>NC_044056.1:17400802-17408302 GCF_902167405.1 Gadus morhua | reverse complement strand
GTGTTTTTGTTGTTATTTAACCTTTGTTTGCTTAAGACAATACATCCAAAATTCTCTTTTAGAAAGCTCTCTTTAAAGAGGCTAATTATCAGGATTGTCCAGAAGGCTGGGATTGTTAATACCATCTGGTGTATTTTAAAAATGATATTGGAAAGGGTCAAAGGCTGGTTCGCTGATCCAACAATACTGTTTCCAGTGGATAACACATTATCCACACTGGTGTTCCTGCATATGGTGAATTCTTGGCAGGACTTTTTCTTACATTACATCCAAAATGACGCGTGCAATCAGTTAACACACTATAACACTCTAGAGGGTTAACGCAGTAGAAAAGGGACCAGGACTGATGGAGAAGGAGAGACCACCCTGAAGAAGAGAGGGTAATGATGATTGAAGACACAGCTCCAAATTATTTGAATTTAATTTAATAAAAAGCGTAGACATGCTACAAGGATAGAGAAGAGGCTGGGGCGTTCGACATACAGATGAATGGTGCTGGATTCAAGCCCTATCCATAATGCCCACAGTGCAGTCTATCTGTCTGATGCATGTTCCCCAAAGCTGGAAGTTAATCCCCAATCTGAATTCACCGTGAGTCTCTTTGATCGTGTATAGTAAGTAGTTCAGAATCACTTCATACCATTTTCCCTCTAAGCTTCAAGTTCGACGAACCAACTATTCAGTCCGAGAAAAACTAAAACATGAATCTGTAGTATCCAATACCATCTATTGTTAGCAATGATAAGATAAGATAAGATAAGACAAAGCCAAAGCAAAACACTGAGCAGCTGACCCTACATAAAGTATTTGCACTGAATGAGCAATAGTCTCTGAATAAATGGGAACATATATACAGTCTATCAATGAGCAGTCAGTCTATCAATCTCTGTGTATCCTACATGATGCAACATACAGATATGGATCAGCAATACCCCCCCCAGCGCTCTGCACCCCTCCCCGTAGCCGTCCGCGGCGCAGCTCACAACGGAGGAGTGACCGGAGAACATCTGTCGGTGGCGAGTCCTCGAGTTGAATCAGCAGTCGGAGGTGTGGGAGGGTGAAGAGGAACGGTGACACCGCGGCTCCTCTGGGGGCCGCCGGTGTTGCCCACCTGCACATCTGACAGGTCGCCCTGTAGCCTGACGCACTATGGTCTGCTGGCGAGGTGGTCCATCATCCAGACCACCAGATCACCTCGAGCTACTCTGCCCACCGGAGTGGCCGGATGTGGTCGAACGCGCTGGATATGTTGGGAATACGACACTCATGGGGAAGAGCGGTCTCGCCATGACCTTATGATGACCCAAAGCGAACGTTGAGTTTTATTCCCTACCAAGAACCTCGTTCCTGTGCAAGAACATGTGCACTGTATTGGAAATTGCCGTGCAGTTCATGTGGAGTTTTTCATTCACTGTGTCCATGCATGGAAAAGGCACCCCGCACCGAACCGATTCAAGCAAATCTGTTGATCCACTTGCGTGTTGTGTGGTACAGAAGCGCCCCACGTTGGGTGTAAAAGTCTGGAGCAGATATTGAAGGTATAATGTCTTAATAAGACGGAGCTGTCTCTATTGTTTTACAATAAACTATTTACCCAGACTTAGGATGAGCCTGAGATGCACTTAGCTCGCCTTGATGAAAAATACGGGGGAAGGTGGTAAACTGCAATCAGTGCACTGTTGCTTGTTTTTTGAATCTGCATAAATGGAGACTTAAGTAAACAATCCAATACAGGCAGGCAACCAGGGGCCCAGTTAACTTGCTACTGTGTGGCTTATAAAAGATACATGGTGATTGGTGAGAAAAAAATGTGTTGGGCGTGTGCTCTATTGATTTCCTTTACTGACTGTCAGAGCTGTTCACCATAGTCGGATGTGATCCAACGGCGATATGCCGTAGCATAAGGCCCACAAAACATTGCGCTGCAGAGAAGACTCCCTTCTGTCCCACACCCTCTTCCTCTGACATCCTCCTCTCTCCCAACACAACAATTGCAACGGCGCAAAACCACCTACTCTTTATCAATTTATTATTAGACTTACTGTTTGTTGTTGTTTTTTTCTCGTGGATGTGATTTATTTTTCGCCATTTCGATGCTGTAATTGTGGGGGTACAGAATACCACATCGTTTGCACACATGTCATCAGAATCGCTGTATGATTGGTCGTTAAAGTGTGATGAGTGTGTATGCATGTGTTTCCTTCTCTCTCCTTGTACCTGACATGGCTTAAAAGAGCCCCCGTTTTCTTCCTTAGCTTCCCCTTAATCCTGCAGCGTTGCCCTTCTTGCCCTAACCTTATTACCCTGTACTCTCCTGAGGACGTGTAATGAAACCACTTCCTCATTCCGCAGGGTCAATTTTCTGGCTTTGCTTTATGAAACCTTAAGTCGCTCTTCAGTCTATCCGCATATAGTACCTGTCTGTTTTACTCCCAGTCGCTCTCGCTCTCTTTTAATTAGCTTGTGGCCAGTGCGTGCGTGTCTGTGTGTGTGTCTTTGTGTATGTGTGTGTGTGTGTGTGTGCGTGTGTGTGTGTAAGTGTGTCTTTGTGTGTGTATGAGTGTGTGTTTGTGTGTGTATGTGTGTGTGTTTATGTGTGTCCTCAATGTAAGTCTGTGTCTTTTGGTGTGTTATGTGTGTAAAAAGTAAACAGTCTACCTGAGGAACATAGTGTCACTGCTGTTTCCACCACCACTATTGATTGGATGTTTGATCTATCAGTTGCAATATCGTGTAATCTCTCTTCTTATCCTGCAGCTCGCTCCCTCTCTCCATTTCTCTCCCGCTCTCACCTGCACAACCCCCCACACCCGTCATTTCTGTCATCTTTTTAAAATCCAACGCTGAAGATTTGACGATTTGGTTTTTAGGCCGTTTTTATTATCAGGCTTCTTAGGCCCTCTTCATGCGGAACAATCCAGCACCACCAATTACAGATGATGTACAGCGCATATCAGAGGCTCCCAGCTGTCATCAGACTCAACACTACTGTCAACAAGTCAAAGCAGATCAAAACAAGGCGGGGAAAAGAAATGTGTCTTTGCTCACTAATGAAACCTTATGTGAAATGACATCGCCGTCAATCACGGTTCCCCTTTGATCAGGACGCTTTAGTAGGGGATTTCTTATTATTTTTAATTCAAATGAGAAATTCTGTGATTAACAATTGTTTTGTGATGACTCATTGTAAAGCATGTAAAGGATGGATTTATTCTTTACCTTCGAACGGTTATAGAATTTTTCTTTACCAATGATGTCACCTGATATCAGTTTCAGTTTCATCATGTGCATCTTAAAAAGACAAAAAATATACCTAATACAACTTTGAATCCTGCCGAATTCTCCATTTGTAATGATGTGGTTGGTTTGCACGAGTTGAGAATCGGTCCAATTTCTCTTCCTCTTTTTCAGTTTTTTCCATGTGCTCTTTTTCGTTAGTTTGCTTGCTTTGTGGCCTTGGAAGGAGTGACTTTCAGGAGTGGTTGTGTAATTGCATTACAAATCCAAAGAATGTAAAGGCTGACGACTGACTAAACTTAAAAAAAACACATGTCCTGTCCTGATATATAGGATTCAGGATGAGCAGTGAGAGGATTTTAGGTTTCTCTTGAAGGGGCCATTTGCAAAAGGATTGAAATTATGAATACCCACAACATGCCGCTTTATTCCATGGTCACATTGTTCGAGCTACAGCCATGTTTTCTCTGCCTTTGCGCAATCTTTGGGCTCACAAAAGCACCACATCAAAATGATATATGTTCGGCTTATGTTGTAATCATGTGATAAATTCAGTGTCATTGTAGAAATTATATTTACAATTAATATTGGGTATTTTTGCATTAGATTCAATTAAATTTACTCTTGTAAATGTAAACGTTACTTATGATAGAAATGTTATTGTTGTTTGAAGGTTAATTCAATAATAAAAATATTAATATAATTCCCGATCCTAATTATTTTTTTTCCTTCCTGTGCCTAGTTGAATTGACATAGGTGTGCAGTGACAAAGATCAGAGACAGTTGTACTTTGTTCAATTAGAGGTGTTCAGGACAGGTTTTCATAGAGTAGCCATTTGTTCAAATGATCTCTTTAAGCTCTACACCCATGAATGGGTGATGAATTTTTATTCATCATGCTGAACGAACCGACCAACACACTCGTCTGGCCTTCTAGCGCACATCTGAGAACAGCCCAAGCTGTGATCAACAATGCAGCAGGCAGTGGGTAAAGTGGATAAATACATATATTAACACCCCATCTCATTGTCGGCATAGCACTCTGAGTCTTGCTGTTACAAAAGGAGAAGTGTTATTTAATAGCCAATTGCATATAAAGGTCCACATAATTCCGTCCTAATATACGATAACATTTTCTTCAATAAAAAATAGGACAAATAAATTCCTCCCTCAACCTTACAGCCCTAATTGGTGGAAAGCAACAAAGCTAATTGGCTAGGCTTTAAACACTGATTAGACTGAAGTGTGAAGGGCCACTGATGTGTCCATATTTGACTTGCTTGTTGTCACACAGTGTATTTTGGTGGCGATCATTACAGAAGGTGATGACATGTGAACACGTTGGGGGGGAGGGGACCCACCGGGGATGGTGATGATATGCGTGTCTGTACGCTGGGTCGTTACGGTAACGAGAGACAAACGCTGTGCTAATCACCCAGCGCCAGATGAAACACCTCATTACTGCAGGATTGGGCATGAGTCTGGGAGAGCAAATGACTTTTTAACGGGACTGATACCACTGAGCCAGTGAGGGACTGAGAGAGATAGCAGGATGGAGAAAGAGGGAGAGAGAGAGAGAGAGAGAGAGAG
This sequence comes from Gadus morhua, assembly GCF_902167405.1. Classification (NCBI taxonomy): domain Eukaryota; kingdom Metazoa; phylum Chordata; class Actinopteri; order Gadiformes; family Gadidae; genus Gadus; species Gadus morhua. The sequence continues at coordinate 17,403,475 of NC_044056.1, read as the reverse complement.
AGAGAGAGAGAGAGAGAGAGAGAGAGAGAGAGAGAGAGAGAGAGAGAGAGAGAGAGAGAGAGAGAGAGAGAGAGAGAGAGACAGAGAGACAGACAGCGAGAGGGAGGAATTAAGAGAGAGAGAGAGAGAGAGAGAGAGAGAGAGAGAAGTATAAGAGAAAGCATAGTTTAATAATACACCCTCTTTGTATAAGTCTGTTTATTAAAGACTTCCTCCCTCTTCCCCCCCTTTACCTTTCCCTCCCCCCCCCCTCTCTCTCTCTCTTTATATGCTCCTCATCCTTTTCTTTCTATGCGAAGAAGAACAAAAGTGGACAGAGGAACAGAGCTCCGTGCAGAGGTCAGCGTGTTATTTGGCTCATGATATTTCCATCGCTGGGCCAAACAGTCTGGTGTCAACCAATCTATGCTGCGGGGCAGCGAGAGAAGGTGAGAGACAGCACAAAGGAGGGCAGCGGGGCTGCGCATGGAGAGAGAGAGGACAGTGGACAGCTGCGAGTTGCAGTTTCATGAACTTTAGAAATGTAAATAAGTCTGTGTTATTAATGTATTCAGTACGTAACACAATGCCCCATGTGCCATGAGCGGACATGCAGAGTCATTACCTCATCTGATTTTATTATTCTACTCTGAAAGATTAAGATTAATCGATCAAACAGTCAAAATAGAGAATGTGACCAATCAAACCGTCATATATACCCCACACTAGTGGAGGTGGCCACATTTCGGTCATCTTTTCTACTGTTGATGTTAACATTTTAGTGATTGCACTTCAATGTGAACATCTGCAAGGGATACGGCTGCAGATAAAGTCTTGGTCCCCTTCAATACCAGAAATATTCCTGCCCCTTTCAAGACAGACCGACCAACGTTGATCTAATACGAGGCGGGATCAATACCATGACGTTTTCGACGAGAACAAAGGTGGCCGCCGCTGGTGTAGATTGGTCTGTTGAGTAGCGTTGCTCAGAACACCTTGCACTTTCAAATTCTTATGGCTAAAAAGTAAACACTGGTTCACAGACATGTCGATGGTACACAATCAAAGCCCCTCTCTTTGGCAAGTATGTTGTTCGTTTACAATTTCTTCTCTGCCCAGTGCTGCATCACCCGTTTGTTGCTGTGATATATTGTAGGGCCATCCTAATGCGTCCAGAGGCATTGTGGGTTGCACCCGTCGTTTATGTCCCTTGGAAATCAAAAATGAATGGAGAGGTTCAACACTAATGGCTGTTTGCAGTTTGTTAGGCGATGCCAGGCTATGCAAATGTCTGCATCACGTGGAATTCTCTTTCTAATTCTTCTATTTTGTGTGTGATTTGATACTATCTGCTGCACAACAAATTGCCCCATTGGGGGACAATAAAGTACTTTTGAACTTTGAACTCAAACACCCATTTCACCATCAAAAGTTGACCCACTGAATATGTGTGGGCATGACACAGGCTTATGTCGAGGACGAACAGGACTGCCAAAGAGAGGATACCTCAGTGTTGACTTGGAATGGACATCCATCTGGATGATAACACTGTTTGGGTTAAGGGTTTGTTTCGCCCATGTTATAAAATATACGCTCTCATGGCATTGAAACACTTTTGACTTAAAGGTCCCATGCCATGAAAATTTCACCCGATGACATTTTCTAATATTAATATGAGCTCCCCTAGCCTGCCTATGTTTCCCCAGTGGCTAGAAATGGCGTTAGGTGTAAAACAAGCACTAGGAATCCTGCTCCGCCTTTGAAAAATGAATGCTCAGACGCGGCAATTCGGAATTTGGCCCCATATGTCGTCATAAGGGGCCAGGTAACCTCCCCTTTCTCTGCTTTGCCCGCACAGTGTGTGTGTGAACATACACACACTCTAACACAAGTGTTGTACACTTTATTTTTTTGGATAACCGTTCTGCTGTTGGTGCATCTTCCACCTTGACCCGCCTCTAAAAAACGTCACCTTTGTGGAAAGCTCATTGTGGGACTGGCTCGTAGTGGCTGTAAAGGTGCGGCCACACCAGACGCGTATCTCGCGTACTTCGCGTATGAAATCGCCATTTTTTCCATAGGGAACCATTGGTTTACGCGCGTATTACGCGTATTACGCGTATTAAGCAACATTTTACGCGCGTATAGCGCGTATGTGGCGCGTATATTTACGCGCAATACGCGCTATACGCGCGTATATCGCGTACATTTCAAGAGTTCAAAAAATTGAACTTTTTACGCGAAGTACGCGAGATACGCGTCTGACGAGACACGCATTGCCCAATCAGCGTTGAGCTTGACCCGACGTCATTGGCAGAGAGTAGTGAGCTTGGACAGAAGCATACGGCCGACATCTTTCTTTATTCTGTGTGGAAATAGTAACATAGTTACGCCATTAAATGCTTTTATGGAAACATTTCTAGCGAGAAATGTGCATTTTACTTTCATAATGTTCACTCGGTGAATGTGAAGGATGTTTGGTTTGATAGTTATGACGAAGAGGGAACGCTCCGTTCACTTGCATGGACAGAGTCTCTGGTTAATAAGCAACCTCAACGTCTTGGCGGACTATTTCTCTGCTGGGAAACACACCAGACACACCATGTGAAGTTATTTAACCCGATTATTGTTATTTATATCCGAGATTATTTAATCTAACCCGATCTAAACTCTATCACCCAAACACGGCGGTGT
>NC_044056.1:17385802-17395802 GCF_902167405.1 Gadus morhua | reverse complement strand
ATAAGGTGGAATGATAAAAATATATATATAATCAATTTCTAGAGATTAATGTTTGTTCTTGGTGGAATAACTGGCCTATGATATTTCCCTCCGGGAAGTAGACAAGCAGAGTCATATTGAAGAAAGGAAACCTTCTTCACGTTTCATCTTCTTTGTGATTAAAGGCAGGATTGCAATACTGCTCCTTTTGTTGATCTAAAACACAGCGTCTTTTCGCCAGCTCCCTGCTGTTTGTGCTCTACAAGGATGAGTTTGCAGGTTCCTGGATGTTACAAAATCAGAATAGTCAAAATGGAGGAGATTCAAAATATAGACAACGGCGCAACTTCTTCTTCTACTTTGATATATCCAGAACATCTGTAAACATCTCCTTTGTTCGCTCCCTTTTTGATTCGGATTCACTGACTCACACAGGGGCTTCTACTCCTTTCCACCAACGCTGGACCCAAAGAAAGAATCATTTGAGATTCTTTCTGTTTTTCTTTCCTTCCGTAGTTTTCCTCTATCACATTCCTATATTTTGCGCTCTTCCATTATCCCCCCCCCCCCCCCCCCCTACACACTTTTCTCCGGTTTCCTGCTTCCCTCTTTCTCTCGCTCTTCTTTCTCACTATTCCTCCCTCCTTTCCATAGTCCTGCTTACAATTAATCACATATGGCAGCACCGGCTCTAAAAAAGAGAATTTATGCAAATATAAGGCTGAAAAATGGATGTTCACCTCGCTGTGAGGCGTGTGGAGGAGTATTGCAGGGCCTCATTACAATATTTTCTTTATGTAGCCTACCTGGAGATAATTAGGAATGATTTGTTATCTTGGAAAGCAAAACTATGTCACTTCTCCACCTCGTAAAACAGAGATGTAGCAAATGTTAGACACAGAGAAGATAATAGCAGTGAATGACAGCTCTTTTTAATTTGGGCTGAATAGGCTGTGACTAATTACTGGAATTATTGTCAGCAGAAAAAGGGGAATATAAGATCTAAGTGACTAATGACTAATGACTGGTGTAATGAAACACATAATAATATGCAAACGATCTGAGCGGGCCCATACATATATAGCTATGCTTCTCTATGGAGTTGCTGGTTAAACATGACCTCAGATGGTACTGCTGTGAATATAGGAAGATGTATTGATATAGGTATAGCTTTATATATAGATGATAGAGATGGATGTAGTTATGATGGTTAAGAGATATATAGATATGGAAAGATACATATAAACATAGATAGATAGATATTGACAGCTCAATGGATGGATAGATCCATACACAGATACATAGATATGAGGATATAACTTTCTTCCTAGCATTTCTCTGTACACGTCACCTAGATAGAAGCTGGGGGGTTGAGGGACTGTCTCATCTCCCCTCCCAGAGGGCTGCTGTCATGGCTCTGTTGTGACAGTTGACTGACTTATGTGTTCAAAGGTCAGGGGTCACCGTCCACAGGTCAACAACTGTCCAGAACTACCATTTACCATATACACATACACACATTAAACACACGCACACACGCACGTACGCAGACACGCACACACACACACACACGCACGCACGCACACACACACACACACGCACACACACACACACACACACACACAAACACACACACAGACGCACACACACACACACACACACACACACACACACACACACACACACACACACACACACACGGTTTGTGTCCACGCCTGCATGTACACCAACCTCAAGCACGCACACACGGATGCACACACTTATGTCTGACACAAAAATCACACAGGCACAATCACACACGCACATACACAGCCACGCACAAAACACATGCGCACATGCAAGGACAAACTTTTGTCCCCATAGGTTAGCGAGTGATGTTGTGAGTCTGTTTGAGTGTCGTCTTGTTTACTCTACATTCAAACAGGCTGACTGCGCGGCCCCTGATCCCTGGGACACAGCGATGCTGAAACAGACTCCCCCTTCACCCGGGTTGCACCACAAACAAGTCTTACCCTGCCATGTAGGGACCCCAGTCTGCTGCTTTGGACCAATGCGCATGTGTGATGGGTGCAGAAGATGAGAGTACGCGGGCGACGGAGAGAAAGTAGGGAAAATAGAAAGAAGGAAATAAAGAAATATGTGAACAAAGACACAAAAAAAAATGAAAATGCAGTGAGGAATATGTGCGTGAGGTTATGTAGAATGAAAGAGAAGAGCACAGCAGAGGGGGAATGGGACAAGACATCCAGCTGAAGTAAGAATAATGCATCTACTGGAAGGCAAGCAAGAAGATCAGATATTAGGTTGTTTGGTGGGTTGCCGTCTTCTAGATGACCAGAAGGAGCCTAAAAACCTATGAACGCACTGTTGAATTTGTATGACTCCTGACAAAAACACACACATTTAGTTGTAGAGTATCTACCTTTGCATGTGTGTGTGTAGATATTTGTGTGCATGTGTGTGTTTGTCTGTGTCTGTGTGTCGGTGTGTCGTTTGTCTGTGTATGTGTGTGTGTCCTCAAATAAATATTTTCTCTTTGGTTTTTCTGGCACAGGTAAGAACACACAAATACACACAGACACACACACAAACAAATAAAGATGTCTCTGGTTGCCCGCATTCATTAAAAGACAAAAACCTGACACTTAGGAGAGTAGGATGGCTTAGATTGGGGAGAACGACATGGACAGGAAAGAAAAAAAAATAATAGCCAATTTAGCCCAGCTGTCTGCCAGAGACAGGTTGGCATTTTGTATTTGAGCTGCCTCAGACTTTACTTTGTTTTATTTTCATTTAGAAAATATCAGGGACATCTGAGACTTGGAATCCTATTTGCAAAAACAATCTGCAAAAGCATATGCAACACTAGATATATTTTGTGATTTGAAAGAAAAGAGATTAATATAGTGTGAGGATAATTACCTGGTCTATTGATGGTGCAATTATTGATAATTGCATTTTAACAATGTGGTGACCTTTCTAGCAGGAAATTACTACAACGTATTTTTAGCCCATTTAGTGTTAGTGTTCAAGAAAGCAGCATTATATGTATTATTGTTATATTACTATCACCATGTTATGATTATGAGATAGAGAGATAGAGAGCGATGGAGCAAGAGCGAAAGAGCGATAGAGAGGGAGACTTAGACTACAGTTGGTGGGCAAAACAAAAGTGAAGAAAGGTAGAAGAGTGAAAAGGAGTTCATGATTGAGACAGGTTCACTGAGTGTGGCTTCCCTCTATTATCACCAGGTGGCTTGCCAGTGGAAATTTGAGAGGGAATTGATAGAGAGAGAGAGAGACAGAGAGGGAGACAGAGAGAGAGGGAGAGAGAGACAGAGAGACAGAGAGAGAGAGAGAGAGAGAGAGAGAGAGAGAGAGAGAGAGAGAGAGAGAGAGAGAGAGAGAGAGAGAGAGAGAGAGAGAGAGAGAGAGAGAGAGAGAGAGGGGGGGGAGAGAGAGAGAGGGGGGGGAGAGAGAGAGAGAGGGAGAGAGAGAGAGAGAGAGAGAGAGAGAGAGAGAGAGAGAGAGAGAGAGAGAGAGAGAGAGAGAGAGAGAGAGAGAGAGAGAGAAAGGGAGAGAGGGACAGAGAGAGAGAGGGAGACAGAGAGAGAGAAATAGAGAGAGAGAGAGGGACAGAGAGAGAGAGGGAGACAGAGAGAGAGAAAGAGAGAGAGAGAGGGAGACAGAGACAGAGACAGAGACAGAGAGAGAGAGAGAGAGAGAGAGAGAGAGAGAGAGAGAGAGGAGGCCACTCAGGTAAGGAGAATGTCGTGAGGGAAAATGGCCCTACGATGGACCACCAAACATTATCGCTGCCTCCTGCTTCATCGCAATCCAATTTGTTGTCTCTAAATGTATTAGTAATTTTATCATTTAAACAAATCTCAATTTGCACAATGTTCAGCTTAAAGGTGCTGTCGGTGAGATTCAATAGTAACAGGCAAGATGGATTCCCCAAACCAATCAGAAAAGAGATGTCCTGATGGATCAGAAATGAGCCCAGGGCAGCCTAAATTGTAATTGCCTCATATAGATGCAGTCGTAGTTAACTCATAACTGATATTCTCACAGCCGATTTCACTCACTCATAGCTGACGGATGGTTGGGCCATTTCTAACAAATAACACTCAGAAAACAGCTCTCAAATCTAAAATGACATACCTTTAATTTGTTGATCTTCACCATTAATTTGTTAGTTGCAATTCATTACATTTAACTAAATGTAGAAACGCTTGGAGAAAAGTGCATTCAACAATGAAGATACCCCCAAAAAGAGTACATCAAATCAATCGAATAGGCCTGTGAGGCCTGTGACCTTGACCGGGCGGAAGGTCTGATGTTCTGATCTAGTTCCCTCCCACCTCTGTGATAGGGCCAGGAGCCCAGTGATCCCTGAAGACGCCCCCATCCTCCTGCTGCTGTCACCGCTCCCCCCCAGGACACTTCAGGGTCTTAGAGGGTCCCCGGGGTAAACCCAGAGTTCAACCGGAGAGATGATGTCTCTCAGCTGCTCTGGGAACACCTGAGGTCCCCCCTGGAGAAATATCTTGCTTGGGAGGTGACCCCCAAGGATCTATATAATCTAAGATAACCTATCCCCCAGTACATTTACATTCGATTTACACATTTACACATACACATTCAGTTTCGTATTCTTTTTCATTTGAATCCATCATCAAGTGGTTTAAACACATTCAATCTGCCACCACTCCTTCAACCTTGGTGCCGATGTTAAAAGGTACCTGTGTGTGTGTGTGTGTGTGTGTGTGTGTGTGTGTGTGTGTGTGTGTGTGTGTGTGTGTGTGTGTGTGTGTGTGTGTGTGTGTTGTTTAGTGCTGTCTGGGGAAGAGAGGACGGGGTGAGTCGGAGGTGAATTTGTGACACGTGTTGTGCAATGACTACCTTCCAGTCTCCTCTCAGAGAACACGGCAGTGGCTGGAGCCGGAGGGAGTGATCCGGAGGAGCCAGAGAGTGCTACCTCCACACCAGTTTGACGACAAGGACTACAGACACAATTGTTATTTTCCTTTTGAACAGAGATTTGTGGATTTTGACTCTTTAAACAGTGGCCCGCCAGCTGCCCACTAAGAAAACACACACAAACACACACAAACCCACACAAACAAAAACACCCACCCACACAGACAAACACACGCACACAATTGATGGGAAGAAGGGTAAAACGGTTAGCACAAATGAACAGATGGTATGGGCAAGGTGTTCTGCTATTCGGCTTTGCTTTCACATGTTAACTGTTTAACACCAATTAACCGGTTGAAACCAATTAGAGGACGAATGAAGTCCCTCGGGATAACTGCTGGATACGGAGGGAAATGGTTCTCGCCAAGCCATTCAAAACCGCAGAGAAGAGAATCAAGCTCCAGCCAACCTGTGGGATTATCAAGAAAGGACAAAGTCTCTCTCTCTCTCTCTCTCTCTCTCTCTCTCTCTCTCTCTCTCTCTCTCTCTCTCTTCCTCTCTCTCTCGGTCTCTCGCTCGCTCTCTCTCTCTCCATGACTGACGTACTGACTGACTCTGTGCAATCCCGGCTTTGACTTATGCAGAGAGCAAGGGAAAGAGAGAGCACACCATTAAGAAATTACACGTAAGCGATTGGTCCTCTGTCTTAAGGTCTTGAATGAATCAATGTCTACAATATCTTGTCGTTTCGAAACAATGATCATGTCAAATGATTGAATCCACTGACCTGCCCCCCTTTCCGCAACGAGTCACATAAAGCGACACCACAGGGGAATGGATGCACAAGCTACCTTGGGCTGAAGCCCAGAGCTACCCAGCAAAGCATGGTACCCACAATCCATGCATCTTCACACCCGGTAACTGTTCACCATTAAATGGTTATGAAAGTGATGTAAAGTAACATTTTTTCTGGCTGATTAAAGACAGAAATACTGACGTTTCTAAGAAGCACCTCAGGAGAAATACTCGGAATCATATTTATTTAATCAACATTTAGATATATAAATATTATGGTTGAATAACCACAGGGCAGCAAAGTATTTTTTTAAATTCTTTGAGTCTCATTCAAGACATATATTTGTGCGTGAAAGATGTGTGTGTATCTAGGATATTTTGAGTAAACATGTGAACGTTAGAGGGTGTGTGTGTGTATGTGTGTGTTTGTATGTGTGAAAGAGTGTCCGTGAGAGAGAGTGAGCGTGTGGTCTGTACATGTTCACAATTGGAGAACCTGAGAGAGAGAGAGAGAGAGAGAGAGAGAGAGAGAGAGAGAGAGGCCTGAGAGAATGAGGCCTAGATATGAATTTCAATGCGAGCGCCACACCGTAATTATGTGTACTGCCATGGAGTAAGAAATGCATGATGAATAACTTCCAATAAAGATGCGATAACCCCAGGCTTGAACAGTGGATATACAAACAGGAAACACAAGGGTGCCATAAATTCAGAGTCGCTGGATGGCCGCACACACACAGGTAGGCTCCCTCCTCGGTACCATGATTTACAGATTGACTAGATGCCATAGCCCAGAGAAAGAACGAAAGAATGAAGGGAAGACATCAGACCAGGTGGGAGTACATGATTTGGGTGAATCGCCCTCCTGGCCCTCCATTCTCCTCATGCTTCTCACACAAGCACCTTGCACCATGCAAAAACAACCTGCTGAAAGCAATATGTCAAAGAACCCCATTTATAACATGTTTTTCATCTGCTTGATGCACAAGGTCATCAGTCCGATCTCTGGAGCCATAAGAGAGGCATGGTTGTGTTGTGGTAAAGCTGGGGATTCTGCCTCGTCCGAGGTTGACACAATGGTTCCCAGGTTTAAGAGAATTCAATTAATTGATGTGTGCGTGCATATGAGATTGTGTGAGTGTGTGTTTTTTCTAAGCTGGATGGGTTCAAGGTCTAGTGGTGGAACTGCTGCTCCTCCATATGTCATTTGGAATGGGGTCGTGTGGAACGCCATACCCCATGGCGCGCGATCATTTCCTCACCTCAAATCTTGGTATCATCTCCATTCCTGCTCCTCTCTCCTCCCCCTCCACCTGTTCTCTGCCACAGCTGTGTTCCTCCATCTGCTGGTGTGGCTGTATCGGCGGTAGGCTTGTCTCACCATCACCATCCTTCTCTATCTTCACGCAAGACCTGTGGAGCTGGGACTAATCAGGTTTCATTTCATTGGCAGTTTCCTATGTTGAATGCAATGTGGGCGGCCTTCAGCCGTGTCTTCCAGTAGAATTCCGGCCAGGCAATAAGATCAGATGAGGGAACACTTCTACATGTATTTCCGGCTGTGGGGCTGTATGTCTGTAGGACTGTACGTCTGTACGTCTGCATGTCCTCATCGTCATCGTCATCGTCATCCACTGATCCGGGGTCGGGTCGTGGGGGGCAGCAGCTCAAGCAGGGGGCCCCAGACTCCCCTTTCCCGGGCCACATTGACCGGCTCTGACGGGAGGATCCCGAGGCGTTCCAAGGACGGTGCTGAGATATAATCTCTCCACCTAGTCCTGGGTCTTCCCTGAGGTCTCCTCCCCACCGGACGTGCCTGAAACACCTCCCAAGGGAGGCGCCCAGTGGGCATCCTTACCAGATGAGTCACCTCGACTGACTCCTATCTAAGTAAAGGAGCAGCGGCTCTAATCCGAGTTCCTCAGGGATGGCTGAGCTTCTCACTCTATCCCTAAGGGAGACGCCAGCCGCCCCCCAGAGGAAACCCATCTCGTCCTTTCGGTCATCACCATGACCATAGGTGAGGATAGGAACAAAATCGACCGGGAGATCGAGAGCTTTGCCGTGCGGCTCAACCCTCTTTTCGTCATAACGATGCGGTAAAGCGAACGCAATACGCAGATTCTCCAGCCAGTCTCCCGCTCGATCGTACCCTCAAGACCCTGAGGTACTCGAACTCCTTCACTTGAGCTAAGGACTCATTTCCTACCCGTCGGTCTGTATGTCTGAGGCTGAATTGCTGTAGGGCTCTTTAGCTGTATGGCTCTATGACTGCATGGTGGCTGTATTGCTGTAAAGGTCTTTATGGCTGTAGGACTTTAGGTTTTGTATGGCAGGCTGTTTGGCAACATTATAGTGTTCTCCCGATATTAATGATTCAGAACCATGCACCACCCATCCCAGCCCTTATGTGTTCCCATACAACAGCCTAGGACGATTGTGATATGCAAACAATTCCTATTGAAGGCAGAAAGGTCATCTTTAGTCCCATGAATCAGACTTTTGAATAATGATCTAAAGTCTGAAACGAAAAGAGCACAAAACTTTCTTGCGCTACATTTTTTTTTTTGACAGACATTTCAAATCAATATTGTGTCGACTGACCACTGTCGAAATAAACGCGTCAACATCCGCTTCTAAAAGCTTCATGCATTCACGAGTTTATATCCTTTTTTTCTTCTCGGTAGAATGCAACGCAACAGGAAAAAAGGTGTATCTCCTCCTCGTCCTCTACACAAAGGACTACGGAATCCCTGCCAAGAAGAGCAGACACCTTTGCAGTCAGCCCAGATACATTTGGAGCCAGGCAGGGAAGCCATGATCTAATTGGAAAAATAATACATTAAAGGAGCATTGTGTTATATTATGTAGGGTTTATTTTGTACATTTTGCTGTTGACTAGGCGAGTAAGCAAGGTTTCAATTGCATTAAGGTTCACAATTTTCCTTGAATTACCATAATATCGAACAATGATTTTTTTTATACCATTTGTTGGCTAGGAAAGTGGTTCCTATCCGAATGACCACCAGAATGTTGCAATGCTCTCTCTTTCTCGCACAACATCGTTCTTTTTTTTCATAATTGCGCTAAATGTAATTCTATTTGCATCATTGTACACGACGCTGCGCACCCTTCTAGGCCATATTAGTGCCCCCCTTCCACTCTAAAATCACTGAGCTAAATAAAGCGAAATAAACATCCCGAAGCAGGAAATAACCAATATTTACAAGATAAATGCTGTCCATCATTTCCATGCTTTCTTTTCATTTCACATCGATGAAGGCACAATTTGTGAGGATGTACATGCGACAATCTTTATTAATACATTCAGGTCACTACACAGCAAAAATGGTAAAATATAGCTCTTAATTTTATTTTATGAAATCAAACAATATTTTTTTTGACCAGATGACAGTATAACCAAGAAAATTGCAACGTCAATAGAATGGAGAGACCATAGCACAGCACCTCATACAACATATCATTTGATGATAGAGCGAGAGCGAGAGCGAGAGCGAGAGAGAGAGAGAGAGAGAGGAAATGGGAGGGATCCTAATTCTGAAAAGGAGTGCCTGGCAATAGTGGGTAGTCATCAGTGCTCAATTAAGAATTATGAATGAGGGATGTGGGAGGCGAGGTGGGACAGAGGGGTCGATAAATACGCCTCTCTGTCGACAGACAGAGAAATGATGAAACAGGGACAGAATGACAGGAGGATGAAGCAGAGGATAACGTAGAGGATTTTAGGTGTCTAATGACTGTAGAAAGAGCTTATGTGATGCTTATTGACTGAAGATGGTGCCTACTCTCTGTAGGTGATGCTTAATGTCTGAAGACGCCTACTCGCTGTGGGTAGGGCTTAATGGCTGTAGGTGGGGCTTACTGTCTGTAGGTGATGCTTAATGGCTGAAGGCAATGCTTACTGACTGAAGGTGAGGCTTAAGGCCCAATCCAATTTCTACCCCTTACCCCTTCCCCTTACCCCCCCCCCCTTGTTTTGAAGGCGTAAGGGGAAGGGGTAAGGGTAAGGCGAAGGCGCAAGGGGTATAAATTGGATTGGGCCTTACTCTCTATACCTGGTGCTAACTGGCTGAAGGTGGTGCTTCCTGGCTATAGCCGTTGTTTAGTGACAGAAGGTGGTGCTTACTGAATGCAGGTGGTGCTTACCGTAGTTTACTGGCTATAACAGGCTCTTGGGGGACCCCTGACTCATTGTTTTGTTTTTGGTTGAGCCAGCAGATAGAGGATGTTTTTATACTGGACCTTTCATGTCCTTCATTTGGTTTCTCTGTTGCTTCCTCTG
>NC_044056.1:17308302-17383302 GCF_902167405.1 Gadus morhua | reverse complement strand
GAAGAGAGTGATGTAGAGACATACTGAGGATATATGGATGGATATATTGGCAAAAGCGAACTGCAGAGAGTCACATATGCTCTCTTCCGTAGACATGAGATGTGATTAAATTGAGTAACTGGTTGCTCTGCAGGTGTGTGTGTGTGTGTGTGTGTATGAATATCTTTGTCCTTCTGTGTGTGCTCTTGTGTGTGTATGTGTGTGTGTATGTGCGTGTGTGTTCGTATATGTGTGTGTGTGTGTGAGTGTGTGTAGTACGGTGTGTGTGTGTGTGTGTGTGTGTGTGTGTGTGTGTGTGTGTGTGTGTGTGTGTGTGTGTGTGTGTGTGTGTGTGTGTGTGTGTACACGCCTGTATCCTGTAATATTGTCTGGGGTCCCCTGGGCTGTGGCTGAGCAAACTCAATCAACTCCCCCTCACCTCTGTGGCCACCCCTGTACTGTAAAGCCAGGGCAAGACACAGGCCTGTGTCCCTCAGTCTCTGAGAGAGAGAGAGAGAGAGAGAGAGAGAGAGAGAGAGAGAGAGAGAGAGAGAGAGAGAGAGAGAGAGAGAGAGAGAGAGAGAGAGAGAGAGAGAGAGAGAGAGAGAGAGACAGAGAGAGAGACAGAGACAGAGACAGAGACAGAGAGAGCGTGAGAGAGAGAGAGAGAGAGAGCGAGCGAGAGAGAGAGAGAGGGAGAGAGGGAGAGAGGAAATGGCAGGGATCCTAATTTAAAAAGAGTGACTAGACCTAGTGTGTAGTTATCAGCACTCAATTAACGATCTATGTATGAGGGACGAGGGAGGTGAGGGGTGATATATTGGTGATATATTGGTGATATATCGGTGAAATATTGGTGAAATATTGGTATGAACGAGAGGATTTTCTCAAACTGGTCCTAACATTTTACGACAAGCTTACAGAAGCAGAAAATCCCTTTGTGGAGCTAAATTGCCCATTTCATCTAAACATTTCCAGCCTTTAGTTTGCAAGTATTGGTAAGGTAATATTTTATTTCGAAATGTGCTTTTAGAGGTTGAAATAAAACAGTCAATGCAAATACAAATAAATGGTAATCGAAAAACATGACCATGGTCATAATTGGCAACTCAATACTAAGACTACGTTCACCATGAACACACAGTTGATACAAAGAGGTCATTGAGGAATGACTGGAGGACGAGGTCTTGAAGAGGTAAAGATAGGAGAAAATGAAATTGGGAATGACAAGGTACCTTGGGTCCCCAGGTTGTTCAGGGGCCCGCTGAGACACAAACATACTCCCATACACTTATACACACAACAATCTGCTATGGTGGATCAAACTCTCTATAGGTAAGGAGAGCCGCTGGCCAACGGGAATGGCCATCCAACAGCAGCTGTATCTGGGTGGGTGGTGCGAGGTTGGCACAGCAGGGGGTGTAGCTTAGTAGGGTTGGAGAGCAGAATGAGCTGAAACAATGTGTTGTGGATGATTCTTCTCCCCCGCGGTGGTGCCGCTAATAAGAGGAGATGTATAACGATACATATGGGAGGAGACAGCGGCGCGAGGCTGCTGCAGGGTCCAAACTTTCATATGAAACTCCTCTACCAGCGCGCGGCGCACAGCACGTCAGTATAAGCCCGCCATCCGGGTCGCGTCGATGGACGCCTTCCTGCTGGAACTGGGCCACGTGCTTGACCAAAGGGGGCATGTTGATGGCGACCATGTGCCGCTCAACGGCAAACACTGTAAACCATCTGTCACTAGCATGCAGTGGGGACGACACGACGCGCAGGCTCACCGGCACGACACACTGTACAGAAACAAGCAACGAGAAAAGACGCGCTCCCGGGTACCGCCCGGAACAGCTGTCAATCAGCAACATCCGCTATGGTATCCCAGTGTCACAGGGAGAGATCTTCTACTCGGACACAAAGTGACACTCTTGGGGGGTGAGATGGGGAGGGGGAGCGGGGAGGGGTGTGGGAGTGTGTGAGTGTGTGTGTGTTGGGGGGGGGGGGGGGGTACAAGGCAATATCCTCGGAAATGACGGCAATCAATCAGCCGTTGATCAGTTATAATTGGCTTGTTTGCATATCTGCGCCGCATGCCCGCAATTGTCATGCATTTATTCAAATGGTCAGGAGGGTGTGAGCTCCAGGGAGAGGGGGTCAGAACCTGCCGGGTGGGGGCTGGGTTTGGATTACAGCTTTATTTAGATTTATGCAGCGTAATGATATACGGCCGGGACCATGTCCTTCCCCGTCTGCATCAACAACACCACGCCCCCCCCCTCCCCCCGCGCACCGCGCCCTGCGAGCATCAGCTCAGTGCTCTCAGAACCAGTGGGAGGCACCCCAGCGTTCGCCGTCTATTTGGAACAGTTATTTAATCACTTCAAGTTGTGTTTTTTCTGTTTAATAGTCACACGGTGGCACATTCATCGTCTCCTCGACAGCTCAATGACAACGTGTCCTTCTCTAACCGGCTGAGGAGGTTTTCTCCTCCAAATTGCAGCAGTATTCCATCAGCTAACGGACAAAGATCAAATACATTTATTGGTATATGTGAATGCCTATAGCTTTTCCTTTCGTGCGATTTCTATATTATTGGTTGTTTAGTTGCAACTGTTTTGGGGGGAAATTCTCAACAACACAAATAAGAATTTTATCCCGATGAGACATTTTTTCGAATACATGTTAGGTTTAAGGAGGGTCTTCTCAGGCTCCTGAAAGCTTAATATAAGCTGTGAGGAGTTCCATTGATCACATAGGGAGAGAACTGAAGAGTGTACGGCAAGAGAAATTGCGTCAGGCACAGAGCGGAAAACAGATAAATGACTATTGCAGACAAATCCTGCATTGGGCTATTAAGATTGCAGTGATGCATTTTTTATAAAGATCTCTGCACGTGTTTCGTGATTTTAGTTACTTTATAAGAGAAAGTAAAAAAAGGCTGCTGCTGATGTTAACGTTTTGTTTCTCAATAGATGAGCAAGATGATTGTTGAATACGATTATCCTTGAACACTGTATCAACACTCTGAACTATGAATAATAATTTGTATTATAATAATAGTATTAATAACAAACCAACTTCATCAACAGAATAAAGATCTGTATTTAAATTATTGTCATTATTTTTAATGCATAAGTGGTATTGATGGTCAGAGTAGCAATGCGCTGAATTAATAACTATATTAGACAAAACAATATTTTTATTGGTGCACCATTGGTAAATTCTTGAGTCTGTTAAAAATATCATTCGATCCATAAAACCCTTGAAAAAAAGAAGTCAACATAATCACTCTAATTGTCATTTTGATGCCAAGAATAATGGTCCGCCATTTTATCAACTAATGAAAGATAAACAAATAAACTTTAGGAAGGAATGAGAAACTTTTATATTGTGTCTCACAGGAATGAGACACAATATAAAAACTTCTGTTTTTATATTGAGGCTGACCTCTAAATAATTCAGAACAAACTCATTCAAAGCATTTAAGTATTGCATTGAAGACGAGGAAGGGCAACCTGTATTTCAATATATTTTCTGACACGCTGCACACAAGCATACATACAACTACCTACTTATACACAGCATGCAAACTCCAACTCATTTGATAGTTTCAGTGTCATGTGTTAAAGAGTGAAAGGGGAGCTTTACTTCTGTTTATTTCTTCATGTCTTTTTTACCAAGAACTATACTTCATCTAAGTGTAACAAAGGAATATAATGTATACTTATATCGAGAGTGTACCGATCAAGTCCTAGATGTGAGTGTGTGTGAGTACGGATGGAGAAATATCTATGTACATTTGTATTTGGCGAGTGGTTGGTGTATGTGTGTGTGTGTACATGCTTGCATCTGTGTGCGGGCTTGTGTGTGTGTGTGTGTGTGTGTGTGTGTGTGTGTGTGTGTGTGTGTGTGTGTGTGTGTGTGTGTGTGTGTGTGTGTGTGTGTGTGAGTGTCTATAACCACGTGTTGGCCATAATAACCAGCCAGGCCTGTTTAAAGGTTAGGCTTCAAAACAGTGTTCAATATGTCACATAAACACAAGGCACACTGAACAGCGAAGGGAGCGGGCAAGCCTGCGCAGAGACCTGGTGGGGGGGGGGGGAGGGGGGCGCTGGGGGGTGGACAGAGTGCGAGCGCCAGAGAGGAAGAGAAAGCGAGAGCGATGGTCCTTAGAAATAAGGAAAATGAAGAGATTGGGGGTTAAGGATGAGTAGCTTCCTCTGAAGAGGGCAAAAAAGGATTGAAAGGATCCAGAAATAAAATCATGAAAATTAGCATAGGCTCGCTAGGGTAGGTTGGAGCGTGGAGTTGTGGTCATGCAAAGGTTGATGTGAACAGGAAATGTATGGAAAAGATCACACCTGGATTAACAGCAGAGGACATTTTGGTTGAGAGCAAGATGTGGGCAGAAAATGATTCAGAATAGTTGCATGCTTCGTAAACAAGATGCATACACGGGTTGTATGTCAGTTTGTGTGTGTGTGTGTGTCAGTTATTGTGTGTCTCAGCTACTGTGTGTGTGTGTGTGTGTGTGTGTGTGTGTGTGTGTGTGTGTGTGTGTGTGTGTGTGTGTGTGTGTGTGTGAGCGTGTATATGTATGTGATTGTGTGTGTGTGTGTGTGTGTGTGTGTGTGTGTGTGTGTGTGTGTGTGTGTGTGTGTGTGTGTGTGTGTACATTTCAGGGAGACCACAGAATACAATCACTGACCATTGTGGTTTGCCAACATTGTGGTGAAATTCTTGAGGGATGTTCTGAGCAGTCAAGTGGATTTCAAATGACTTGTACCACCCCCCCCACAACTCTACAATACCATACAGTCTCTGGACGACTTATGCAACAGCCTTCACAAACCATTGACTCTCAAGGCCCCCACAGCCACAAGCACAAATCGGAAACCCTTTATATTACATTTGAATCAGTGTTTTTACACATGTAATAAGCAATGTAGAAATAGCATTTGATAATTTACAGAACATCCTAACCCTAGCCCTACTCTAGCGTTGAACAAACCTTTTGTCGCCTTTACCTCAAGGGTGATGGAATAAAGATTTAAGAGCTATTATTTGAGTTAAATTTTTCATAAATGGCAAAGCCATCTGCGAGTTATAAGTGAGTGAAATGCTGTAAAATCTGATCCTTCTGAAATCTGAAATCTGAGGCCATTTATATCTTGGACCACCCCCAGCTAATTTGTGACCGATGAGAAAGGTTGGGAAGTGTTGAACCATGTCCTCAGAACACATGATAACCACGTGACATCACAAAGCCGAAATTCCACAAGGAAGAATTGTGCTGTTTACTGCTCTCATTACGGAAAACAGCTTCTGTTAGCTATTATTTGTAACCTAATATTGTTCTATTTCTGCTATGATGGAGCGATTTATTGTTTATTTCCCCTCTATCCCTCGTAACAGTTTTTCTATTTTAACAACCCACACCCCCACTTGGGTCTCTCTCTCCCATTCTGCCTCCCTCTTGAGCTCTCTTTTAGATGTCTCTGCACATTCACACAAGCCCACTAACACACACGCACACACACACATGCACACACACACATGCACACACCGTTACACACATGCACAACCAGAGGAGCACACGCCCCGATGTGTGCTTTGTGTTCAAACATACTCTCTTTTGGCCGGCCTCTGACCTTAGCTTTCCTCAGACCTCTGCTCTTCAGACTTCCTCGCCCCTCCGCCCTCCCCCCTCCCCCCTCCCCCCTCCTCCCCTTGTGGACAATTTCCAGCACAGATGCACTGACTGGCTCACTGTGTACACACTAGCCTCTGTTCAATCTTTGGAAGCAGCATAGGACTTACTCTACCAATAGATGGTATGTATGTATATGTCCATATAAACACACATATATATGTATATATACATATATATACATATATACAGACACACACATATGTACATATATATGCACATATATGCAAGCACACTCACACACATTCATGCATGTACACACATGCATATAGAAACACTCAGACATGCGCACACACACACACACACACACACACACACACACACACACACACACACACACACACACACACACACACACACACACACACACACACACACACACACACACACACACACACACACACACACACGTGCACACAGTAATGTGTAATGCAAGCTACAACCTACTATGACATCAATGAATATATATGTGTAACTATATCTTAGACATAGATATGTTTGTGTGTGTGTGTGTATCTGTGTGTTTGTGCGTGCAAATGTGTGCGCATGCATGTATGTGTGTGTGTGTGTGTGTGTGTTTGGGGCATGCCTCTGGGTCAGTGTGACACAGTTATCATGGTCCGTCTGACTAATGCTGGTTCCTGTCAAGTCACATCAGCATCAGTTAATGCAACATTTAATCATATTACACTACATTAGGTCACTGATCCCCCATTGGTAAGAACCCACAGACCCAAGCTTACCCCACCTGCAGGGTCAGGACCTTATTTAACAGAATATAGTGTGCATGAAGAATCTGCATTAGGACATTTAATCAAGAGGACAGGAAGGGGTCGGCACATTCATTCCATTTCCCTAATATGATCTGGGTCTATAATTTAGGGCTGTATTAACTATTATTTTTGGTGTGAGCTGTTACTCGTTACATTATGGCCTCACAGTCATACCCTTTTTTTGAAATTATATGAACAGTGGAACACAAATAATACCAACGTTTTGATGTACCATGACTGCAGGATCTCCTTTCATCAGTCTGATGATGGGTGTGGTTAGACGTAATGAGACATGACCAGAAAGGATCATTATGGCCCAGAGGATGTCTGACTACCAAGGGAGAGTGACAGACTGAGTGTAGCAACGATTCACAGATAGAAATATAATATACATAATATAAATATAAATCTGGAGAGAGATATACATATAAACATATATATATGTAAACAAAGAGACATAGAGAGACAGAAAGTCATGGTCCGACACAGAGACAGAGACAGACAGACAGACAGACAGACAGACAGACAGACAGACAGACAGACAGACAGACAGACAGACAGACAGACAGACAGAGAGAGAGAGAGAGGAGCAGGGAGGAGGAACAGTTGCTTTAGAACAGAGGTGTGGGGAGGAGAATATCACAGTTGACATTTACCTTCCATATCCTTGAGTAAACAGGGAGCAGACCTGACTGAGGGAGCAACGTGGGGAAGGTAGGAGGGGACAAGGGGGAAGGAAGGAGGGGACATGGGGGAAGGAAGGAGGGGACATGGGGGAAGGAAGGAGGGGACATGGGGGAAGGAAGGAGGGGACATGGGGGAAGAACGAAGAACCAAAGACCCCCAAAACAGCTTCCTAGATGCTCACATTGTCTCTCTCCTCCTTTCCTCTCTTCCTTCCCTCTCATGGATCACCTGTCTGCTGCCTCATGCTACCCTCAACCTGCTCCTTACCTGCCACAAGTCTCTGCTTCACATAGAGTGTATGTCTGCCTTCCCTCCCCCTCACCGGCCCGTTCCCATCCTGCACTGCTGCTGCTGCTATCTGCTTGTCTCTGTCTCTGGGCATGTTTATGGGTGTCCATCTGAAACGCTTATGGTCTACCACGAGCCCTTAGGCTACTGACACCACACGGCAAACAAGCACGGTGTGTGTCAATCAGAGAGTGTTTTGACCATGTGTGTATGGGTGTGTATGTGTAAGTGTATGTGTATGTGTATGAGTATATAATATATGTGTATATATATATATGTATATATACAGTATATATAAATAAATGTGTGTGTGTGTGTGTGGGGGGGGGGGGGGGGAAAGTATATTTGTGTGTATGTCAATCAAAATTTAAATAAAACCAAACAGGCCAAGGTTACATTCAGCTGTGGACTTTGATTTATGATCTTGCCAATAGATAAAACATGCACACAATATACACAGCATAACTCAACATCGAGGCTCTCACATCTCCTGCCAATAGCAACAATTATTGACACTGATGTCGTTTATACTCTTTGTCATTGTACTATTAATGTAGCATTACACTATTAAAACTTGTTCTATCGATTTTCTTATCTGTGGTGGACCATAGACGTCCAATGAGACAGAATCTTAGCACCTGGATCCCTCAATAGCTGCGGCGAGGAGGTTGTCTGTTAGTGCCATTGCCCAAAGGTTTAACAAATGTGTTCATATTTGTTCACTTAATCTCTGATCATCATGCCTTAACGTCAGCTTGAGTGACTTCAGGCCCTGCGTCA
The DNA here is from genome assembly GCF_902167405.1 of Gadus morhua. Taxonomy (NCBI): domain Eukaryota; kingdom Metazoa; phylum Chordata; class Actinopteri; order Gadiformes; family Gadidae; genus Gadus; species Gadus morhua. The sequence continues at coordinate 17,375,085 of NC_044056.1, read as the reverse complement.
GAATGAATGCAGAAGGAGGAATGGCAAATCTCTCTCTATATACCCCACCTCTTACCCATTGTGCATATGCACATTATGCATATATTCCATATGCATAATGCCTTACCACAACAGCAACAAAAAACAACAATGCAGTATAGCATCATTTAACTGAATAAAAGTTTAGACGGTTATGAAATAAAGAGAATCTTCCAGAACCCCAACACTAAGAGTCCAACGGTAAACAATGTTCTGCTGTGGAAACAACTTCCACGCCACGCCGCACATCATTAGACGTGTCTGGGACCCTCGCTGCCTAAACGGCCCTCCTCCCGTCTGTACCAATAATCCAATTTGTCCTAGTTAAGGAGGGCCCCTGGGAGGGCCCCAACGCCAAACCCAGCCGCCGCCGAGCACATCAAAGCCGTCCTAAATAGGCAGCGGGTGCCCACCCGGGTACCCTGGTCTCCCAGACACATGCACATCAAAACACATGGTGCTACTTCAAATACCACCCTCCCAGTTGATACCGCACGCACTTCAGACAGTATCGGTCTGTGGGATTACCTATTCTGTCTTTTCTTCTTTTAGTTTTTAATGGGGAATTAAGAGGGCCATATATCTTTTAACGGGGAAGGGGGATGTGGGGATTGTACGCCATCGTTCCACCTTTGGTATCGGCGTATACGAAGCTGCTATACTATAAACTGCGTAAAATATGGACTCAGTGTCAGTAACATCAACCATTAGTTCACACACCACCGTTTTGAGGGTGAGTATTATCATCTACGGAACGTCACTTTTGTTGGAGATTATTGCAACCTTTAGCAAACCTCAATCAAACCTTAATAAGTTTTTAATGAAATATAATTATCAGGATCAGGACTTAACTCTTACCAATGACCAAACAAAGAAAACATTTATTGGCTTTGTATTGCGAGAATTACGATTTTGTTCAGTGTGAATGGTGGCGGGACATTCTGCCACGACCTACGGCACACCCCCTGGAGGCCTTTAGTGGAACCACACGCTGTCTCTTTGACCAGAGGCACACACACAGAAGGTAATGCCTGCTGCTTGTACTGTACAGAGTGGGTTTGACCTAATCCATGGGTTATAAGATGCCCCCCCTCCTCTTATCCTAAAGCCCTTTCTCTTACATCTCTGTGTTCAAATTTGAGCTGAACCAGGCAGTCCACTTTAACTTTAAGTGACGGAGATGGTTTTTCAAGCCAGCCCTGTTGAATGGTTGAATGTTTGATTACTGGGTAACAAGCATTTAAATATACCGTAGTGAAGCCAGGTCCAACTTGAGCGACAGAGATAGAACGGCTAGACAGAGACAGCCAGAGCCAGCAAAGTCTCTCAACGAGACGCTGTTTGACCAATAGTTTTTCTCTCAAAGTCTCGAAAAAGTAGAAGAAAGTATAGTTTCTACTCAGTTTGTAGATGCCAGAGGCGCAGGCAAATAAGTGTCGGCTGCTGTCATTTTCTGAGCTGACACAGAATTGAGCGCTGCTGTGACAGCAGGGGCAGGCAGCCAATCACAACTCAGGAAGCGCCGTCATGGGGCTGCGCTTGGGCCTTCCCAATAGGCTCTTCACAAGACCAATGACATTTACCAAACAAATAATGTGGACAGTGTCAGGCCATGCAGTATTTATTGGTACCCCAAGCCTACTCTCTTGTGTGTAGGAGCAGTAGCCAATGGACTTGACCAATATATTTTATCATTAAATGTTAACACCCAAACCCACAAAACCCCCTCTTAAGGAGTGTATTCAAGAATAAATAAACAGGTTATTTTTAATGTTTTATTTTGGGGAGCCTAAAATAACCAGGGTGCTGCCCTAGACATGGGGCTGCCACTGGTAACATCAGTTTTTTCTTTTTCTTTGTTCAGTATGTTATATATGTGTATATCAGTGGCTCTGCCCCATGGCTATAAGGTGTGGTTAATTGCTGTCTTCCATATCGTTATAAAAGTGTTGAAATCTAAATGCTGCGGACAAACTGCTGCTATTATGAAACACTGCGGAAAAAACCCATAATGGAGAATACTGGAGCGAAGGTGGTTCACACCAGTACTTTGTGTGAACTCCTTTGTCATTTGAATAGACCATAGAAGACACAAATCAATTAATGTGGCTCAAGGTCCATTTTCAAATATTATAAAAGCAAACAAAAGGATATAAGTTTGACTCGATTTGTTCTCTTTATTCCTAAAATTTTCTAAAAAAGCTTTTTAGAAAAAAAAGCTTTTTTAACTTTGCCTTTATTTTCTATTTTAATACTAAAATGCCTTTTTCTATATTAACCATTTCTTTGCATATGTTTTTCTTTTACTTATCTATTATTTTATTTTATTGTATGACAATGTTTATATGTGAAGCACTTTGAGTCTGCCTTGTGTATGAAAAGTGCTATATAAATAAAGTTGCCTTGCCTTGCCTTGCCTAAAATAGTTAGGATAGGTGTTAAAATAAGCGTTAATCATTATTCCCTTCCTAACAAAACTTTAACAAAAAGGGTTAAGACACACAGTTATTTCATACTTCCAAAACAGAACATGCACATACACCCACCCATTTGAGTTCAAGTGAATACAGGGTTTTAATACATAGCAACGTTTACACATAGCATAACACTGCACCTTACTTGGTTCTTTGGTCCAATGTTGGCAAGATTGGGCTATAACAAGCACGAGGGCGTGCACAAGCACACACACACAAACACACACACACACACACACACACACACACACACACACACACACACACACACACACACACACACACACACACACACACACACACACACACACACACACACACAGACACACACACACACACACCTAGAGGGTGCTGGGTGATCTAAGCAGTATTTTTCATGAGGATAAATGATTCATAACCGATTATTTTAACAAGATTTAGGTAAATGTGTGGGATATATTTTGAATGGATTAAAGAACACAAAAAAACGAATCTTATTCTCATACGTCTTCAAAGGTGAAAGGTAAATTGTCCTTACCTGCTTCAACATGGCATCTCATATGACCTTTAACACCTTATTCTTCCTTGCAGGAAGCCCTGTCACACCACCATTTTCACATTTTCAGGTGGCCTGTCGTCAACCGCAGACAGGATGGCAGACCCTACAGAACAAAAGAGAAAAGGCACATTTATCACCACTTATCACATGTCAATCAGCCGCGGGTGAACTACTCCCCCGCTTGCCCCTGCCAATGAGAGCGCTCTCCTGCGTGCTGGGGCCTCTCGGGGCCGCAGCCCCGCCTAGCCGCCGGCGTAGCGTTAATCCTGCCCATGGACGGAGGTTAATTTAGCTCAGTGAGTGAAGAGCCCTCGATAGAGCTGCCTTATCCCTGTTTAATTACCTTCCTACCGTCTGCATTTTAATAGTGTGCACTTCATTGACATGGACGCACACACACACACACAGGCACGCACGCACGCACGCACGCACGCACGCACTCACGCACGCGCGCACACACACACACACACACACACACACACACACAGTTTTTGACTTTTATAGGGGGAAGCTGATGTATGGGCGCGAAGACAGGAAGTGAACAGGTGATGGTATTAAACGAACGACAAATGATGGTCTGAGCTCAGGGGAGGGAGAGGGAGGAGGGGCTGCAGGGGAGGGGGCCGGAAACATGGAGGAGAGGACAATGCTAGAAATGGAGTGTGAGGAGGACAGGAGCAGAAGAGGAGGGTGGCTGAGCGAGAGAAGAAGAGAGAGAGAGGTAGAGAGAGAGTAATGAACAGGGCATTCTTAAACACAGAGATCACACTCTTAGAGAACTCGGATATATTATGGTTGATCTATATTTCCATATCAAACGTTGACAAAATGACGCATTTCATGCATCACTCCGTCACAAGCCAACCCAACGTGCACAAACACTCTCCACACAAGGTTTTGTGGACAGTGTATGTGTATGTTAAGTTGTGATGCATATACACGCACATACACGCAGTCAAACATGAACTAACCCATAATCACGTACACCCCCCCCCCCCCCCCCCCCCCCACACACACACACACACACACACACACACACACACACACACACACACACACACACAGACACAGTTTGTGTGTGTGTCAGTTTCCATCGCAGCCCCTCCACTGTGTGTGCAGTGCTGACGGCGGGACCAGAATAACGTTAATTTAATTAGGTCTAATAAAACGGCTGAGTGTAGCAATCATCGCCCCATTACTGCGAGATGCCACCACAATTAAATGACTACACGGGGATGTGTATTAAAAAAGCTAATAACATAATTACATACACACACAAACACACGTGCAATTGCGAGCACACACACGCAAAACATGCACATGCACCCACAGCAAGGCTATTCCCTGCTTAACAATGCAGTAGAATCTATCCGTCTACGTCCCTCCCTCTCCTTCTTCCCATTCACTGCCATGCTCGGCCCCCCCCCTGTCTGTATCTTCTGTTCTCCATCTTCTGTTCTCCGTCAGACTTAGTCTTTTGCCTTCTTTCCCTTTGGTCCCCTTCTGTAATTTTTCTATTCTGTTTTTCCATTCATGTTTTCTGGTTCCCCACTTCCTTTAGAGGGGGAAATTTATATCACACATTACCGAGTATCCGACCCGACCGAGTTTATCAATACCTTATTCTGGTATGATTAAAACAGTCTGAAATAATAGTGTTGCTATTGCGCTTGTAGTTATAAGATTAGTACAATATAATGCACATTATATTTATCATTATATAAATAATCATAACTACATTATAGTTACAGCAAACAATAGGACTTTTATTCAAGCCTACTAATAAATGCTGACTGTTATATTGTTATTACGGTAACAAATCAGCTTAATTACTGTAATAAATACTTTTAAACAACATCACACAGTAAGCTTGAGGCCCAAAGATGGAGTGCATTTCATTAGAGAAGCATTTTGGTCAAAATGGTCAGTAAGTCATTAAAGAAAGTCCATATATTTCCTTTTCCGGGTGGACACCTAGCTACAATAATTTTCATGGTATTTATTTGTATTTAAATATGCAGTTTTTTTGTTCATTTTGGTTTGTAAGTTACATTTCTTTGTTCCGGTATTCGGTTTGGTTGATTAAATCATGTCGCAGAATATATCTCATATTGTATGTTGCAAAATATCTGGGGTATAATCAAACATAAATATGACACACAAAAAAATAGTTTTCTCTTGTCGCAATAGGCTACTTTTGAGCTAACAACAAATAGATAATTGTCCTGGATACCATAGACTATACTAATTGAGTACATTTTTACATTTTAAATATATATTTTCAAAAACTGCTTTACTTTTCAACTTAACATGACATAAGTTATTGACCAAAGTGACACTGTCATAGGATATTGTTTTAATGTGGTATGGACAATGTGGTTTGTGGTATTAAAAACTGGAAGACAATAGCTCTGATGGTGAGTGTTTAGAGATTGCTATCTGCTAATAGATGAACGGAAAGAGAACTGTAGAACACATCGTTGCTTCAGATTTTTGGCATTTAGAAGCCCTTGTCCTTACATAGAAGATAAGATTATCAAACACTGTGAACAAGTAAAAGTATAAAGGAAGTTTACACCTCTGCTCTGGTAAGCATCATACAAGCTTCAATTAAGAAGAAGAATTTATGACATTTCCTTTTGCTGCTTGCTTTCAACAATACTAACATCATTTATTACAATAATTAGAAAACAGATAGAAATACTAAAACAATATGACACTTTTCTAACAGATTTCTATGTTGTAAAACATGAGAGATTACCGTGACAAATACCCTCCACCGAAAACCGTTTTTCTCTATCTGTTCTCCTGTGCTTTCAGCGCTTGTCTTTGGACAGCAGCCGAAGAGACAGGCAACAAACAACAGGGACGGATTATTTGACTCACCCAAATGTATATTCATTATTAGTAGGCAAATTTTCAGTTGCTCATAACTACGAAGATGTAGGTATGGGCCGATAGGTGTGTGTTCTGACGTACCAGAATGTACACGCACACACATCCATAGAGACTAATTTAAACACACCATACATGTACGAACCCACACACGTTAATATGGATGGGTATGTATCGCTCTTTCTTTCTGTATGTGTGTGTGTGTGTGAGTGTGAGTGTGAGTGTGAGTGTGAGTGTGGGTGTGAGTGTGAGTGTGTGTGTGTGTGTGTGTGTGTGTGTGTGTCTCCTTGTGTATGTGTCTTTGTGGTGTTTTATGATTTTCTAGAATATGTTTCTTTTCTTTGCATGCATGTGTGTGCCAAAGTGCTGAAAAACTCAAGGCTAGCTCTGCTTATGGAAGCGGTGAGCTTGCTGGCAGATTTCAATGAACATAAATGAGCACGTGAACAAGTGGGTGAAAGCAGTGATTGATGAAGGTCTAATGGTTGCTAGGCATTCTCCATAGCCTTGATTGGGGTATGTGGCAGCAACAACGAGGCTCTACAGCAAACCGCAATAATTAAAAAGTTATTTTGCTAATGCGCCAAAGAGAGGCAAATATTAGTCTGATAAAAACAATATGTATTCATAGCTTCCCATAACCTGTAAATGTAACCTGTAACATCTTATTACTTACCACACACACACCTGCGCATGTGCGCACACACACACACACACACACACACACACCCCTAATGCTTGGTCACAGACCTATTGTCGGTCAAAAGCACACATTTGGCTGTTTTGACACTTCTTAATAGAGCCATCTTTTGGAAGCACACACACAAAACAAAATTGAGTTTATGAAAGACCGCAATTCCTGTTTGTTCCCGTTAGACCTTCCTCTCGTGTTATTTTGGCTCTTCCTGACAGACAAAACCTGAAGGCTCCCAAACATAAGCACACAGACAGACTCACATGAACAAACACACACAAACATGCAACACACAAACCTTGAAACAGGAACACACACTCTCTCTCACACACACAGCCTGCTCCCTGCCATCAGGCCCCCTACACCCCTCACCCCCCTGTCCCTAAATCTCTCTCTCTCTCTCTCTCTCTCTTGTTGGTTATTAATGGCTTTAATTTACAGAAGGCAAGGACCTTGGTGCCTAAAGAGCCCCCCCTACTCAAGTGTGTGTGTCTGTGTCTATGTGTACGTATGTGAGTGTGTGTGTATCTGTGGATGGACCTGTGTGTGCGTTAATGTTTCATTGTGTGTGCACGTGTTTGTATGTGTGTGTATCTATGCATGCGTGTGCATGCGTGTGTTTGTGTGTCTGTGTGTGTGTGTATGCCTCTCTCTATGTGTGTATGTGTGTGTGTGTGTGTGTGTGTGTGTGTGTGTGTGTGTGTATGCCTCTCTCTGTGTGTGTGTGTGTGTGTGTTTGCCTGTGTGTGTGTGTGTGTGTGTGTGTGTGTGTGTGTGTGTGTGTGTGTGTGTGTGTGTGTGTGTGTGTGTGTGTGTGTGTGTGCGCCTCTCTCTATGTGTGTGGCTGTGTGCATGCGTGTGTGTGAGACAGCATGAGGGAGAGCGAAAGCCTCCCCTGCCTATCCCAGTGTAACCAAGCAGTCATGAAGCTTTGTCTTCTTTAACTGTGCCATTCCTTCAAGGTGCAACCTCCACCCCCCCCCACCCTCCCAGCCCACCAACCCTATTCTGTGTCTGCTTCTTTCAGCAGGCCTCTCTCCAAACCCCTTCCTCCCTTCTTCCCCTCCACCGGTGTCCTTCCGCTGGGCTGGGCGTTCTCTACAGGTTCCCCCCCTCCCACACATCCCTCCAAGCAAAACCAATTCCTTCTACCTCTCCTTTTCTGTTCATGTTCCACTCATCTGTTCAATGATTTGTGTTATCGTGTTCATGTGTTGTAGTTGTTACCATCTGATCACCATTATTATCAAGACTATCATAATTATTATTTATCCTTAGCAGCGGAAAATCAAGCACTATTGGTACTATAACCTGTGGCTAAACTGCCCCGTGCCATTTAAGAGGAGATAAAGATTAAGATAAAGATGTTGGTTCCACTATTCAGTACGTGCTGTCCATCTGTAATCAATTTGCTATTCCATAGGCAGATCCCTTAGAGATAGTTTTGGTCTGCTTACGGTCTGATATAGTGTATTACCGGCTGCTATTAACCTGCAATGTAAACCACTATCAGATTGACTTTAAATATTCCTATTGGAGTGGGAAAAGTGCATTACTTGTCCAAGAGCATAGCAGAAGGAAAACCAGTCCTCACAATGCCATCACAGACCTGTACAGAACAACGTGATCGCCAACCTAAACGACGGAATAGGTTGTTTGTAAAGGTCGTCCAAAACTTCCCAAATGATCGTTTTAGCCCCCTATCGACAATCATCAATAAGCCGCGTGTGACAAGGATCCACAAAATGGATGACATTTGTTGTAGTGGCCATCATAGCGTTCCATAAGTTCCAACATGATGATGAAAACAATGAGCCTCTGATAATGCTCCATCTCGTGCTCTATTGTCCTGTCACGGGGTGATATTATGATGTAGAATTCTTCCCAGGATTACACCCTAGCGATCCAACATGAACAACTCTTGGATACCTCTCTCTTAAGGGCCCTGAAGCAGACCCCTTATGACCTTTTGACCCGATATATGAAAAACATATGCACGCCTTAAGGCACAAGTTTCTATCTCCATCCCTCTGGAAATGGGGAACTTGAAACCTACAGTTTTATGCTTATTAACTCTTATTAACTCTATTAACTTTTTGTGCCAATTCAAAATAGTAGAGATGCCAAAATTCATACACCCGTTCCCCTGGGTCGCCGGAATGACAACTCCGAGATTTGTATTTCTAGCGCATGCAGAAAATAAGTTGACCCCATCGGGGCCGTTCCTTGGCCGGGGCCTCTCAGGTGTGGGGTCCCAAGGCGCCCCTGGGTTGATGGTCTAATGGCACATTCCTGTCTCTTTCCAATGACTTTAATTTCATCTCTTGCAATGCCTTTTATTCCAATGTGTTCCAATGGTGCATTTGATGATGCTTTGTGAATCACCTTTCTGTAGAGCTAAAGCCCCAACATGTAATAACGTGTGTCCTTCAGCCCTCTTATAGCCCTCTGCTCTTTCTATATAAAAGATACCAAGGGTTTCTAGCTCGCGCCTAAGTAAGGTCACCTACTTACATCCCTTCCTGTAGGGCTAGACTTATAGGGCCCTATTTTAACGGTCTGAAACGCAAGTGAGAAGCGCCAAGCGCAAGTAGCTTTGTGGGCGGTTCTATGGCGATGTCGCTAATTTACCGGTGCAACAATGACTCTTGCGCCCAGCGCATATCTAAAAAGGGTTGGTCTGAAGTAGCCTAATTACCCGTAGGTGTGGTTTGGGCGTAACGTGCAATAAACCAATGAGAGTGTCAGCTCCCATCCCCTTTAAGAGCCATGAGCGCATTTGAATCTGATGAGTTGATATTTTGACAGCGCGTCTGCAGTCTCCGATGAGACGGATGCACATGAATTTCAAACTTCAAATGGCTCAGTTTATGGCCAAATAATATGGCCTAATTCACACATGGAATAAGGTTTTCTTCCACAACTTCAAAAATACTGAGTCCTCAAATAAATTTCGGCAAAGAAAACGTATATGATATAACATATGATATGCGGTAACTGTGGTTCTATTTAATTATATATGCAATACATTATAAGCATCGTTTCTTATCAGTATTGTATGCATTATCGTTATCGACTTGTGTTCCTAATATGCATGTGCTCCCCTATTAATATACATTGCCATGGACTGTATTATGCGTTACGTGTTTAGTTTGCGTGTGTTTAAACAGATGGGCGCGCGTGTGTGTGTTACACGTACACACACGCCCACCGCATTCATTCATTCTTTTTAACACTCACTCGCGGTTAAACAATGATTTCTCACGATCAAATACTCATCAATCCTAAAAGTTATGGGCATGTACACGATGTCTGTGTCAAGAAAATATGTGTTTGCTGTACGGTGTTTGCAGATGCATTGATTTAAAAGTACAACTTATTACCTAAATAATTTACCAAGAATGTGTGGCTAGGTAGATGAGAGGAGCAAAGTGTATGCGCGAGGTGCACAAGCAACATTATGCATGCGCCCTTAAAATAGCCTCTGAACAACGCACCACTGACTTTAAACCAGGTTTTCCTGGTTTATGGCGCAAGTGGTTTCTGAAACTGCAAGATAGCACCAGGGAACGTTTGCGCCAGAACACGCCTCCTCCTTTCGCCGAACCGCCCCTTGGGGCACAAGATCATTCCCTAATTTACCGACACGTGGCGCAGGAGGGAAAAGAACACTCTGCGGCAGTTGCAAACTAGCAAGAACACATGCGCCAGTGATTAAGTCAATTGCGCCGGATGCAAGATAGGGCCCATAGTATATTAACTACACATTTTAGTAAATCTTAATGCCCTGATTCATATTAAAGAAACCAGATGCTTCTACCTTGCTCCATAGTCCTTCTGTGTCTCCACATACAAAAAGTGTTTGCATCCCTTATTGTACCTCTATGGCCCCAATGTTGATCATTTCTCTAGCATTTTAGAATGTTTTTCATCTTTATTTTATCGATTGCATACCCACTTTAATTTTTTTTGAAGTGGCATTCATTTGTCAATCATAAACTTTCAGGGTTGCCTCACAAGAAGAAAATAAATATCACTCGAAAATCGACGTTTTTATTAGAAGAACATCGTCTATAGCGGTATGAATGTGTCATGATGATGATTATCTGGTTCAACAAAGTTGAGTTGACCACAATAACACGTTTTCCTAATCCGTCCCAAAGAAGAGTAAATGTCAACATTCAGTCTCTCAAATTTATTTTCAGTACACCACAGCTCAGATGACGACAACGCAAAGACATTGATTAAAACAACCTCAGGGATTGCCTTATGAATATCCTTGGCAATGATAGAAAACGTTTAATTTACGCCCAGTTCAGCCCATTAAGACACTTGACATTATACTATTCACTATAGTATACATTCCCTAAATGAAGTTTACGAAAAATATAATTCACATTTATCCCAAGAAATGTTATCAAAGGATTACAGGCTGGTACAGAACCATATTCTCTACTGTCATTGAATCCGTAGAAACCCTTACAATCGATGCAATCAAGACATATATGCAACCTGGATGCTACCTTTAATGCTGTCGAATATTAACCTGCCTCTTGTCTCTTTGGTTCAACCGCAGCCATGCTATTTAAATGCTAATTGGATGGTGTTTTCTGCACTGTGGATAACGCTCTTCCAGCCAACGGGGGCCACTCAAATCGCTTAACAGTTAATGGCTTACCTGCACTCTAAGGTGACGACCAGCAAGGCCGTCGCCGTCAGGACCAGTTTGGAGTGTTATGCTCAAGGATACTTTGACACGATTGGCGCTTGGCCCCCATCGACCCTTGCTGTACTGGAACCTGTGATCCCGCTTTGGTGACGTGTTACCACCAGCAGTGGTTGAGCAAAAAACAATACCGCACCAACAGCCTTAGAAGATATAGGACAAAGATCTTTAAACACTGAGGTGACAAACACTGGTATTGCGATGCTGCCAAGCAAGCATACAAGTTCGAAGTGACAACGCTTTACTCCTCTTTCCAATTTGTCAGCCCTGCAAATCAAAATTCAAATCAAAATACGATGATCATTTTCATTAAGACACCTCTATGCTAACTGTTGCTACTAACTGCTAAGAACACAGCACCAATTCAACCCCTCCTCCATCTTGCTTACTACTCTAAGAGATTCTGTCGAGCCGGATCTTTTCTTCATCATCTATGGTCTTTCAACAACACCAGCCTCTCCACTCCTGGGGAGGGAGGGACACTCAGCCATTATAATTGAGCCAATGACCTCATGAAAATGACAACAGTTCCGAGAAATTCTGTCAATCTTTCAAATTGGTCTCTCCCGCTTCAACACCAGTTAAAAGTGAAGAGAGAAAATGCAGCATCTTTAAACACTGAGATTGACCCCAGAACAAGCATGGAGCATGAGTGTGAATACACAAACGAAACGGAGCAAGACATGCACACACTTGCAGACATACATAAACACAAGCACACAAACAATATCAACACACACAACCACCAGCATGCCATATTAATATTTTACAAATATGACAGCTGGAGTATGATGTGCGTTTCTCTTTGCGCTTGCGTGTGCGCCTGCGTGTGCGCCTGCGTGTGTGCGTGTGTGTATGTGTGTGTGCCTGTGTGATGTGAACCCATCACTTTTAATGAGGGTAGACAAAAGCATATGGGGAGAGGTAAGGAGGCGAGGTGCATATCTATCTCTACCTACCTACTGCTTTTTGTTTTCCTTTTGAGTTCCAGTGTGTTTCCATGTGTGTGCCCGACTGCACTATTCCTCTACCTTGTTACTTGTGTGTAGGGAATAGTCACCATTATCTCCACTGTGTGTGTGTTTGTGTGTGTGTGTGTGTGTGTGTGTGTGTGTGTGTGTGAGTGTTTGTTTGTGTTTGTGTGTGTGTGTTTGTGTGCGTGTGCATGTGCATTGAGTGAATCATGGCGACAGAAACACAGATGGGAACTGTCAAGCAATTTATCGCTATTAAGCTCCATAGTTATTGTATGGGCTGATTATTGCCATTGAAATGTGGATGGCCTGGCCTTAAACCTTCTTCAATTATCACCTCACAGACTGCAAAGGATCGAGGATGAGGCAAAATTCTCATACAGTCTTGGGTCATGGCATGATCTCCTAAAATACACAAACAGCTACACACACACACACACACACACACACACACACACAGTGGAGAAAATGGTGACTATTCTCTACACACAAGTAACACGGTAGAGAAGAAGGGCAGTCGGGAACACATCACATCGCACACACACACACACACACACACACACACACACACACTAAATGCTGCTATGCTACTGGGGTAGCCTGGTAGCTGCTGGTGGCTACCATCCATGCTAATGTCACTAAGCTGATGGGCCAGCTGGGTCGTCAGCTGTGTCTGCCAGGGTGGCCACTGGGATGGATGAGTAAGCACCCTAGCTGGTTTATCTCCGTGTGAATAGATGTCAATTTGAAGTATGGCTAAATCATTAAAGGACAAATGTCTCATTTGGCTACTGCCTCTGACCACCAGAGGTTTATGTGTCCATAAAGCCTGCTTTCACCACATCAGCACGCAGGGCCTACATCTGTCTGTCATCAGTGATATTTGAACTGAGAGTCCCGAGAAGAGATGGAAATCACATAATCTGTGATTACCCAGAGAACATTGACGAGAGGCGAAGTTGATGAAATAATAATATAATAAGAATAATGATAATCACACACACACACACACACACACACACACACACACACACACACACACACACACACACACACACACACACACACACAAATCATGTATTGTAATTCCATCTAAGGCCCAGCATCTGCCGTGACAGATGTGTGAGTGTGAGTGTGAGTGTGTGTGTGCAAATTCTCAATGTGTTCAAACACCTCCACTATTTGATTGAAGAACCCTTCAATTTAGGGCGATCACTACTTATATTACCGGAAAAATGGAACTGATCACACATATACAATGGCACAATACAACTGACACTTTCATGTCACATTCTATGTTGCGCAACATACATGGAGCCCATTCCCTTTAACTTTTTACGGTCCTGGCCACAACACTGTGTCCACTACACAGACGAGGGAGTTTTAAATCCTCATAATCACAACAATAATAACAGCAATCAGAAACCACAAAATACGGTGCTCTATCTTAAATGGCTTTTGCTAAGATGTGTATTTCTCATGCCGCAGAAGCAGTGTGAGATTAAATTCAGTCACATTGAATACAGCATTGATCAAAAAAAATAAATAATATTCATCCTCCTTTAAAGGATTCTTGCTACGCTGCGGTATTTCATCCACAAGGTCACAGAGAGGAAAAAAAACATGTTCTTATGCTCCTGGTCCACGTGAAAAGAAAGAAGAACATGTTTTGAAAGGGTAGAAGGAATAGGTGACAGACAGGGAGAGAGAAGAAAAAAAGATGAACGCATGCAAATGAGTGGATAAAGAGAATAAAAGAGAACGAGAAAGTACCAACAGAAGATACTGCCTCTAAAAAAAAACTTCAAAAATGAAATAATGCAAAATCTGCTATACAATGTTCCATTGCATTGAGACATTGACAGTAAGGAAGATATGATAAAAAAGGATCAGGAGCAAGGAGAAAAATAAAGAAATGTATGATATAGGATGTATTTCTGAGGTTGTCTCTCATATGCTAATACGTCAGTGGAGACGGAGCTAGGGCGCGGTGCCCTTGTCTTGACGGCTGCTCCTTGCTGAGTGTACAGGATAGGACCAGTCCGCCGTGGAGGGGAAGTTCATCTCATCGCAAACAAGTCCAGGGTCTGTTTCATATGGGAGCGCCACAGTAAATGGTCTGTGTGCTGTTCCCTACAGGAGCAAATGTGCATCGATGTACACAATAAATTATTTCATACATTATCATTACCATAAACATTGAACATAATAGTTTGGAAGATTTAGGGTTTTGTATGTATACCTTTGAGGTAAGTTTGCTGTTTTGATATTTTAATTCGATACATATTCTATGGGAGTTCTGATACTCATCTTTGAATGAATGCATTTCTTCTGATTCATTATGTAAACGTGCCCGTTGTGGTACCTCGGCATGGATTCCTGATAATGCATATAAATGCACACATCAATTTAACTGACTTAGGTTCAGAGGTGACCGGTATCGTTATTTTTTCCTCAAGGGACCCACCACTGTTTTCTTTAGAAAGACAGTCAGAACATCTGTTACTGCATATGTCAGTGCCTCAGAGTGTGAACAGCTTGTGTCTTTCCGTGCGTGTATGCGTGTGATTGTTTGTGCACGTGCGAGCGTGCGGTTGTGTCTGTATGCATGAGCGTGTCGGCGTACATCTGCATTATGCCTGTGCTTGTGCATGGTTACATTCGCCCATGCGTGCGTGCGTGCGTGCGTCAGTTAGGGAGCTTGCCACGGTTTGACCCTCCCTCATTAATCCCTCTGGAGAGGAAACAAGCTCTATCCATCAAGTGGACGCCCCAGCGGGAGGCCCCGCCCCCTTCCGCAGCCCCCCCCCCCCCCTCCCCCTCCCCCTCCCCCCCCACTTCCTCTGCTGCACACCTGGGCTCATCAGGCCAGCCTCACCCAGATCACTCTGCTTTCCGCTCCCTCATTACTGCCAAGCATTCGAGATGGGAACAAAGGGATTTCAGCTTTGTTGACATTCTGCTTATTTTGTATCAAAATGAAAGCTGGGAACACAGTGAAGTATAAAAACCTAGATGGCCGTTTGAAAAATATTTCACAATGCCGAAAGTGAATGTGCACATATTTAAAGAGAAGATTGACACATTTAAAGTGAACGTTCACATGTTTCAGATGTTAAAATAGAACATTCGGATGCTTATGCTGGAGGTTCACATGTTTAAAACTGAACTTTGTAATCTCAACCGTAATCTGTATTTCTTGGTGAATGCATGAGTTGTATGTGGGTGTGTTAAGTAAATATGTTAAGTGTTACATATTGTTGAATTCTTGCATCCAGCGCAATTGACTTTCTACAGTGACGCATGCATCTTTGCTAGTTTGCATTTGGTGCAAAAACGATTTCCCCCCGCATTAAACCTGTGCCATTAAACTTGCGCCCTGAGACGCATGTCGCGAAAGGCAGAGGCGTGTTCCGGCGCAAATGATACATGGTGCTATCTTACTGATCGATAAAGCAGTTGTGCAACTGACCGACAAAAACCTGGTCTAAGTCTACTAGCGGATAGCGCAGTTGGTGTTGCTATTTTGACGTACCATGGCAGGTTGGAACTGCACATTTTTTTCCATAGGGGCTGCATGAATGAACACTGTAGTAGGCTATACCATGCGTTAAAATAATAATAATAACAATGATAAACTCGAGCAAAGTAGGCTATATCCCAGCCGTCCAAAACAAAATCGCGTTTTAGGGTAAATGATAACGTTGGTTAAATTATTTGGGAAAGAACAGCTGATACAGCTGTAATTTGTGTTTAAATAAAGCATCTGCAAACACTGTACGGCAAACACATTTTTTCTTGACACAGACATCGTGTACAAGCCCATAACTTCTAGGATTGATGAGTATTTGATTGGAGAAAACATAGTTTTACCGCAACTGAGTGTTAAAAAGAATGAATGAATGCGGGTGCGCGTGTGTGAATCCATCTGTTTAAACACACGCAAACTAAACACGTAACGCATAATACGGTCCATGGCAATGTATATTAACGGGGGGGACACATGCAAATTAGGAACACAAGTCGATAACGATAATGTATACGATAGGCCTGGTAAGAAACGATGTGTGTTAATGCATTGCCGCATATCATTAAATAGACCCGCAGTTGCAGCCACAGGACTCCATATCATTTGTGTGTACAACTCAGTATAGAAGTTATAGAAGAAAACTCGATTCCATGTGTGAATTATTATCTTATTTGGCCATAAACTGAGCCATTTCAAGTTTGAAATTCACGTGGTCATGCATTTGTCTCATCGGAGACTGTAAATGCGCCGGCAAAGTATCAACTCGTCAGGTTCAAATGCGCTCATGGCTCTTAAAGGGGATGGGAGCTGGCACTCTCATTGGTTTATTGCACGTTACGCCCAAACCACACCTACGGCTTATTAGGCTACTTCAGACCAACCCTTTTTAGATTTGCGTCGGGCGCAGGAGTCATTTATCCACCGGTATAATAGCAACAGCGGCAGAGCCCCGCCCACAAAAATACTTCCGTTTTGCGCTTCTCCCATGCGTTTCAGACCGTTAAAATAGGACCAAGTATGTCATCCTCTTTTCCTCTCCTGCATGGACTCCGTGTTGGTTCCCTCTCTCCATCGCCTTAAAGGTTAGGCGTAGAATTTAGTGGCATCAGGCGTAAGGGAGTTTTCGAGAACCCGGAATGAGTCATTTATGTCTTCAACGGAAATGGGGCCTCTTCCCTGGAGCGCCATGTTGCAACGCCACGTTTCTACAACAGCCCAGACTGGACAACCGGCTCTAGAGAGTTTGTGTTACCAAACACAATGAGGGGGGCTCTGTCATCCCCATGGCATCAACCCATTTTGTGATAATTTTTTTACTATAACCCTGCGTTCACACAAAAAGATGCAAAAAGATGCCGCGCAGCACGATCCCATTCAAAGTGAATGTAGAGACGCGTTGCGGGTTTGCTGCCGGACCACTTGCTGCCGAGAAAACCGGCAGCAAGATTTGATTTGCGGCGCGGCAAGATTTGCTTTGCAGCGCGTTCACGTGGATTTTGCGGCACGACAAATGCTGCTCGAGTTGAAATATTTCAACTTTTCTGCAGCAAACGCGTGATGACAGCCAATCGGTGTTCAACAGCGTTGCCAAAGCTGTGTTTTGCGTCCCCTTCAAAGCTGCATCCATATATGCACGGCATGCCGAGCAGGCGATTTGTTACGATGGCCCATTGTTAACAGTAGGTAACGTGTTTACATGGGTGAATAATTTAACTGTTTTGCACCACTTTACTATCTCTCTTGTAAACCATCCTGGAAGACATTTGGAAATAAACATGTCCTCTGCCGTTGTCCCATGTCCTTTGTGACAACATTGGGCAATGTTGCCGTGTCATGTTTTTGCTGGTTTTGTTTGGGTTGGGTATTGTGTATCATTGTGTGTGTGTGTGTGTGTGTGTGTGTGTGTGTGTGTGTGTGTGTGTGTGTTTAACACGCTATTTTATGTTGAAATGCAACGTAATCCAGTGTTCACAAAAACGTACACTGTCAACGTATGCTTTTGGCGACTGGGTTGGCTCTCAGATAAACGTGTTTCTAACAAGATGATATCATTAAAAGTTACATAAAGTAACGGTTTAATAACACAAACGCAGGAAACACGTGAGCTGCTAGTTTAACGAAAGCAGCGTCCCTAGCAACCTGACGTCGTTGAAACATGCGAGCGGGCCGATGAAATCTTCCTAATAACTATAAAACTAAAGATCAGACACAATCACTGACTGAAGATTATGCAAGTAAAAAGTATATTCTTCGCTAGAAATGTTATTAGAAACACGTTTAACGGTGAATCGGTCCTAAAATATTGCATTTCCCATTCAGATAATAAAGATTAATAAAGATCAGACACATTCACTGACTGAAAATTATTCAAGGAAAAAGAACATTGCTCGCTAGAAATGTCATGAGAAACACGTTTAATGGTGATTCTGTCCTAAAATATTGCATTTCCCATTCAAATAATAAAGATTAATAAAGATAATTTCACTTACTGGAGATTATGCAAGGAAAAGGTATATTTCTCGCTAGAAATGTTATTAGAAACACATTTAATGGTGTATCTGTCCTAAAATATTGCATTTCCCATTCAGATAATAAAGATTAATATAGGCTACGTAACAATTCACCAAATGCTAGGAGAACTTCTCGCCCCCTGTTGGTGCTATTCCTCCATTCATTTCGAATGGAGAAGAAAGCGTGTTCAGGGTCACTCTTTATCACGCCTTAGCGTGATACCGGGTTGGTGTGTGTGTGTCACTGAGCTGAGCCAAAGGCCTGGCCAGGGGAGGAGAAACTTTTGCTGCGCCACAAAACTTGTGCTGCGCCGCAAAACCTTTGCTGCGCCGCAAAACCTTTGCTGCGACGCAAAACCTTTGCCGCAAAACTTCGGCGACAACGCGTACGGGCAGCAAATGCATCTTTTGGTGTGAACGCAGGGTAAGGGAGAAGTGGGGGGTTAGTTAGTTGAAATCTGCAACCTCACCACTATTTGCTACTGAATTATATTCGCTGGACCGTTAAAAGAAGACAAGAGGCATGGGGAGGCAGGTTGACAAATGCAAGGAAGAAGAAAAATAGTAGGGAAGGATGTGTGATGAAGATTAGCTGAACTCACTGCTGATACCATGGCAACTCATCAGCATTACCTTGAACCAGACACAAAGTGTGGAATCACAAGCCATGTTATTTATTTATTTTAAAGGGAAGAACCTCAATGCCGTTGGTCTGGCTGCCTATCCATCCATCCATCCATCTGGCCCTTTCATTCGCTGCTTGTTTCTCTCTCTGTTTGTTCCATGGCCTTGGGTTTTCATTCAGCAGGATGACGAATGGACGAAAGAGAAGAAAAGAGTGTGTGGGGGGGGGGGGGGGGGGGGGGGGAAGAGAGAGAGAGAGAGAGAGAGAGAGAGAGAGAGAGAGAAATTCTGCAATACAACTCAAATGGTGTTGGGCGGGACTGCTAACAAATATTGTCGATTGGGATAAGCAGAGGACTTGATGCCCTGATCTATGTATAATATTTAACGCACGTTTAGTACTAAGTGGCCAAACGTTTTCCATCAGCGACAGACAAGAATAAGTGAAATTGATTTTGGTAAAAAATAATATATATATAGATTTTTAATATATATATATATATAGATTTTTAATATATATATATATATATGGCAATAAAATCTTTATGTGTAAGAATCAATGCCCTATTGTTTTTACTTCATTATGTATGGCTAATTTTTTTATGCAATAATTGATTGTGTAGTTCAATCTATACCTTTGACAAGGTGGCCAAAACGTATAGCTTCCAAATGACAGAGTGCAGATTGATGTGAATTGAAGTGAATTCACTCTCCCATATATCTGTGCAGGAGGAAATGTTTGGAAATATCAGAACTCGCAGCGATAAAGGTCACAAAGATAAATAAAGGTTAAATCAATTGGCGGGCATGCACTCCTCCTTCCCCTCTCCGTTTCTCATCCTTACTTTGCTGTCATCAATGGCGTGTGCACGTATAGAAGAGAGAGCAGGCCAGAGTGAGAGAGAGAGACAGAGAGCGGCTGAGAGAGTGAGAAAATGTCAATATGGGGGGTGGGAGAGATAGAGAGCTCTCATCTTTAGGCTCATACACAGCTCTTAATGTAATTTTCTTTGAGGATGTACTTTAGGTTTTAAACAAAAAATATAAGGCGAAAGAAGTTTGAGTTGAAACTCGACAAATGAAGATCCACGCTACATTGTACGCCACAAATGCATCGACAAACACGCATGGATACAGAATACATACGATGACAAATTGCGTTTATTAGCTTCACCGATCAATACTGTAAATTGAACATCATCGTTACCGTGTGTGTGTGTGTGTCTCTGTTTCCGAGTGGAGATTTAGGGTGAACTAGACGAGTGTTAGGTAGAAGCATAGGGAGCACTTTAGACACCGCAATGTGCCTGTGTGTGTGTGTGCCTGTGTGTACCTCTTTTGTCGTGTGTACCTCTTTCGTCATGTGTACATGTGTTTGTATGTATCAGCATTCTCTATAATGTCCATGCATATACATGATTTTGCTTTGAAAAAAAACAAACTCAAGAATTGGGCGGGCAAGCAAGCAATTTTTATAATCTCCTTCTTTAATTCATGCAATTTATATATATATACCTGTATATATATACCTGTATATATATATATATATATATATATATATATATATATATATATATATATATATATATATATATATATATATATATATATATATATAAATAACAATTAGAAATTAAATCAAGTTTATTGGCTCATCTAATTTACAATGTTGGGAGCATTAGTTTTTATATTATCTTTATTTCAAAGGAGTAGGCCACCTGAATAGATATTGACCAGAAATGGCTCAACAGTCGGAGACTTGGATTTATATAATCCAAAAATATGCAGTCAAGAAATGTTTACAAAATAATCCCATTCTCTTGTTTTAACCTTAGTTATGGTTCTCAGCGCAGTGGTTTTTCATTCCGCACCGACCACACACACACACACACACACACACACACACACACACACACACACACACACACACACACACACACACACACACACACACACACACACACACACCTTAATATTGTGAACATTTATAATTTGATTTTTCTCCGAAAATGTATTACTGCAATTTGTCCTCCTCCTACTGGCCCAATTGTGCACCTATAAATATCCAACATATTCAAGACTCGCCCACATACAACACACTTTCCATGAGCCAAAACCAGCACAAACAAACACATACACAAGCTCCAGCTGCACATTTTTTAATAATACCATACGTGTTATAATGTGTTATCCCGTTCAGGTCTGGGTTCTAGTGTTGCAGTTTCCCAAAGTGTATTTATATCCCATTTTTTCTGCAAAGCCTAAAACACAAATGCAATCGACTTCATATACCATAGGTGTCGACGTCGTGTCCTCTGTGTTGTTGTAAATCAGGCGAGTACTTTCAATAATACATGTCCTGGGATCAGGCTGCCCAGCGGCCCACCATAGCACCTCCTTAATAGCTGCAGCTTACCTCAGCATCCAAACGCAGAAACACACACACATCTACACACACACACACACACACATACTCACTCCGAGGGGAGGGGCATGCATGTCAAACGCAGTCACCAAGGAGGAATGTGCAGAGGATTTTAGATGACGCTGCTAGTGGACATGTGTCCGAGGCCCATGAATCGCCCTCCGCCTCCTTCTCTCTCTCTTCCTGACTGTTATGCACGAATGGCCTGTGATTTCGAGGGGGCGAGGAAACGGATGGGGAAGGTGGGAAAATGGCTGAAGGCCTATTACTTCACCTGGGCACGAGGGAGACTCAGGCTTAAAGTGCAGTAGTCGGATGGTGCAGTTAAACCTAAATAATTAACTGGTAGTGGTGTCCATTGGCAGGGTCTTATGGGCTGTGTTAAAAATGGATGGCCCACGGTGGTTAGCTGAGACAACGGAGCAGGCACACGATGAAGCTCACAGACACAAAGAGAAGGAAAGGGAAAGAGGCAGGAAAGAAAGGGATGCGTCACGTGCACACACGTTAAGATGTGTGCACGTGGGCAGAGACGATATGTTATGTTTATGTAGATCTATTAATATGGAGGAGGATGCTGTGGTCAGGTGATGAGCCTCCTGACCTTTGCGTTGACGGGTGTGTTTTCAGCGCTTCGCCCGAGCTGCAGCGACGCGTCTCAACTGGACTTTCCACATATTAAGGAAGAGGGGGAGGAGGAGGAGGAACCGAAAGGAGAGAGGTAGAGAAAATCGTTAGGCAGAGAACAAAGCACTTGATGTGGGGGGGGAAAAAGAAGACGATGTAACAACCGATCGACTGGAGGGAAAAGCTGAATAATTGATACATTGGAAACAACGTATGTTCTTTAGCCCTTAATAAGCTAGGATGGTTCCAGAAGAAAAAGGAAAAAAGAGACAAATGGGTTGTGGAAGGGAGAAAATGGAGGAGAGGGAACAGGAAATAGTCAACCAGGGAGAGATGGAGCAAACAACGTGGTGGATAAAGAGAGAGTGAAATAACGTTGAGGGGGAGGGGGGGAGGGATGGAGGGGGTGCTTGCGGGGGGGGAAGGAGTGAGAAAGCATGAGGGGAGAAAAACAAGAGCAAGAGAATAAACAGATCGAAGGAGAGGAGCAGAAGGAAAACAGGCCTCGCTGCCGAGAGAAGCACGGCTTGCCCAGGACGAGCCCAGCATGTGGTGTAGAGACAGAGAGACAGAGAGACAGAGAGACAGAGAGAGACAGAGAGAGAGAGAGAGAGAGAGAGAGAGAGAGAGAGAGAGAGAGAGAGAGAGAGAGAGAGAGAGAGACAGAGAGACAGAGAGAGGGACAGAGACAGAGACAGAGACAGAGAAAGAGAGACAGAGACAGAGAGAGAGACAGAGACAGAGAGAGAAAGGTGTGCGTGTGAAGGGGTACTGGGGGTGCAGAGAACAACAGAAAAGCTGTGAAATAGACACAACATGTGGTCGTGTGGAGTTTATTCTAGTCTTAGACGGAGTGGAGGGACTGGGAGGAAATTAAGAGGAAACTAGGCATGCTGAGACGGGAAAGGGGCAGGGGTGGTGGGGGAGTAAGATAATACATTACTGAGAAAGTAAGACAAACCATTGAGAAAGAGATGGATAGGTACTATACCATTTCCTATTTCCTATTTCAGCAAATCAGTAACCCATAGGAAAGACACGGTTGCTTATCATTCTGACCTCCGGACACTAACTTAAGCTTCTAATTTATGAATCATGAATAGCAGACCCTGCCAATTGAGAGAATTACTGAAGGACTGTGGTGATTGTTTGGGTGTCCTGCATGAGCCCAGCAACAAGAGAGGAAGTTACATGGGGTAAGAGGGCAACCTTCAAGAGAGTCCACAATGCAGCAGAAAGGCGTTGGTTGTTGGGGAAGCCCGCAAATAAAGGCGTCAACATTGAATCTTGGGTCTACTGTCTATTTGGAACAACAGACTTGGAAACTGCTCCCTGCTTTCAACTATGAAACTTAACATTTGGCGAGCCAGCAATGCGAACTGAAGATAACTACATAATTGTACTTCTTTATTTGGTGAGCCAGACCACACAGCCAGATGACTCATGGGAGCCTGAAAGAACCGGCAAGGACACAGCGATTTTCACCCACTAAGGCACATAACAGGAAGCCATTTCCCTGTTTCCCAATTTGTTACGGC
The DNA here is from genome assembly GCF_902167405.1 of Gadus morhua. NCBI lineage: Eukaryota > Metazoa > Chordata > Actinopteri > Gadiformes > Gadidae > Gadus > Gadus morhua. Next base: position 17,351,513 of record NC_044056.1, on the reverse strand, counting down.
TGAAGACACCTTCAGTTCCCTGTCCGAAGACACCTTCAGCAAGCCAAGTGCAGAGCACCATTATTGGAGAAGTTTCCAAACCGAAGCCATAAGGCCTGGGTATGAAGTGTCCTAAATCTAAAATAAGTTGTTCTGAAGAAACGAATAGCCTATATTTGAGCCTCTTATTGTATGCTAAAACTAAGAAATGGTGTTCTGAAGGAACAACTAGCCAATATGCGAGCGTCTGATTGTACGCTAAAGCTAAAAGATGTAACTTAGATCTAATTGTCTGCTTAATGTTAGTGCAATGTGTCTCTCTAGAAGAGCGAAGAGGGTTTTGAATAAATCGACATGTTGAAAAAGTAGCATGCTGGTCGTAGTTGCTATTTATTTTAATGAATAATTAAATTGTAGAGGTTATTACATTGTGTTTATACCCTAACCCTTATGGGATAAACATCAGCGGTTCATTTGGTGTCTAGTTTCAGAGGTTATTAGATTGTTTGCAGTTCTTTTTTGTCTTGACTTTTGTATCCTTGATGTCGTCCCTTATGGGCATTTTCAATTTACAAGTTCATAAATCAAATGCAGCGGATTTGTTTGACTCGTTTTGAGTCATTACCTCGTTCTTGGAATCGTTGTCTCTGTGGCCTCTTGCTGGTTATTCCTTGTGTCTGTTTGTTTTCCCTCCCTTTTTTTTTTCCTGCTCACCTGTTCCTCATTGTGTTGTTACTGCCCAGCCTATTTGTACCCCGTGTTGTTAGTGCCACCTTGTCTGATTGTTTTGTACCTGTCACTAGCTTGGCTAGTCAGTTCGCCATGTTTCTGCCTGCCTGCTTGCCCGCCTTATTCTGGATTTACCACGGTTTTGACTTCTGCCTGCCCCTGGACTACTACTACTCCTGAACGGTGACCTGGGGCCTGTAGAGGGTTAGCGAGGTATGTTGAGCTCAAAGCCTAGGTTAGCTGGACCACGAAAGTCGATCTCTTTTAGCATCGCTGTATCACCATGGTGACTTATCCTCGCAACCAAACCTGGTCGGGAGCAGGTTTCAGCTTAAGTCTGTAACCGGAGATCGGCTACTTAAATCGGCGTGCGCAGCTTCCTAGCCCCTCCTCTGACCTCGCCGCACTTATCGTACAGGCGTCTCTCCGGAGACAGAGGGTTTTTCGGGACAGAACCGATCCCTTGGCCTTGTCTGACGATATTCTTCATGAGAGATACAGATTCTCATCAGAGGGTATTCGTTATTTGATCGTCCTTGTTGGACCGTATATGTAGGCAATGCTACACAAAGAAGCCGTGCACTTACTGTTGCGCAGTGTGTCTGTGTTTCACTGCGATTTTTTTGCCACGGGCACATATTTACATGCAGTTGGTGATGCAGAACATATTGGCAAAAATGTGGTGTGCCGTGCTATTCGCAAGGTTGTAGCTGCGCTCAAAATTTTGCTTAATATGTTCAAGAAGTTTCCCAGCTTCTTGCCCAGTCAAATTGTCAAGGAAGGATTTTACAGACTTTCAGGTAAAATAAAACCTCCTGAGTGGAGGTAGCGCGTCAGTCTTGAATTTCTGCGTGGGGGATTCATCTCCCAAGTGATGTGCATTTATGTGTAGCTTAAAATGTCCCAATTCTTTCATATTCATATGGAATAGGACTTTTTCACTAAAGGTTACGGAATAAAGCCCAGTGTGTACACGTTTGCATTTGTAACATTCTACAGAATCCCTTTATAGGATTCCCCAAACTGATTGGAGCAATTGACTGCACTCATGTCCCCATCACTGGACCTTTAGGGGGCATGAGGCCGACTTTGTCAACAGAAAGTCAACCCATAGCATCAATGTGCAGGTAAAGTAGGCCTATTATCTGGGCTATATCATGTGGGAAGTGAAATTGCATGCAGGTAGCCTACTAAAACTTAGTTATATGCTTCATAATGGCCCAACTATTGTAACAGAAATGCCGTTTTCAGATGACTTGTGACCATCAACGTATGGTTACCAGTGTGGATGCCAAATGGCCGAGTCATGGTCCATGACTCCCGTACTTTTGGGAGTCAAGTCTTTGCCGACTGTTTCAGCAAGGTGTGGCGCAATACACAAGATCAATAACTGTAAATGTTGATTAAGGGCCATCTCTAACCATTTTTTTGGTTAGTTTTTTTGTTTCATTTAGTTTTCCTCTTGGAAGGATGCGTTTGTTTGTTTTTTAGGGCTGGGCAAGTCAACTCGTTAATTACGCGATTTATTTAACGGTTTAATCCAAATTGACGCACGTTCTCTTATGTAGCCTATATTTTTTTTCATTTTGCTTTTGCAAGGTCTTGCCCACAGAATGTCAACATTCATAACAGAAATGATTTTAGTTTAGTTCCACTTACTTTACATTCAACTATACTTGCAGGGCCCTAAGTGATAGCCTGTTTACAATTCCCTAATCTGTGGTGTTCCGTAAATTTCATATCAACCCATCATCAACCCACACACTGAGTGAGTCAATAAAACTCTCTAGATCACTTGGTCTAGTTTTTGCTTATTAAGTAGGCTACATTTGGTATGAATGATAATGTGTCATTCCATTTGATAATCTCATTTAACTTCATTGTGACTTTTGTTCAATAAATACAATGGACGGAAAAACATTTGCTCGTGTTCAATTATTTTATTTATTAGCCGTTACATCACCATGCAGTTGCTGTGAAAGTAGAAAAAATAACATCATTTCGAGCTTAAGCAAAGAGAATTGCCTACCCTGTTGAGGAGCTGGATCTCGATCTTCAATTTCTTTTCACCAAGACTTTGATGTCGTTGGCCAGCTCCAAGTTGCACTTGTACAGCGCCCTTATAGAGTCTGTTCCAATCTAAAGAAATTATGGGTTAAAATCGTAATTCAGTGACCATGGTCAATGCCTTGTGGTGCACCTTACAAAAGGAATAACCTAAATAAAAACCTTGTCTGTCCCTCGAGAAGGCCTTGACGAGGTTGAGGTGGAAGTGGATGGCCCATCCAATGCCATTTCCCTCTATAGAATAAATGATCAAAAGGAAGAGTCATGTGAAACAGTTACAGCACTGCTCGGTTGAGTTCCCCATTGTGATGGCTCTTTAGAAAGTTCAAAGGTGGCCCCACGTTCAACGTACATTAACCTTGGATAGTCAAGTGCCGTATTGTTCATTATCCCATAACCGCTATGTCAGTGACACAGTTAGGCCTAGGATTTTTTTATTCTACAAATTCATATTATAGCTGAGAATTGTTAAGAAAAATCACCTCCATAGTCGCCCTGGAGTCACAGGCCGACAGAGTCTCCTGAAAGAATCAGGGAAATCTATTATAATAGACATTCTTTCCAAAAATTAAACATTGAGAAGAATACGTGACACTTTGCTTTGATAGTTATATACCTCTGATTGGAGATTGATTGTCGGCGGCTCCTCCAAAATAATGTTTGTACCTTCAACTAAAAATGACGCAATTAATTTACACTCAATCATTTCACATTTTATAAGCAAGACAATTATTTACTTCCATTGCCAATGCATGAATACATACTCATTATAAACGCCTCGGATGTCGAGGCAGTGGGGTCAGAAGACATCCCCTCTTCCACTCCTACCATCATCCGCGACCTTCGTTATTGGCGAGAGCCAGCTCCTCCGAAGTGGTGAAGGGCGGTGGAGGCGCGGTCCCCCTCCCAAGTCGTATTAATTGGGGTTTTCTTTTTATTTGCTACAGGTAATCAACATGACATTAAGGGCCCTATCTTGCATCCGGCGCAAGTGACTTAAGCTGTGTTCGAAATCGTTCCCTATTCCCTATATAGTGTACATGATATAGTGCACTATATAGGGAATAGGGAACGAGAATTCGGACACTACGCTGAACATTTCTAAACGTCATTTGCGTCAGTAAATGCGCCGGGTATTTGTGTGACGCAGACAGATGCGCCCACATCATGTAAACAAACCGGGCACTCACGAGGAAAGCTGGGGGTTGTAATGATGTTGAATGTTACATTTCCTTGTTCAAGTTTTTTTAAACTAATTTTGAATGTTTAATTTTCTATGTTAAATCCCAAATAAATTGTTGACATTTCTATACGAAAGCCGGAGACTCCATAATTAAATGTATTCGTTTTCGCGGTTATTCAGCTTCTTCTTCTCCTCCGGAAAAACACGACCGCATTGCATTGTGGTATACGGGAGAAACATTTAGGGTACATCGTATGTACCCTATTTTATGTCCACTATATAGTGCCCTATATAGTGGACCACTGAGAATTCGAACACCCTACAAAATGGCGTGCACCCTATTTAGTGCACTACATCCATGATAGGGAACGATTTCGAACACAGCTTTAGTCACTGGCGCATGTGTCGTTAGCTAGTTTACAACTGGCGCAGAGCGTTCTTTTCCCACCAGCGCCACTCGCCGGTAAATTAGGGATTGATCATGCGCCCCAAGGGGCGGTTCGGCGGAAGGAGGAGGCGCATGCGATGCATACGGATTGCTTGTGCACCTCGCGCATACACTTTGCTTCTCTTATCTGCCTAACCGCACATTCTTGGTAAATTATTTGGGAAAGAACAGCTGATGCAGCGGTAATAAGTTGTAGGCTACTTTTTAATCAATGCATCTGCAAACACCGCACAGCAAACACATATTTTCTTGACACAGACTGACTCAGGATTGATGAGTAGGCCTATTTGATCGTGAAAAACATTGTTTTACCGCGAGTGAGTGTTAAAAAGAATTAATGAATGCGGGCGCGCGTGTGTGCTCTGTTTAAACACACGCAAACTAAACACTCATCATCTCATCTTCGTCCGCTTATCGGGGGTCGGGTCGCGGGGGGAGCAGCTCAAGCAGGGGGCCCCAGACTTCCCTTTCCCGGGCCACATTGACCGGCTCTGACGGGGGGATCCCGAGGCTTTCCCAAACCAGTGTTGAGATATAATCTCTCCACCTAGTCCTGGGTCTTCCCCGAGGTCTCCTCCCCACTGGACGTGCCTCAAACACCTCCCAAGGAAGGCGCCCAGTGGGCATCGTTACCAGATGCCCGAACCACCTCAGCTGACTCCTTTCTAAGTAAAGGAGCAGCGGCTCTAATCCGAGTTCCTCACGGATGGCTGAGCTTCTCACCCATCCCTAATGCCGCTTTTCCACCGCACATGTAGCTCGACTCGACACGACACGACTCGACACGACTCGACACGGTAGCAGCGCGGGTCCTTTTCCACCGCAAATAGTACCTCCGGGACGTGGGCGGGGTCGGCTGCGCGAAAGGGCCGTGACGTATTTTTGTATGCGACGCAAACAACACCTACGTAACCCACACATGGACAGAACCCACATAACAACAATGGAGAACATCGATGCGATGGTATTCGTGTTCGTATTATTAGCTGGCATGTTGAAGAAGTGGAATATGTTGGCTGCGGCGCTGCTATGGCTGTTACCAGCATGGTTGCCATGTCGCTCTCGTGACTTCGTCACACTCTCTGGCCAATCAGTGGCCGGCCGTCTGCCGACGTCACCTTTTAGCATCGGCTCAGCCGCTTGGAACCTAGAGCGAGGCGGTACTAGAAAAAGCAGCCACTTCAGGTACCAGATACCATGTTTTCGCGGTGGAAACGCAAAAAAGGCGAGCTGAGTCGAGTCGTGTCGAGCTGGTACCATGCAGTGGAAAAGCGGCATAAGGGAGACGCCAGCCACCCTTCTGAGAAAACTCATCTCGGCCGCTTGTACCCGCGATCTCGTCCTTTCGGTCATCACCCAACCCTCATGACCATAGGTGAGGATAGGAACGAAGATAGACCGGTAGATCGAGAGCTTTGCCTTGCGGCTCAGCTCTCTTTTCGTAACAACGGTGTGGTAAAGCGAACGCAATACCGCCCCCGCTGCTCCGATTCTCCGGCCAATCTCACGCTCCATAGTTCCCTCACTTGTGAACAAGACCCTGAGGTACTTGAACTCCTTCAATTGGGCAAACTAGACACGTAACGCATAATACAATCAATGGCAATGTCTATTACCGCGGGGACACATGCATATTAGGATAGCATACAATACTGATAAGAAACTATGTTTATAATGTATTGCATATATCATTCAATAGAACCACAGTTACCGCATATCATATGTTATAGCCTATCATAGATTTTTTCTTTGCCGAAATTTATTTGAGGACTCAGTATTTCTGAAGTTGTGGAAGAAAACCCCTTATTCCATGTGTGAATTAGGCCATATTATTTGGCAATAAACTAAGCCATTTGCAAATCATGTGCATCTGTCTCATCGGAGACTGCAGACGCGCTGTCAAAATATCAACTCGTCCGATTCAAATGCGCTCATGGCTCTTAAAGGGGATGGGAGCTGGCACTCTCATTGGTTTGTTGCACGTTACGCCCAAACCACACCTACGGGTAATTAGGCTGCTTCAGACCAACCCTTTTGACGCTTGCGCCGTGGCGCAAGCGTCATTTATCCGCCTGTAAAATAGCGATAGCGCCGTAGAACCGCCCACAAAGCTACTTGCGCTTTGCGCTTCCCACTTGCGTTTCAGACCGTTAAAATAGGGCCCTAAAGGTTGGAGCCTAGGCCATTGCAAATCATAGGCTAGATTCACCTGAAATTATTAAAATGGATGCTTACAACTTACCACATTGAATAATATTTTTATATTTAGTTTTGACTTGGCCCCATGTTCGTAGGAGCATGCTGGCACCACATCTATGGGGGTAAACGGCATGATGATACATGATATTTTTTAGAAAATATGCAGAATCTTTTCACTTACGAATTAACACGTTCGGCTATTTTTTGCCAGCACGCCACCCTAGCCTTATTATGGGCAAACGTGTTCCCCTTGGTTGTGATTTGGACTTTGAATTCCTCGTAGGAATTCATAATAATACACTCCTCGTCTTGGGTGAAATACACCGCTTTCGCACGATCCTGAAAACCTGTTTCTACTAATTGAATCTAAAGTGAGCGTCGTGGTACCATTTAACTCTGATTGCGAGTTGCGTCTCTGTCGAGACAGGTTTTCCCAAGAAAGCCTGGGTATGTTCAGCGAGGTTCGTGGTATACCCCCCCCGGGTCTCCTTTCTTTGTTTGTTTTTATCATAAGCGGCCTTGTGCCCTTTTTGGTTTTTCACATTTCCTCCTGAGAGGAAGGAGTTATTTTTTTTTGTTATGGTTTGAGTTGGCTTGCTTCAAATAAATATTTTTTAACTTTATTCTGTATTTCAGTTCGGATTTCACACCCTTGAAATTGAAAGGTAAAGGGGGCAAATGTAATTTCTTGAACCTGTAGGTTAATTTGAACAATCAGTTGATTCTCCACCCTTATTTACAATTAATTAATTTGTTCAAATGTATAAAAAGGGACAGGAGTATCTATACTAACTTCATACCTGTAAAATATAGTAAGATCTTAAAAATCTATATGGGAAGCTCTTCTAACTTATTTGAAGATTCTACACCCCAACCCATACTGACCACACCAGTGGACCACACCGTCACTCTGCTATGGCAACAAGACAGCTGACAATATACAGTAAAATTGTATCAACATGGTCTTGAAATGTGGTGATTCGAAAATATTTAAGTTTGGACAAGCAAAACATCGCCATTGCTTGTCACAATGGAAAGCACAGGCCGAAAAAAAGTGGAAATAAAAGAAGGCAAAAGAGATTGAAGGCAAGGTGTTTCAAACGTCAAGGATCAAAGCCCACAACCACCACCACCCTTTTACCAAGACACAACTACTCCTCCAACTGCAGCTGTCATTTACCCAATCTTGGATTCTATGAAAAACCACACACACCAAATTGGGATAGAAGAGGAACATCACAAACTACACACAAGTACAGGTTAACAACAGCCATACAAAACAACTGCCACTCCCGCTCTTCAATATAGCAGACGGACCTAAAGAGCACCCATGCAACCATCCATTCATACAGTACACACCGTGGGGCCATACTGGCCTACAGAAAAATATCACAACCTCGTTCAACTCCTTCAGACCAGCCGTATAGAAAGGGCTAAGAAAAATCTTTCTACAATTTGGACTGACACAAACGACCATCAGACATCAGACAATCAGAATGTGGACAATTTCATGAACTTTCAAGGAGAAAGAAGAATGGCAGTGTCAGACTGGAGAACCATGGATCATATCAGCAAAAACAACCCTCTTATTCACCCACCTTGTGCAAAGAGCTTTGCAGACACCAATACGACAGAAACAGGATGAAGTGGTAGGATTGTAATCAAAAACATGGGAAGAGTAAAGAGCGCACTTGATGAACTATACCAAAAGGCGCAGAACCTCAGCAAGGGTGAACAAATAAGAAGACAGAATATGGATGAAACTAATAAAGAAACAGCTTGCTAACCTGGGAGAAAAGGACCTACACCGAAGAAATAACTGTTTGGGACACCAGCCTTGGAAACTGCCCCCTGCCTCAAACGATCCTACTTCTTCTAAGAGCTCTAGGGCAGTGACCCAGATGGCCTCCCCCTGCCATATCATGATCCATACTGGCTACAAAAACCCGAAAGCACAGCAGGAGAGGGTGGCCACGTCACTCAGAGGAGCGATGGAGAAAGTGTCCAGTAACTTCCCCACGGACAATATTATGATGTCTACCCTACTGCAGAGAAGAGACACCCATTCGGTCACCATCCAGTGGATAAATGCAAGCCTCTAAATGTAAGTACTGCCATAAGGAACGTGATATTAGACAGATTTGCAATCTCTCCCCCACACTTTTTAACATTTATATCGAAGGGAGGGAACGATGTCTCGCAGTACCAGGCACATTCAATCTGGCCCCCTAATCATCCTCCTGTATAATTGGCTGACTCATTAATTCCCTCACTCTCCACCTCATGCTAGTGTGTGGTGAGCGTTCTGGCGCAGATTGGCTGCCGTGCATCACCCAAGTGGGTGCCACACACTGGTGGTGGTTAGTGAGGTTCCCCCTTCCCTGTAAAAGCGTCTTTGAGTGGCTAGAAAAGTGCTACATAAATTCAATCCATTATTATTATTATTACTCCTCCGTTAGGGTACTGAGGCGCCTGAAAGGGTGCCGGTAAGTTCAAGCTACACACGCCGTCCGTTGATTGGTCGACAGGGGGATAATAACAAACAAACGCATTACTCGCAAGGTACTTCTGAACAATGGTGAAAGCTTTGTTTATTGAAGAAAATTTCGCGCAAAAAGGTTTGCCGTCCTACTTGGACTTCCTATATTGTTGCTCTTTGTTCATTGTGCGCATTCTTCTTTTTCGTTGGATTTATTAGCAGGCTACACTGTGTCGGGCTGCTATGAGATCACGATGCTTACGTAGCTGCCGAAGCTATCGCAATACGGCCTAAACCCTGCCCTACCACAAGGGTACTGTCGACGGTGGAAACGTGAGCCGTAACTGAGCTGGTCTATACCACACCCTCACTGCTGGTCTGAGGCGTGATGGGCCCGAAGCGTACCCGCCGGTGGAACAGGGGCGTAAGACCCACAGCCTGATCGCCTGTTTTTTTGGAAATGACCTGCCCATGCGGTCCCGGATCCAAGAAGGACTTCAGCAACAACTGGTTGAACTCAACACATTCTGTTAGACCACAGTCATTCTGAAAAAGACCAAAATCATGATCTTACAAAAATGTCTGGGCTACAAAACGATTGCTATTAAACATAACTACAATTTAGCTTCAAATTACAACACGCAAAAAATTATACATACTTAGGCTTTTATATAAGTTACTGGTAACTTCAAAACTGGTTTAAACAACCTCAAAGACAAATCAATAAGAACCTACCATGCAATAAAAATCTATATTAACTTAAAATGTCCATTATATGACAGTGAAATATCGGGTCCAATCAGCAAACAATTACAATCGGAAACTCGAAAAAACACCCAATTGAATGCTTGCATACTGTATTTTATGATAATATATTACACCTTCAAAGGAAAACCACAAATAATGCCCGCCTTGCAGAACTAGGCAAATATCTTCTCCAAATTGAAAACAGAAATTAAATTCCACAATCACCTTCATTCAAGTGACCCAAAACACTTCACCAGAAAGCCCTCACATACCAGGAAACTAACCCATAAAAAGTCCCCTCCAGTTGGTACTGAGGTTCAGTTCACTAACTGGCCCTGCAGAAACCCAGGTCAGCAGACGCACAACCTGGCCCACAAACAGAAATGAAGATATTTCAAACATTTGAGGGAGACCACTAAAACACAATAAAAAAATGATTGTCATTCTGCCAGAACACAAAAGCAGCGTAGCTGATCACTGTGTCTGATTCCACGATCAGTAAGAGGCTGACCAGATACCGGCTCAGAGGACACAGCCTGGCCCTGGAGACAGGTAGACAGTCAAACCTGGCTTAGCATACACAGAAGCAATTGGAAATGGAACCACACTTCCTGCTGCACTGAATAAAGTATCCAGTCATATGAAAAGCTTTCTTCCCTAAATTGACCCAACAATACCCCAAAAATATGACTTGTTGGCAGCAAATGTGTCCTCTCCTGTCATAACCTCAGTTACAACCAGGGGAAAGCCTTAGAATAAACAGGAATACACCTCATAATTTCTGTTCTTCTTACATGGTGTATTCCTGTATAATTGTACTACTGTAACTGTTACTATTCATAGTTAGAGCCTTTTCTCGTGTACCATTACTTCTATTATTGTGTTATTACTGTCCTTGTTAATATTTTGCTTTTTATTAAGGAATGACTTTTTCATGGCAATAAAGCCCTTCTATAGAAAAATGTAATTGACAGGTAGAGAAAGAGGTAAAAAGTTATCAAAAGTCTTCACGAATGTAAAGAATTCGTAATAAGAAAACATGAATGCCCGAAAAAGGCTCGCCATATTATTGTACATTATTGATTACAAAAGATAGATGCAGCTTATGCTACATATGAAGAACATAGAAGCTCATTATTCAGAGTTCCAAGCGATATTCAAGCATACTTACTAATAACCTAATTGGGTAATACATTTTTCTTTTCCAGTGATCCATCACCCAGAATAGTGCATTTCTTCACGTACTGCGATGCAATTTCATCGAAACCTTGCACAATGTACCAAACTCTTTTTTTTATGACCAAAGCAGTGTGTCTTCATTGAAACTTAAGAGGGTCATGTTTTCAAACGGAGCACTCGCAATACTGCTACGCTATAACTTCAGGCACTGCACCAAACCATGGCAGTTTGCATTCATCCCAGCACCTTCCATTACCACTCATATTATTAAACACAGAATAAATCGAATCTTGTGCTGATCGGGTGTGTGACCCGCTTTATAATTAAGCTCTGCCGAAACAAAGTTGGACTCAGACCAAGAGTGGATCCGAAAGCCACTGATTTCCTCCACACAACATAATTTTTTTAAAAATATATCTGATACAAACAATGAGCACATTTGTCAATCAAATCAAACAAAATGCATTCCAAATCAAAACGGTAAACGACTCAGACAAACAACTTCTCCAAACGAAGAAAGTATAATACTTTGAACACTGAAACTCTCTCCGTAAGATAGACTGTGAAGAATACCATAGACTAGACCCTTGGGAATGAAATTGAGTGAGTCGGGAGAAAGTAAACGCATAAATAATAATCTCAGCCAAGAACATAATGGGCCTGTGTTTAGCAATGTTTCTCAGCTAGTAGCAACAGGAGTGAACCAAACAATTGACAGGCTGGTCCAGACACAAAGCCTGGCCTGTAGAAACACCTAAATTACTAAGGGTTGGATTTATAGAAGAGGAATCACCTTCAGAAGAACACAGTTTCCAAAACATTTTGAGCTTTAAAAAAAGGTTGAATTGAATATTGTTTGCATAACAATTGAAGGAGATGCCTTTAAAACCCACTTCATATCTGCCAGAGAGGAGGCCAGAGGTTAGAAGTCACGAAGGGCAAATACTTTGTTACTGTACTTAAGTACAATTTTCATGTATCTGTGCTTTACTTTTAGTGTTACTCCCTACATTCTAACACAAATATCTATACTTTCTACAGGCTCATAACTTTAGTTTGAAAAAAATAGTTTTTTTATTTTGCACCATTGCACGCCTTCCCAACAACAAGTCTGATTTCAACTGAAATGGTTGGGAAAATAACACAAAGAAAAGACGATCTCTTAGTGTGAATAACAGAATCTCTTAGACGAGAAGGGAACGTCACCACAAATTATGTCTATGGGAGAACTAGTAGAGTAGCGAGTGAGCATGGATAAAAGTGAACCAGTAAACATTGCAGATGGAGAATGCAGCGAATCTCAGCGATGCTATTATTGGTGAATGCGTTGTGTCTTGTGCCAACCTAAAAATATTTTGATAGTCCTGTAGAGATAAGGGGAATTTCTAACAAAAGAGTTTAAGAATGAATTAGACCAGAAATGTATTATGTTACTGACATTGTAAACTGAACTGTACATTGGAGCAAAGCTAATGTGAATGTCAGTTTATTGTTTATTTTGTTTGTAGTTAGAATTGTTTAACTTTAACATTATTCGATAACATTACTATGACCTGAGGTTCCGTTAGCTTTGCAAAGACAGACGGTAAAAAGGTCAGAGGGCTTCTTTTTACTTCCATTTCAGAGCCAATACTTTTCCAATTTTACTTAAGAAAAGAAGTTGAATCATTACTTCTAATTTTACCAAAGCCTTTTTTTCCACGCAAGTAGCTGTACTACTTGAATAAAGTATGTGTGTACCTTGCCACTACTGGCAAAGTACACACATACTGGAAAGTATAATACAAACAGCATCGGGCCCAGGACAGAACCCTGGGGAATACCACTAAACAGAGATTTAGTTGAAGATGCATCCATAACAGAGAATGTCTTGCCTGACAGGTATGAGGAAAACCAAAGTTGAGATGTAGAGTGAATGATGTTTACTCATGTAATTTATCTTACCAACAAAGATGGAAAGAAGTTCTTGCACTCATCAACTTAAGAAACTGGAACAGCAGTTATTGTCAGAGAGCCAATGTTACTGATGGTGTCAAACAGGATTTTGGAATTACGTCAAAAATTTGATATGACGTGAGAAAAGTATGTAGCTCTGGCATCCTTCAGCATGTTATTTAAATTTAAAGTTGAAAGTAATATAAAATGATGATTCTGAACTTGTGAATACTCTATTCCATGACAGGTTTGTTTAAAAGAGGGAATTCTGTCATTCATACATGGGGAGGAATCTATCAGATGATCCAATCCAGCCTTTGTAGAAGCAACTTTATCCCAGACTCATAGACAGTGCAAATTAAAAGACTGTACTCGAAAATCAAGCCCACTGTTTGACAAATAACAACGCTGTTATAAAATACAGCAAAAAACTTTTGCACAGAGCAATATATAATAACATCCAAATCAAAGGCACGTTAAACTGAATTATGATCAAAAAATGAAAAGAAACTCAGGACAAACAGAATCAACATTAAAACCAAGAGTGAATACAAGGTCCAGAGTATGCCCTCTGACATGTGCAGGAGCTGTTTCATAATGAATGAGATCAAAAGACTCATCGTGAATATGAATGTTGAAATCACCAAGAAGCACAAAACAACTTAGCTTGTGGATAGACAATAAAATAATCATTCCATTTATTTAAAAAGGAGCGTTTTGGGCCAGGTCGAAGGTAAATTAAAATACCATAAAACAGATTAGTTTGTCCAAATAGTAATAATTTACAATTCAAAAGAATTGTAAGGTGGCTCACCAACCAACAAAATCTACAGTCCTTGCGGTTACTCTGGCAGACACTGAGCTATTGCGTCATCTTTGCTGATCACCCTCCCACCCTCCTCCTCAAAAGATGGATACAACAGAGCCTAGACGTCCTTAAGTTCGGTCAGACATGAGCACTGGTAATGAACTTGAGACCAAGATTCTGACCTTTGAAAATCAACGGAAAGAAACACAGAAATGGAACCCACAAATCAAAATACATGTTTGAGTTTCAAAATTACCTCCACTGGACATTTTAGCCCGGCTGTCAATTATTTGAAAGAGAATGGCAGAAGGACCTTTTCCACCAATTGTGTTTTACAGTAGTGAAGCTTTGGGTCCATCATTCAACCAATACGTTCCCAAATGGAATAAGCGCAATAGAAACCTAGTAGTAGCGCAAAAATACACTGAGGGTCGAAAGGAACACTGCCAACAATGGGTGCAGCCCAGTACTTGGCAAATATCTGATCATAATCAATATTCAAAATTGTGTCATCAAATTGTTCAGACATCTCAAATCCTGTTCCAGTTTCTACTCCTATCAATATAAAGCCCTGCGAAGCCACTAGGAGAATCAGGGTAAAAGTCCCCTCTCTCTGCTGATTCAGAAGTTATCACTATACAAAATAAAAATAACATCAAACACTGAATTCTCTCTGACCCTAATTAAACTACACACTGGTAACATAACCGTCCACTTGACGGAGGAAATCCATGAAAATATACAAGCTCAGTGGACACAGCCCGTCACAGAAAGACCTTGCCACCCAGAGAAGCCAGTCTGGGTCCACTCTGTCCCCAGGCGATTGAGACGGAAGCTCACTTCCTTCAACATAATAGATACAAGGGCATAAGAGATAATTACTTTATTTAAATAAATATTATCGATTCAGAATTCAATCAATTTCCCTGATCTCAGAAACTGTCACATCCACAAGGTGAGAAGTACAGACGTGTAGCTTTGGCTGCTAGATACATTGATTTTACTCATACAAGAAGAAATTCTATTTGACTACCAACTCAATTGGTCTTCGTAATGTATTCATTGTCAATGTTGTTGCTTTAATGTTATTACCCTTTTTGTAACTATTTGTTGTTTTGTTATGTCTGTCGAAAACCTTGGCAATAGTTTTTCACCGTTCATGCCAATAAACCAAATTGAATTGAGTCGAGAGAGAGAGACAAAGAGAAAGAAAGAGGTAGAGAGATGGAGAGAGATCAAGAGAGCGGTAGAGAGAGCAGAGAGAGAGGTCGAGCGGTACAAAGAAAGGGGTAGAGTGAATGAGGTATAGGTAGGGAGAGAGGTAGAGAGATAGAAAGAGAAAGGTAGAGACAACTCAAGGAGTGGAGGGAGAGAGGTATAGAAGGGAGGAGGAGCAGGAAGCGGGGGAGGAGAGACAAAGGAACAGGTTGTCAGAGCTGCTCAGCTGTCTTTATTACTCTCTCATAGAAATGTTTGGAGGGAAGAAAAAGTGAAGGAGAGTTCAGTGTTCGATGTGTGTGGGCCCTGGGTGTCCAAGGCTACTGGGAGCCCGCCTGCGTCTGTTCCTGTGTGTGAGTGTGTGTGTGTGTGTGTGTGTGCCCATAAACACCACACATACTGAGTTATAGAAAATGATGATCTCTGTTTGCTGAGGGGCCTATTCATTGGAGCCCAAGGCTCAACCTTCAGCTAACACAAGAGAAGCACAAGGCCAGCAGGGCTGAATAGGACACACACACACACACACCTCCCACGCATCCCTTCCCACTTTCTCGCTAACTCTCTCGCTTCTCCAATCCCATGTGCTGCGTTTATTTCCGTCTGTCTGTCCGTCTGTCCTTAAAAGACACGTTTGTTTCTCTCCACGACTGCCTCAACACCTTGTATGGCTACCTCCGTCAGAAATCAATCCGTCCCTATAGCTAGTTCACAATGTTTCAGCTTGGCCTCTAACTCGTGCTGAGAAATGGGACTCTTTCAGCCCGCCCTATAGCCTGTTGGCTGGCAGGCTTTCTTTCATTAACTTTGAAGGCCAAACATGGGCTTATCCTCTCTCTACATCCAATCCTTCGAGCCTCCCCCCTATCACCCAGGTCTCAGCACTAGCAGAGATCTGCTGTCCATCACATGATGTCTAGATGTCAGGGCATGTTGGGACACACAGGCTGAGGGGCCCAGCCGGTCAGAGAACGTTCCCTGATTGATCATTTGTTCAGTCACTTCATTATTATTTAGACACGATGATTCCAACATTTCATTTTTTTTTGTATTCCTGTTGCCACACAACATGAGAAGCAATAAATCATTGTTAACCTGATGTCACCAGTATTTGGGTCCAATTTCCTTGTTGAAGTATCCAAAACACAACTGCACTATTGACTCGTGAAAAGGGTACATTCAAAGGGCTTTGGTACAAATGCTCTGCACATTCACATTAAACAGAAACAAGGCTTCACATATTATCTTTGTGTGTGTTAATATAAATATATTTCAAGGATATAGGGAAAAATTTGTTGTGTTTATGAGTTAGACGGTTTGTGTGACAGGTGTCAAGACTCAAGTAGTAGTAGTAGTAGTCTTTTGAGTAAAAACTGTAGGATGAAGAATTGAGTGACAGACACAGTGAGACATCCCTATAAGGCAAGTGGAGAGGTCCCACTAAGTCGTAGCTCAACCATCTCCCCTACCGTTTGCTAGGACGTTACAGCAGAGATGCCCGCAGTTTGTTATGAGAGAGATAAAGAGAGAGCCACATAGAGCGGGCTGAGTTGTGTGGGGATTGATCGTTATTTGTCCCCGGGTGTGTGCGTGCGTGTATGTGTATGTGTGTGAGTGTGTGAAACAAGATCGTAAAAAAACGTATGTGTGTGAGTGTGTGAAACAAGATCGCAAAAAAACTGCCAATGGTTAACTGATCTCTCTTAAGTCTCTCTCTCTCTCGCTGCGCCACCATGTAACATTTAGATAGGGCTGAAGTAACAAAGACATTTAAACATAATTAATTACAATAACGCTTCGAAAGCAAACCTGCAATATCACGTAACTGCTGTCGAGGAAGTCAGTGGCTTTTGGACCACTCTTGGTCCGAGTCTAAATCGGTTACAGCAGAGCATCAATGCAAAGCGGTTGGCACACTAGACGTGCCACGAAGCACCGCGTTGCAGGCTTGACTTTAGCTCTTGTTCTGTGTTTAATATAATGAGTGGCAATGCCACTGCAAAGTTTCACTGGGTACCGTAATTACGGCGCAACTACTTTTTCGAACTGAATATACACATACGCATATATATTATATACACACACATATAGACTATATTTACATACAAACACAAACATTATCTATACATATGTATTTATACATATATATGAATTTATTTATATAGGCTAGTTCAAAAACATTATAATTACGATGGCATTCTAGCATGGCTCCATCCCAATAAGACAAGAAGAGAAGTTTCACTGAGTCGTAGCTCAACCATCTCCCCTACCGTTTGCTAGGACGTTACAGCAGAGATGCCCGCCGTTTGTTATGAGAGGAATGAAGAGAGAGCCACACAGAGTGAGGCAGTGCCGTGCTAAGTGGGGATTGATTGTTCCTTGTGCATGTGTGTGTGTGTGTGAAACCACATCCCAAAAAACAGCCAATGGTTTAACTGATCCCCGTCTTCAGCCATCTTTTCATTACTCTCTCTCTCTCTCTCTCTCTGAGGAGTGTGCTCTCTCCTGCTTATCTCCAATCTGCCTCCTCAGTGTGTGTTCCTGCCGCTACCATGGACATCAGTCCTGCTCTACCCACACACACACACACACACACACACCCCGCTGTCTTTTCCCCTTCTCTTTCATCCCTCAATACTCTTCCTCTCTCCATCTACCTATATTTCTGGCTGTGTTCTCTCTCACACACACACACACACACACACACACACAGACCTATAAATGTGAGTATGCATACACACAAGGACACCTATAAATTCACACACACACACACACACACACACACACACACACACACACACACACACACACACACACACACACACACCTTCCTCTGCTAATTGCTCACTTATACCAGCCAGTCAACGCTGATCAGAGGAGAGAGAAAGGTCAGATGGAAGCATCTCATTTGTGTGTATGCATGGGATGTGTTTATTCCAGCAATATGAAGGTAGGCTGCTCGGGTCTATCACAAGTTTTTGAAAAAGGGTTATATGTTCATAATTTATTCAGAATTTATCATCATTAATGTATTATTTATTCAACTCAGATTCAGATTATCTCCTGGAAGTAAAAAAACGTTAGAGATCTCAAATGAGGAGCTCACTGCAAGGTTTACAGACGACTTACAGATGACCTCTCCATTATGGGATGGAAAAACGTGGCAGCGCTCACTCTTTCCTCTTTCTCCGGTCTTTTCACAGTACACTCTCCGCTGCCATTAGAGTGTGAGCTTGTGATGGGAGTCCTACTGGTCAAGGTTGTAGGGTGTGTGTGTGTGTGTGTCTGTGTGCATAACTTTCCGAGTTAAACATTCTTCTATCCTGATTCTCTTAAAATCCATGCAAGTCTGCGTGTGTGTCGTTGTGATGTGTTCCTGCATACCTGAGTCAGTGTGGGTGTGTGTGTGTGTGCTTGGGCTTGTGCCTGTCAGTTTTCTCTTGGCCGACAGGAAATTCGTAAAAATCATGCAGAGGGAATGTTGTTATTGTATAATAACAACATTATACAACATTAACTTTCCCTTTCAAACTTCAACCTTGAACTGACAGCAGTTGGAGTCATCAGTCCTGCACTATACTTATGCAAGACTTTCCCCGACACCTCGCCTGTGTGTGTCTCTCCTGCATGGTTTAAGTACACATATACCCAATTGATCAATCCATTTTTTTTATTTACCTCAAGTCATTGTTTCAAGGATTATTAATAGATTTGTATACGTAAAAATGAAATAATTGAGCTCGAAGGCAAATGTCCAGTCTAGGCTGGACGATAAAGTAGTATTCTGTTCTAATATCTTCATTTTATCAAAAGCAACTTAGATCAGGTCATTATGGAGCAGGCATCTTACTTAGGGATGCTTACAGGTAGACTATGGTCATTATGGTTTTGGCTGGTAGGCAAAAGAACTCTGAGACTAACTTTCCCAAAACATCTATTCCAATGAGCACTTAAAACTGTTTTTCCTAAATGTTAATTCTCTTTGTACCAAATCAGGTTTCCAGCATCAATTAGGGATGCAGTTTCCTGCTCTCTTAGTTGTTGTTCCTCATCGTTCTCCCCATCTTCCCTCCCTCTTCCTCCCCAGGAGGTAAGCAGGGTAACGTCTCCCTCTGCCTGCCTCTTCATTCATGTCTTTGTCTCTCACACACACACACACACACACACACACACACACACACACAGTCAGTGTTTGTTAATGATTCCTGTTGATTCATTCCCTGAGGACTGATCACATATGAAGGTTTCAAACTAAAACACAATGACCCTGTGTGTGTGTGCGTGTGTGCGTGCGTGCGTGCGTGCGTGCGTGCGTGCGTGCGTGTAGACGACAATACCGAAACAGAAATAGAATTTGAAAGCCCTCTATGCAAATAATGACATGTCTACCAACTGTTGTGGAATTTAGCCAGTAAAAGCAGACCTTTTAGGCTGTAGCAATTGTCCCTTGCTACATGCTAACTAGGGGGCTTTACTGGGCTCCGCCAAAACAACCTAGTCTCGCAGGAATACGTGAAATGACCACGGACACTTAACTCAAAAATATGGCCACGGATTTTGCTCCAATGCAAGTTAATGACACTCATATTCCGTGGCACACACACAGATCCCCGTCTTATCGACCGAGTCGACCACGGGCACTTAACTCTAAATCCGTGGTGGCCTCACGGAAACACTTAAATTGTCCGTGATATGAACCAGGGAATTTGCTCCAATGCAAGTTAATGACACTCATATTCTATGGCACACACACAGATCCCGTCTCA
Source organism: Gadus morhua (assembly GCF_902167405.1). Classification (NCBI taxonomy): domain Eukaryota; kingdom Metazoa; phylum Chordata; class Actinopteri; order Gadiformes; family Gadidae; genus Gadus; species Gadus morhua. The sequence continues at coordinate 17,331,776 of NC_044056.1, read as the reverse complement.
ATGACGATAGATAGATATATATATATATATATATATATATATATATATATATGAATGAAATTGACGGTATGGCACTATTTCCCTATTCTCGCCCAGCCATCTTGAATTGAATAGACCAGATTAGACCGAGGAAGTCTGGTGTTCTCCGTACATAATAAATAAATAAAAACAATACATATATATTTATTTATTTATCATATATGGAGAACACCAGACCTCGAAGCAACAAAATAAATTAAATATATAGGCCTGTATATGTATGAATATGTGTATATATATATATAAATATACATACATATTTCAATATATTTATTCATTATGTATATTTATTTATTTATTATATACGGAGACCACCAGACCTCCTCGAAGCAACGATAATAAAAAAAATAAAATAAAAATGGTCTATTAAATTCAAGATGGGTGCATTGGTGAGAATGGGGATATAGTGCCAATATCGTCAATAGGAATTTAATATATATATATATATATATATATATATATATATGGTCATTTCACGGACTCTGTGAGACCAGGTTGACTCGTCGTTGAAACGGGGATCTGTGTGTGTGTCACGGAATATGAGTGTCATTAACTTTCATTGGAGCAAAATCCGTGGCCATATCACGGAAATTGGTGTGCTTCCGCGAGGATTCCACGGATTTTGACAGGACACAGGGCGAGTGTGTGATGGCTGTTTATACCTGTTCGCATTGCTTGCTCAATGCACAACAGGTGTGGAGCCACCAGCCCCAGAGTCTAATCAGCATGACTCGGGCCAGAGGAGGCTGCTTTAGCCAGCCCTCAACCACACACACTCCACAAAGGTGTTTTCATCCAGAGACCAGCGTTGGAACAGTTCTACAGTTTTATTTTCCAAAACGGGAATCCAAGCTTACTGGAGAAAGACAAGGGGCGAGCAGGCAGAGGGGTCAGGGGGAGATGGCTGTTCAGGTTACCTGGGCAGGAACGGCGAGGACGGGTCAGGAACAAGCAGGGTCGACGCCAAGGAAGCAATCTGGGAAATAGTACTAGAGCGCTTTACATGCTGCTAAGACAACCTGGCAGAGACTGCGTGGAAGGAGAGGGTTTAAATAAGGTGAGGGAACACAGGTGAAGGTGGTTGCACTGATGAGGTGGGAGTGGCAGGCAGGTGATCAGGAAAACTACTGGCAGGGCTGGCAGTGGTTAGGAAAGCCAGGAGCGGATCATGACTGTGTGTGTGTGTGTGTGTGTGTGTGTGTGTGTGTGTGTGTGTGTGTGTGTGTGTGTGTGTGTGTGTGTGTGTGTGTGTGTGAGAGAGAGTGTGTGAGTGTGAGTGTGTGTGTGTGTGTGTGTGTGTGTGTGTGTGTGTGTGTGTGTGTGTGTGTGTGTGTGTCTATTTCTCAGACATACATGAAGAGATTTCCTTTCTTTCTCTTGATCCACATACTATTTCTTCCCCGATCCTTTGGTCTTTATTATTCTTTCTTTTAAAGAGTGGACACAAATTAGCTGTATGTCCACCTATTGTGTGTAAATGCATCTGTTTGTGTGTGTGTGTGTGTGTGTGTGTATGTGTGTGACTTGTAGTCAGCTGTGCCGGACCGATCTCTTATTCTCCCCCGCGGATAATTCACACTGTGCCGGTTCCCAACAAATCTCCTCTATGTGTCCTTTGTGCACGCACACAATGACACACACAAACACTGACATATAACACACACACACACACACACACACACACACACACACACACACACACACACACACACACACACACACACACACACACACACACACAGAGAGATGGAGCGGAAGGTGACAGTTGTCCAGCAAAGGATGGGGTTGAAAGAACTGTGAAGACCCCCAAAAAGCAACACGAGTGTGAAACTGTCTCCTTTTTCCAACATTGAAGGGTGTCGATTAAACCTGAGTTTGCACAAATCAAGAAAAGATGTGATATTTCTATTGCCTCGTGATATTTTGTCAGAAAATGACTACAACAATTATCTTCTTGATCGATGTTACATGGTATTTGATTGGTTAGTATATGGTACATATATTAGTTATTGGTTTACAGGGAATTTACAGTGTTAATCAGCAGGTTTTTCACTGTTTTCCATCATTTGTGATTTTAAAAAATATGACATACTGATTGATACATTACGAAGAGCTAACCTTCGATACATCATGTTATTTTAAAAGATAAGGATGGTCCCTTTTTAGAAATTTCTGCACCAGTTGTCTGTTAAATTCCCAATGCAGCCTCTTAAAAACATCAGGAGAGAATACAATAAAAGATAGATCATGATAAGAAAGACATTCACACACATGCATACGCACACACACACACACACACACACACACACACACACACACACACACACACACACACACACACACACACACACACACACACACACACACACACACACACACACACACACACACGCGCGCGTAGCTAGTGTTGATGTCGTAGCAGATTCAAGTGTTTCAATTACGTTCTCCTCCTCTTAGGAATATTAATGAGTCGCCCTCTCTTCATCAAAACTCAACCGCTTCTAATTTACAGGCTGACCGACAGTCGTGCGTACACATGCACACACACAGTAGGATTAAGTGCAGAAAGAAATGTTGTATTGAATGGGATGTCATGGGTTTCCGCACGCACATTGTGTAACCACCATGCTGTATTCGCAGAGGCTGACATTTAAAACCGTTTGCAAACCTGAGCTTGAGGCCAATCGTTCAGAATCGTATGTTAGGATAGGCTAGAATGTTCCGCCGACAACCAATTATGGTGTAATCATTGTGTCATGTATAAACACATCAAGCTGGACAAAATGGTGATATGCTGACTTTCATGGTACAAAGGTCGAATTAGCATCTTCTTAACACATCTTCAAAAAGTTATGATGACCAAGGTGAGGATGTGGATGATGGGTAATTAAGCTATTTTTCCCACAAGCTCAGCCAAGTCCAGTGCGCTCATGGCTTTGAATTAATTAACGGCGAAAAATGTATCCAATGGCAAGCACATGTTGTGCCTTTAATGAGCCATCAAGAGGGCAACGAGGTCAGGGGAAAGGCCAGCGTACAGGTGGAAACAGGGGAAGAGAAGATCTGTGGTTCTGGGGAATATTCAAGGGAAGAAAGGCAAAGGGACAGAACAAGAAGAAGAAATATGACTGCATAAAGAACAGAGACTGTACTGAGGTTTTGCTCTATATTACCATTTGTATGAGGATAAAGGATAAAAAAATAAATAATAAGAGAAAAGGTTCTTGTAAGGATTGCAGACGGACTTGTATACTGCTGAATAAGACGGTCCACTCTACCTAGATTTGTAGTCATATAGGGTGGATTTTCCACGACCTGGCACCTCAAGAGTATAGGGGACAGGTATGACCTCTCAGAATATACATGCAAGTTAAAAGCTTCTGCTTTTTTTCTATCATCTTTTCTTTCTTTTTTTCTTTCACCCTGATTCTTTTTTGCTCCTTCACTTCAGACCTCTTCTTTCAAAAAACACCAATCCGGTCAGGGAGTTCTCTGTTGAGGCCACTGCGTCGGCGGAGTTAAAAAGATGTTCTCATGGAGAGAGAAACAGAAATATCACCTATTTGACTCGCAGGAGTTTCGATTGACATGACATATGCATCCACGGACTGTATGCACAAAGGCGGTGAAACAAATTATGTTCAATGTTAATTACAGCAATTGATCATCAGTGATGTGTCGCATAATGACGTAGTGCGAACAAACAGAAGAGACTGATGATTTATGATGAACAACTTCATGTCACAAGTTGACATCAGTTTGATTTGATCCCAATGCATATGCCTCACATAATAAATGCTATGTTTTATTTTAAAACATAAGGGAAGTGTGTCTAAAAGGTGAGATTGGATGATGCTGAAGAGAGGATATAGCCTATAGGGATTGTAAATCAGAATGCATTGTGAGATCTTTTGTTGGCAAAACTCCTGTGCTGGATTTCTATACTAATAAATAAGCGTAAATATACATTAACACGTTTTTCCACGTCTCCCAACGAGAAACGCTGTGACAGTTTTTTCAGACAAATAAACACAACAATGTCTCCCCATAATGAGAAATACCGTCACGCTTAAATTGATAAAACACCATCAAAACACCAACCACTAACATTCGCCCCTCTACTCCTGAATTGGAGGCCCTCATTGCGATGTGACATCACAAGCTAGTCTATCTTGGTTATCTATTTGACACTCTCAGGTTCGCACCTGCATCATCACACACGTGTGCAGGCACAGCAACCGCCCACAGCATAGAAATCATAGAAATTCATCTACCTATGGTGTGATAATTGTCACACATTTGCTAATTTAGCTTTTCAGGACCTGATGCGAAAGTGTCAAAATAAGCACTGGCACCACAGTTAGGGTACAACTATAAAGCTACAGCGTGAAAACATGGTAAGTCTCAATTTTCTTTCTACTGCAAGCGGGATAGGAAATCTATTTTTAATTGTTAGCTGTTATGTATTCTAAAGGGCTGATTATGGTCCCTCGTTCCCGCAACGCAAACCACAGCCTTTGCTGCTGCGTCGCCTCGACGGAAGGTTACAATTTTTGGGAGGCGCTCATCAGGCCCTTGCGGTGGACACAAGGACGTAAGGGGTCCGTAACCACCTTGCGTTGCGGGAACATGGGACCATAATCAGCCCTTAAGTTGCTCCCATTTAAGATACCGTCACGCCCTCTGATGTTGCAGGCTTCGGTTTTGTCACGCTGATTCTGTGGTTGCAACTAATCAGGTGTAAGTCTACTGCGTCTGCTGTCCCTTCATTATAAGTTGTGATATTCCGAGTAATCAATAGAATATCAATATTAGCCCTCAAGTGCGAAGACTGATTTGAGCAATTGTGTCGATATCAAACATTAACCCACTAGGTTGGCGTGGCTAGCCTTGATGCTGCTGGCTAGCTCCCCCAGGTAGTGGAGCTAGCCAGGGTGCTGCTAACCCTGTTTCCCCCAGGTAGTTAACCGGGTTCCTCTGAGCCAGGTTCCCCCCAGGTATGAGAGCTAACCCTGTTTCCCCCAGGTAGTTATCCGGGTTCCTCTGAGCCAGGTTCCCCCCAGGTATGAGAGCTAACCATGTTTCCCCCGAGGTATGGAGGTAGCCTGGGTGCTGCTGACCATGTTTCCCCCCAGGTGGTGTAGCTAGTTTGGGTTGCTGTGAACCAGGTGTCGCCCAGGTAGTTGAGCTAGTCCAGACGTTACTGGGCAGTGTTTCTCTCCATGTAGGGGAGCTAGCCTGGTTTGCCTCAAGCCATAGTTTCACCCCAGGTAGTGGGTGTTTGGAGGGTGTGTGCTAATTGCTTTGCTGAGCATGCTAATTGCTGCTCTCATCGACTTCTCCAAATGTCAGTACTTCCTCTTAACGCAATACGTGACTAACGTGATTCAGTCCAAACGCAGGCACGCACGCACACACACACACACACACACACACACACACACACACACACACACACACACACACACACACACACACACACACACACACACACACACACACACACACTATATTGGAACAGCTAGAAAGATAGAGAGAGATGGGAGTTTTTGAAGGTAGCATTAAAAACAAGGGAAAGCCAAACAGGAACAAGATCTAGATGACAATGAAAAGGCCATACACCCATCTGAAACACGCTCTGAAAGAAATGTAATTCCAATAACCAGACATTAGGCAGTATGTGCACTCCATTAAAGGATTTTGCTGAATTGTGTTGAGATGTAGAACGTTTTTGTTCAACTCCCCCCGCTGTGCACACATTTAAACATCGGGCAGTTTCCAAGCCATTCCAAGTCTCCATTTTAATCCAAGCCCGTGTTCACCAGCTCCCATTGCTGCTGAATAGCCGCGCCACTGTGCATGCTCTTGAACTAAGAGACTGAGGAGTGCTGTTAGAATTCCGTGTGATGTTTGTGGTATATATATTTCAAGTTGTGAGTTGTAAGTTGCGAGGGTAATTGTAGGAGGGGGCATTTTGTACCTGATCAGAACACAGCCTAAGCAGTCACTTCTGATTCTAAATGAAGTATATGTTTAGTATATGTTATTTAGTATATGTACCCCATATGCTTGGGGTACATGTTACAAGGAGAGTTGGTATCCCGAGAGGCTGCAGAACGGGTATATCTCATCCCTTTTCCAAAGCCACAACGGGACAAGAATGTGTGTGTATCATGGATCGGACTGTGCGGCAGGCCAGAATTCCAACTTAATTTAAGCTTGTTAGCATCTGTATGTATTTTAAACTTTTGGAATAGACCCCTTCATAGCGTAATGTAGTTCCATTCGATTGATCCAAATCTTCTCCAAAACCTGCTTTGAAAAAATCTGTCAGCTGACTTTTTTCCATATGTTTTTGTTATCAAGTTTTAGACAATGCCTTAGACGGTGACAATGTCAACAATTAACCTGGAGTCTTAGTAAGGTTTAAATAAGATAAATTATAGATAACAGATCAACCCAAGTTGCCCTCTTGCACAGAGAATTTTGTCACCACCGAGATTAGCGTGTACTACGTTCGTCATCAAGAGGGCAATCTAGACGAAGGACTCTCACTCTCTAAGTTGGTGAGAGAGAATGACAAAGCTCTTTGCAAAAGAGAATCTGCTGAATGGTATTTTAGAGACATCCCGATTCTCAGAATGACAGTACAGTTATCCACACACACAGCAGTGTACCCTGCCCAATCGGCATCACCGTTTTAGTGATAGACCTTGGCAAACACTTCTTTTGATACAGGCGTTATAGGCGATGCGCTGTGATGTTTTGCCACCAACACAGAATGCAAATGCATACAGGCCTCACAAAGGCTGTAATCTGATATTGAAACTACACAAACCGGAGGGTACCTTGAAAAATGCAGCCTCAGATAGAGAGTTGTAACCTCTCTGTCTCTCACACACACACACACACACACACACACACACACACACACACACACACACACACACACACACACACACACACACACACACACACACACACACACACACACACACACACACACACACAGGGTAGACAGAAAATTGAGGTTAAAGGTTCTCTGCTCATCAACATTGGATACGTCTTAACTAGATACCACTTAAAAACCGTGTAGTGTACAACTGAATAGGGTTGATGCGGATCCTGTCCTGGTCCCTTAGTCGCTTATTCTATTCGATTTAAAGCAGTAAACATGAAAGGTACAAAGCCATGCGGAATCCAGCAGACCAGTTATCACAACAGAACCAAATCTCTTCTCTACTTTGTCCTGTGAGGTAAAAAGGTAACAGCTCAATGCATCTGTGCAGGTCCCTTCCTCCATCTGTCCATCTACCCCCTGTGTGCGTGCCTCAGTGACCCTGTACATCCCAGCTGGCCAATCAGATCCTGCAACTCTGTTGAACGGTGAATAATATCGAAGCCAGCTCAGTTGGCAAGGGGAGCACGGGAAGCCAGGTCACTTCACAAATATTTTTAACTAGGGTAAGATTCTGGCCCGTAAAATGGAATTTTGTTTTGCGGTGTATATGTATGTACATATTATGGGGTCGTAGCTGTAACACATACCACACAACCAAAATAATGCCGTAGGTTATAGTTATATAGGCAGGGTCTTACCAAAGCTGAGTGTGAGTTTGCATGTGTGTGTCATCATGCATTTGATTGCTCTCAAATTCAAGGTGTCACAGGCACTTTTGACAGTTGTAAAAAGGTTGAAATTGTCACAGTCACAAGTTTCTTCTCTGTATGTTGGTGTACTGCAGGTAATTCCAATACGATGAAGCCTTGCCTTGTAACTTCAGTTGGGTACCGAAACATTTTAGCTGCATTTATGACTGAGTATTGTTATGTTAGATCCGTCGACTATACCGCCTCAGGGGAGGAGGATTAAAACCTGTATCCAGTAACGGTTGTAACAGGTCGGTGGGGAGACTCGCCCAGCCCCTATCTATCGTAATAACCAGACACCTACCCCGCTTGCTTTGGCGCCCCAACCCCGAGCATAACCCTGGTCAGGACCGATCGCGTCTGTGTGATAGCTCTTCCTGGGATCCGTGCACTTGGAAGTTTGCTAGGATTGTTTAAAAGTTTGGAAATAACTAACTCAAGGGATGTGTTTGATTTAGTTTAACTCAGTAACCTCTAAGATCCACGATGCATATACTGATTCTGCTAACGGTTCACAAAGTGCTATTCTAATCCTCTTGAAAGAAATGTTCGCTGATTGATGAAAAAAGATATTTGGAACATTGCATTAAGCAAAATAGACTAATAAAGAAAAAAGATTAATAAAACACACGCTGCAATGGCTGATAATATACCGTCAAGTATATTTCGAATAAAAAAGTAAAAAAGACCTCTGTTGCTCATAATGGGAATATCTAGTTTGGCATTGTCTAATAGTCTTGGCACCGAATTCTACCTCCCTCCAATGGGTTGGTGGTCCTTAGGATCAGGGTGGGGGAAAAGAGAGAGTTTCTCAATCTTTCCTTGTGACCGGAATAGTCTATTCAATTAGTCCCATGGCAGGGGCCCTACGTAGGCCCGAAGGGCTGCTGGAGGAATCCTTCCTTGGCTGGTTGCGGGATAAAGCTTGCTTCCGATGGGCTGAGTTTTTGTAGTGTTTCGGAGAGAAGTTCGTTCTAAGTTTTCATGAGTCTGATATTTCTAAGTTCTGTTTCTGCCGTTCTACGGGCTAGAGTGAACGTCCTTCATGGAGTCCCCGTGGCTAGGATTCCTCAATTCTTCTGCATATGTCTGCTCCTTTTATTCAGTTTTATCTCTAAATTACCACCCCTCTCTACGTGTTGTCGACCTTGGATACACAGCTGGGTCCCAAGTATTTATTATAAATACAGATAAGTTACTGCTTGCTTGACTTGAACAGTACACTCCTCGCATTGACCTTCAGCTTCACTGAGGTTCCTGTGATGAACTCCATCTGAACCATCAACTTGAGTTGAACTTAATACAGGCCTATGCATTTCGCCTTTGGACTCCTGATATCTTAATAGCTCAAATCGACGTGACAATCTGCACTCTTCCTGCTTTCACATAATACAGGCTTTTAACAAGCCAAACAAGCCACATTGCACATTTTTACAAGATGCTACAACAAGTGATGTCCTACAAAATGCGCTATACAAGTATGCTACATTTATCTTTTATAACATCCTTCACACATTTGGTTACACAAAGTAATTTCATATATTTGGTTATATTAGTCTATTGCAGTTGCTAAAGTGAGAAATGGAAAACATTAATGCTTGTCCTTTATACATAAAAAACCCTTGGTACTATGTCTAAATAAAGCACCAGTGAATCGACACACTACGTATTTCTACCTCTATTGCTGGAACTCACCTAACCCTATCCTTCTTAAGGACACCGATGAATCAACCTTACTTGACAGTATATGATCGTAGCCTTAGCAAAGAAACATTAACGAAATGGAAAAAAAAGTGGTTTTGCTTTGATGAACGAGATAAGATCAGACCCCAACATTTAATTGAGGACGGAATTGTTTCTCCTTTAAAGCACGTTGTTGTGCATCCATCGTTTGAGTGAATGACACACACACACACACACACACACACACACACACACACACACACACACACACACACACACACACACACACACACACACACACACACACACACACATATGCACACCTCATCCTGACCCTTGGTTGAAACCTAGCTAGAGCCAGTCTGCCAATCATTAGACAGTAATAAGAGGTGGCACTCAGGTTTTCCCAAATTATTCCGAAAATTGTCTTCATGTCGAGAAAAAAATTAAAAGTTGGGCTTAGGCCCAAGAGAAAGCACAAGAAATGCTTTATTGAAAAGATATACTAGCTTTCGTTTCATACCTGCCTAGAATGTTATTTTATTCATCATTGACAATGATTTGAAGATAAAAAATTCTAAAACACAATAATAAATCACTTACCATGGAGTTCCTTATATTATTAAAAATGTATAACTAATTACAGCTAATTAACTATCTAATACATGCAATTTTTAAAGATTATTTTTAATAATTTCAGAATACTGAATTGGGATCCAGGGTTCCCAGGTTATTATAATAAAAATAATCGATTATTTTATTAAATATTGTAGTGTCACATAGTGTCACTAGGTCCAAAAGATATAAATAGTATACTTTATTATTATTGTTGTAACTATTATTATTGCTTGTTTACTCCTTTAATAGCTCCACCGTGATTTTGTCTTAAAATAGGAATGTCTTACACACACACTTATGGGACTCCTATAATGCCTTTGCGGGAAGGTTAAGGTTATTTAAAATGGATCCAAATCTCTTGTGGGTTTAAGTGCTTTGACTCGTAAACCAAAGACCTTCCAAAGGTGAAACTACTTTAAGGTGAAAATAGCTGTGAGGTCATTGTTAAGGGCACTCATCAATTGGTCAATATCTATAGATGCTTCCATACATCTATAGATCTATCCAATGGTATATCATGTGTTTTGAACATCTCAAAGCAATGCTTGTTATTCACTATTGGGAATACAGATTATGTAATGCCGAGCAGGCCAGTGGTGGGGTTACGGTTATGGGCCAGTAACACTGGTATTAAGAGATCTTTACCATGATGTCTTAACCACATATTTCCCAATTGTCTCTTCTTCTGACCGTCCATTTGCCTCATCTGGTGTGTCCCCCCCCCCCCGAGTCATTGGCCCTTCTGATACGTGATTTCTGCTCTCTAAGTTTTTCCCATCCTTTTGTCCCTCCCCTGTCCATTTGTATGTCTTGTCTCTTATTATCCTCCTTACTTTCTCTTCTTCTCTGCTAGCATTGGTAATTACATTAACATGCTGTATGCAATAGGCTGTGAAATATAGTTTAAGCGACACTGAGAGCTTTGTGTGTGTGTGTGTGTGTGTGTGTGTGTGTGTGTATGTGTGTGTGTGTGTGTGTGTGTGTGTGTGTGCGTACGTATGCGTGTGTGTACTGTATGTGTGACACTGATGATGGAGAGGCTGTCTGTGTTTTTAATAAACACAACACTGCCAAGCGCCCTGCACTAACTGCCTTAGCATCGAATGATCAAACACACACACAATCACACAATCACACACACACACACACGCACCACAAATGCATCTGCCAAGACTAGGCTAAAACTTGCGGAAAATTTATGTACAAATAATTACTTTTTAATAGTCAGTAATGCGATTTCCTGCCACAGAAATATTCAAATGCAGACAGTCCAGTATATTATGCGCCTGGAGCCACAAATGTGACTCTGAGAAAGTATGCACAGAAAAAGACAAATTATTATTTGTGGGATAATAATTATTTTACCCCTTGTCATTGTCAGGTGGAAATGGGAGGTAATTCCTTTGTCTCTGTCAGGTTTTCTTTCCCTTGCTCTCTATGTAGCGTTAACATCTCTGTCTGAAAAGGCATAACGATGCTTAAAACTGGGCTATTTGTTCCTTCTTTTTTTTGCCATTTTCCCAATTGGAAAAATCATTCCTTTAATTTATGTGAGCTAACTTTATGTCATGTAAGGAACATTGATGTCATTGATGTGAGCTAACTACATCATGTGAGGAACATTCATGTGAGCTCACTCTACATCATGTAAGGAACATTCATGTCATTCCTGTGAGCTCACTCTACATCATGTAAGGAACATTCATGTCATTCATGTGAGCTCACTCTACATCATGTAAGGAACATTCATGTCATATAACTCTACATCATGCAATGAACATTCATGTCATTCATGTCGGCTAACTCTATGTAAGGAACATTCATGTCATTCATGTGGGCTCACTTTGTACAAAAAGAAAGGCATGTATAGGACTCTCTAAAAAATGAATGAATCTTCTGTTAATTATAACTAATAAACATAAAACTAAAAGTCAACATCACATTCTTTCTAATATTCATCAGCAAAAAACCCTACATTTAGAAAAGCGAACAAAACTCTGGTCAGAATTGTATTTTGTATTAAGCCAGATGATGTCTAGATGCTATCTACGCAACTCTCTGTCCATCTTCCATGCTGAGAAGGGCAATGAAAAGAGAAGAATGTTATAATGAGGGAGGCTCAGCGAGAGAACGAGGCTATTCAGGGACAACACTGCAAAACCACTGCATAGAAAGGGAAACGAGCCATGCGTGCATTTTAAACGAGCCATGCGTGCATTTTAAACGAGCCATGCATGCATTTTAAACGAGCCATGCATGCATTGGAAAGAATGAGGGAGGAAGGCGGAGGATCTTAAAGGAGTAAAGAGAGGAAAACATAGAAAGTAGGCTGAGAAAGGTCGTATATTTAAGCGTTATTCCAGTCTACCGCAACGCAATTTCTGGTCTCTTTCATAATTTGAGTGGTTTACGCCAGTTAACTGTCCCCAGAGAAAGAACAATAAGAAAATGAACAGAAAAACAACAAAAGAGACAAGCATTTGAAAATATAATCTTTGTACAAATAATTTGACAAAGCAATATCCGAAACATGTAACCGAAATGGATATCCTCCTACCAGTAGTGCCTCCCTCTCTTTGCCTCTTTCTGCTAAACCCATGTAACTAAAACTAAAACGTCTACGTGGAGCAGCAAAGTACAAATGGGAACACATGATTAGGCTAGGTTCAACATCAGGCCAACAGTTGTTCATAAGAGCGTGTACCGTTTTCAAATAAATTAACGTCTGATCGTCTTAATGGCACAAATTAAGGAGCTTTGATGTAAAAGGCCTTAAGTTGGTAGGATTGATATGCTAGCTAATATAAAAGGACTCAATGTCCTGAAAGTCTCCTCAGTGATTGATAAAATGTGTTAATTTACTTGAAGACACATAAACACACACACACACGATTGGTGACTCTGAGACCAGCTCAGCACAGGACATCCTTTCTTGTGTGTGTGTGTGTACGTGTGTGGGTGGGTGTGTGTGTGTGTGTGCGTGCGTGCGGCGTGCGTGCGTGCGTGTGTGTGTGTGTGTGCGTGAATTTTTGAGTTAGGGACAGTGAGTGAGTGTCTAAGTGTTTGCACCCGTGCGTGAGTGTGAGTGTGTGTGTCAGTGAATACACCTAAGTATGTGTGACAGGTTGATAATAGGACTCAGTGGTGGTATCACTACCTCCCTGGAAACCGACATTATCTGAAAGCCTCGAGGGAAAACACACATGTGCTCTCTCAAACACACACACACACACACACACACACACACACACACACACACACACACACACACACACACACACACACAATGGCTGTCCTGGGCAGAGAAGGCTAGTGTCAGACAGATAACTGCAGGGAGAGATTAACACATTGGCAGGACACAGAAACACACACACACACACACACACACACACACACACACACACACACACACACACACACACACACACACACACACACACACACACACACACACACACACACACACACACACACACACACACATGTTGGTGACTCCGAGACAAGCTCAGTAGAGGACATCCCTTCCTATACATCCTTCCACCTCTCGGACAGTTGACCAAAATGCTCACTAACACACCCAGGACTTTTCCAGACATTCACACACACACACACACACACACACACACACACACACACACACACACACACACACACACACACACACACACACACACACACACACACACACACACACACACACACACACACACCTACAGGACAAGTTGAGCTTTAGAAATTGGATGACACAATAGTGGTCTTCCCTGGCAACCAAACTAAAGATGGACAGCACAGAGTAGAAACAGTGTAAAATGAAAAGATAACGCAATCTGGATTGAAACTGGTGATATAGGGTAGAGGGGCTTTTTGCCTCAGACATTGGTGAAATGCTTTGAAGGCGATGACAGCTTTCTTCTGCCATTAGATTAAATTGTGCTTCAATCTGATCTATAACCCAACAAGAGGTGGCTTCATAACAACAAGAAGCTATTAGAGAGTTGTTGATAACAGAAAACCAGTGCTTATCTTGTCTGTTGGCTTTCAAGTGACTTATGAACTAACACTTTCCACAGCAGGAGTACAGTTCATGGCAGTTTACCGACATGGTGTGCGTTTGATAGGTCATATCAGAATTTGACTGAAGCATTTGAAGCGCATGTTGTGGTCAAGTCTCATGCTCACATTTAATTAATCATGTTGACGTTCGCTTCGCAACCAATGTTGATATAGGACCCATTTGATGTAAGCAAATATGAAATATATTAATTTCCATGAATAATCACCTATAGGCTACTGACACCCAGACTTTACACATTCACACTCACAGCTTGAACTGAACACTCAAAGAAGTACCCCGTTTTCTTACTGTCTTTTACACTAAGAAAAGTAAACTACTTATTATTTTACATCCAGTAGAGGGCACAGGTGAGGCAGCCCACCAAATCGGAACATATTTGCCGTACAAAAAACTTTTTCGTATTTGGCTTAGAAATTGGCTTAGCAGCATTCAACTTCCAGTCCAAGGGTTTCTGGACCAAACCCTGCCAATATATGGGATAGGGTGGCTGAAGTCTCATTTTTTATGTCTAATGAAACAACTAAAGGGGACAATACTGCAACGTTTGCCTAGCTCTCTACAAAAATATGCTAACCTTCTGTAAACCTTCATCAAGCCACAGAGACATACTCTGCTATGGTTATATTATATTCAGAAATATTGTGTTGAAAATAATGCACACTTTCGCTGAACCAAACACCTGCGTTTGCAAAGGTGAAGAACAGGTGGTGACTTATCATTGAAAATGCCAAAAGCTTACCTTCCATTGGGTCCATTGCTTTCATCCAACACAGATGTTGAGTGGAAAAATTATGAAAAAATCGAATCAAGATTCAACTACATGTACTTGTGGCAATAGTCTCTGTCAATAGTCTCTGTCTCTCTTTCTTGGTGACATCATCACCAAGTCAATACAAACAAGGTCAAAAGCAAAAGGGAGGCAATCCTCATTATGTTCCTCCCTGTTCATTTACAATTAGAAACCAGATCTTAAACAAACAAAACAACATAAACAACAGAGGGAGAGAGGTAGGGAGGGGGGAGGGGAGGCAAGAGCGAGGGAGAGAGAAAATTATAAAAGTTTTGAATAAAGCAATGTATGAGAAGGAAACAAACAATGAGCTTGAAGAGGAACAGCAGAAGGTTGCTGGAAGACGAAAGGTCACGGTCAAAACAGGGAATTACATAAGTGGAGGACTTTGAAAGATGAAAACCATGACCACAAACTCAATCAAATAGGTTGCAAAACATTGGAAGAAAAACCGACTTCACCTAAAAGATGGACATACTTTAGCATGACAGAAATTACTTCAAAATCTTTGGTAATGCAGTTTTGAACCGGATGCCTGCGTTCAATCTATTGTCCGATGGAGAAACACAAGCCGTCACTGCCTATAGGTTAGTGTCATCAGTGCTTTATTTAATTCGTTTATGTTCTAGATAGGTCTGAGGGGTGATCATCATTGGCACACACCTTTGGACCAGTGCCAAAGGCTACTCTAGCCTTAGGATGGTTCAAAATATGGTTTAGCGCCCAGGCTTTAACCTTGTAAAAGACAGCCCCTGCAGACTCCATGTTTCCCCCAAGATGGTAGAGAAACTGCACTGTGGAGCATATCATGCCAGTGACTATAACTAAAACAGGGGGGGGGGGGGGGGGGGGGCAGGTGGGGGGCGTCTACAAGAGGGTAACAACAGCCAATGGGCAGTGGGCAGAAGCCCGGGAGCCATGTGTTACGTACGGAGCTGTTCCCCATTTGTTTGTTTGTTTGTTAGTTGGTTCTGCCGTTTGCTACCTGCCCTTTGTGTTGACCTTCCTTTCTTCCCTGGGAAGGGGGGCCAGGTAAGCTTGGGGTACCCTGTAAATATCACACACCAAGATAACCCTTGTCTAGAGACACTAGTAAGCCTTTCACACGTGAACTTCAGATCCGGAGTTGATCGGGAGTTGCCCTTTCACACCTGCAACACACAGCCGGAGATAAGCCACGTCAGAGGTGTTCATGCGTCTCGCAGATACGCTGGATACTTAAGGTGAGGGCTGGCGCCTGGAGGAAGCAGGACGTGATGCAAAAAGTATGCAGCGGCAGTCGCAGCGTTTTGTCGACACATAAATGCATATAATAACACATAAATGATTAAGAATTGCAGTTATTTAGACGTATCCACGATATCAAAAGATGATGGGAAAGCAGAAAGTAGTTGGAACAAAATACGGGTGAGAAGAGAAAGGTGTGAGGCAGCCTCACTCCGTGCTCCTGGTTTCATGCCAGTCGCAGGATGGAAACATCATCCACGCGTCAGCTACACGCCCCTTTGCTCGTTGTTTATTCTCCGGCTCTCAGATTCTCCCGACTTCACACGAGGGTGCTGGGCGGGTAAACTCTGGGTAAACTACGGAGGGGCAGATTCTGTATGTGCGTTCACACAGACAGCCCCCTCCGGGTATATCTTGAGAGTAGATATGTTACCTTTTCTGTGGTGCTATGTCTTTTGAGGTGCTCAGTTAGGAAAAGCCCTTTGGCAGCTTCGATCTCTAAGCTTTGACTCCAGAGTAAGTTTCCGTCTCAGCGCGATTTAAGTTATCGAGAACTGGTCCATACTCACATAATCATGGTTACTAGAATTCCACCAAAATGTTTTCTTGAGAACTTTTAATACAAGCATGTGTTATATTACGAGCCGTATTTTCCATGGAATTTCAAAATATGTTTTGTATTATTTTGCTTCTGGCTGTGGGCAATTAAGCCTCCATTTCACACTTTTGTAAACCTTGGGAGAACCTGAAAATTTTAAATGTTTTTAGGAATAGCTTTTTCAATAATGACTCTTGATGAAAACAGCTAAGTAACATCTAATCAAAACAACTGATACACACACTCATTCTCAAGACTTCATCTGGAGCAACTTGCTCCAGATGAAGTCTGGGTTTTAATCCAAGCTGCCATGTTGCTACCCTGGCAGCTAGCAACCCTGGCAGGGTAGCAACAGAAAAGCCACTGCAGTTTGAGCGCTACACTCAGTCCTTGCGCCATGTCCCTGTCCTTGCGGAGAGTATTTTATTAATAAAAACACCTTATTCTTTATGTGTCACTCTCACAAAAATCAGTGGCACTGAAAACTTTCCTGGTTCCTTGATTTTGATGTGGCTACACCTGCCGACTTGGCCCTTGCCGGTTGTCTTGGGATTGGGGAGTATACTACAAGCTACTAGCTTAAAACCAAGCAAGCCTTGAGTATTGTCAGCTAATTTAAATAATAATTATTATCATCACAGCGTCTCAATAATTCATGTTTGTCTCTGTCATCCTCGTATGAATTGTGTGTCGAAAGCACAGGAGCGATTATCGGGATGGAATTAGATGCAACCTCGTTGTCTCAATGCACTAATGCTCTCATTATGTAAATGCGGGCGGCCAATTTTCCAACTAAGCGTCAGTTGTGCATGTTCATGCCACGCGGGAGCACGTCAGAGGGAGGAGGCCCGGCAGCAGAGGTAAACAAAGCCTGGTCCATGCGCCTTCCAAAGCACAAGTCTGTGGACTAAAGAAACATGGTACCTAAATGGTGACAGGAAAATGACTTTTACTAAATCATTACTCCTTTATGCAATTTCTTACCATGGGTCCAGATTAAGATCCAATGAATAAATAATGTTTCGTGATAATGACGGCAGGTAGGTTGGCAACCCATCACCCTGCTGTCAGGCTGTAACACTTGATACCAACACCTTAAACAAAGCATCTCATCAGGTGGAGTTGTGTTGCATTAACACCTCTCACCCAGCCCCCCCCCCCCCCCCCCACACACACACACTCATATATTACAGATGGGAATTCCATGAGGGTATCCATAGTGTGAATCCTTTGATGCATGGATATATAGGTCTAACAATTAGCTGTGATTCTAAAAGAATGGCTCAGTCCACTTAACAAGGCCAGGAGGAACATGCAGTTATGGTTCTCAGCAGGAACCAATCAGGACAATCAGCCTCAATATCACCATAACCCTTCAGACCCGCCCAAACACCCAAACCCACGCCCACACCCACACAAACACGTTTGGTTCCCCCTGTAGCTCTGCCGCTCCCACAGTGCATTTCCATTAATAATCAAACAGAAGAGAGGTTGAGAGTATAAAAAGTTTTCCAGCGAAAGAGCGAAAAAGAAAGAAGAAGCCCGCAAACAGTAACTGACAGTAGAGAGGGAGACGCGAGAGAAACTGCCATGCTTCAGGTGGCCGGATCTTCAAAAGCAATCCAACAGTAATACACAGGGGGGGCCGCAGGCATTTCTGTTCCTCGACATTTGATTTGAATAAAGACCGACTTGTAAACCGAACAAAATAGCTTCAGCCGAGTCATTCTATAAAACTCAATTTGCTGAAGATCAAAACTCGGCGCTGTCGCTGCTGTGCGTTAAACTCCCAAAGGAGCTCTAAACGCTAAAATAGCTGGGCCCTTGATGCGATAGGTTTGGATTAAAATACAGCTGACAGACGGAATACAAAACAATATCTGTGTCTGACTACGGGGGGTGGCGCGTTGTCGCACACACTTTGACGCGCTAACATCAGCATCCAACACCAGTATCTGTAGGAATTTGTGTTTCTCCACATATCAGGTTTTCTAGGCAATCTGTAAGTGAAGCATTTTCTCGATGTACAAGATGTATTTTTACGCGGGCATGTGTGCCGAAATGCAGGCATCACAGTTGGATTGGCACAATATTGTTTTTAGCCTTCAAGTTTGAACATCTGCTAAAAAGTGATGACATAGACACACATATGAATTTGTATACATGCAAACACATATATTGGTGTGTGTGTGTGTGTGTGTGTGTGTGTGTGTGTGTGTTATTTTGATGATGTAAATAAAGGAAATAATGGCTCAAAGTATTCCCTTAATCTAAAAAACGTCTGACCTTTTTGTTATCCACACATTAGTTACCAATGTGATGTTGCAAACTTGTAATGTGCCTATCGGTCGCTTGCATACACTAAGTCTGTCTTTGTATTGTCTCATTCCCTCCCAATCTTTGTTGCCATCCTAACACTGCCTCTCTTAAGCCCTCATGCTTTCCATTCTCACTTGAACAGCCCGAGGTGCTGCGCGTCCATAATGAGCAATTCGGCTGGCCCACTAGCGATGAAGACTTGTGCGCGTGTCACTACGTACACCCAACCCCCACCCAACTTCTTCTCTTTGCAGGGGGGTTATTTGTTTGGTATTTTTTCCACTAGAGTTTACTAATTGCTTTTCAGGAGCTGATCTTGGGGCCCCCCGCAGCCATGGATGGTCCCGGGTGATTACATCTCTTGTGTAAATCGGCACCTGAGAACATCCGCAACACCGTGTTCGGGCCACCTGGCGATGTACGAGAATCCCTCATTCTTCTATTAGGTGTCACATAGCACAGCACACCCCCTAGGGACACATTATGTGTTTGTGTGTGCCGACATATAAGCTGCGTGGCTTTTGTGTGTGCGTGTGCAAGCGCTTGTATGGGTGTGATTGTGCGTGTGTGTGTGTGCATGTGTTTGCGTGTGTGTGTGTGTGTGTGTGTGTGTTTGATAAACAATATGGTACTGTCATATCTGGAGCTGCTGTAACCTTTATGCCTCTCTTTATTCTGTCACTTTCCATAAAGACACACCTCCATCACTGTGGGAGGAGAGGGAGGGTAGAGCGGAAGGGGGGGGGGGGGTGAGGGGAGACAATGAAGCAGAAGAAGAGAGGAATGAAATGAGCAGGGGAAGAAACCGAGACGAAGGTGAGAAGAGAGCAGAAGGTCTGCGAAGGAGCCTGGGCCGACGTGTCGGTGAGCGGTTGAACGTGCCAAATATGGAAAAGATGGAAAGAATAGAGAGTGAGAGAAAGGGAGACAGAGAGTGCAAATGATGGAGATTCGGTTCGCTGCTGAAAGGGATACTGGCGGTGGGAGGAGATTGGGCTGTTTACACTCTTGTGTAACTCAACGTTGAAATTTTCAGACCTTGGTTGGCGGCAGTTCCCCTGGCTAGGGGGCGGAGTGCTCCTTCGGCTGAGCTGCTGGGACGCCGCTGAGGGGATGAGGCTGTGGCCCTGGTGTCCCCATGATGGACTCCAGGTTTCCATCCATCCTTCTTGGAGGAGATACGCAAACACGCACGCACGCACGCACTCAGCATGCACGCACGCAGCATGCACACACACACACACACACACACACACACACACACACACACACACACACACACACACACACACACACACACACACACACACACACACACACACACACACACACACAAAGCAGGGAAACTCTTAGACATTAATGAACACAGCCCTGGATGTTTTAGTGGATGCTAGACTTGATGCGTCTTCATAGAAGCGGAAATTCAGAAGAATCCATACAAGGAGCTCGATTTGAATTGCGGGTAAGGTAAACGTGTGGACCAAATGACTTGAGACACATAGTACTAATCTTCATTAAATACAAATAGGAGAATATGCCTGGAAAGCAATATCATAATTTATAGTTTAGAGTACTTCAATACACTATTAAAAAAATATATATATTATGAGGCTATGTTGATGAAAATAACCTTTGTCAGTTTGGGTTTCTGTGCGTCTCTTGTCTGTTGGGTTCTACCTCCATCCTTTAACTCTCTCTCTTTGTGGTGATCTGTGGAGGTGGGCCCTTTAACTGCCTGTAACATACAGAATTATAATAAACGCTACAATATTCAGAAGAAGATAGCAAGGGAAGACTGAACTGAGGCAAGAGGAAGCATGTTGAAATTGGAGAAAATCCTTAAAAATAACCACATCAAAAGAATGAAACATTTAGTGCAGTGCTGATTGCTATTTTGGTTGATTACTTGCTTTCAGTGTTAAATCCCTTTGATATATAATTTTTTTTCGATTGAGACTGTATACCCAATTACCAAGAACATAATAAATTCCCTGCCATGATGATTAGACTGCATAGCTAGAATAGCCAAACTATCTGTATCTGCCCTATTCGTTAAACACCGCCGTACAACGACACACATCCACACTATTTCATGCACGCAATTTTTTTCCGCAGTCAACCACATCATGTCTTGCTTTTAACAATCGTTCACTAACCTTTTCCCTGGCCAAAGACTTCTTAATCAAAACCGAACCCCCCCGCCCCCCCCCCCCCCCCCCGCCACAGACACAGAAACAAGCAGGATGTAACGTCATGACGTCTTAGTGACATGAATACGGCAGTAGTTATATAGGACAATACACAACTGTGGCCAGTTATTTATTACACAGAACTAGTCACCAGTCAGGAAGAGCAGCAGCCAATTACACTTTGTGCTGCCACACTTCTAACAGGAGTCCCCAGGTGTGGAAGAAAGTCATTTTAAAAGTCCTGCAATGCAAGCAAAAAAAAATGCTGTAACCTTAGCAACTAGGATCTGTGTATCATATGACCTGAAAGGCAGTAATAGCCATCACCTCAACAGTGGCAACTAGGGTTTAGCACCTTTATCTCTACTGAGACCCCCCTCGATTTCAGTCCTCACATCTTCCTAGAAGAAGACTCTACACACATTCCTTGTCCCTTCATCCCTTGGTTTGTGGATACTCCTCATGCATGTAAAAGTTAAGCAAATGCAATATCTACAGGTTCATAAAACTGATGCAAGTTCTGTTGTATCTGCCCTAGTGTGTCATATATTCTTTATTCAAAATAATGTTGGTTCCTTGTCAGGGAGCAACAATGTGTGTGTGTGTGTGTGTGTGTGTGTGTGTGTGTGTGTGTGTGTGTGTGTGTGTGTGTGTGTGTGTGTGTGTGTGTGTGTGTGTGTGTGTGTGTGTGTGAGTGTGTGTGTTTTTGTGTGTGTGTGTGTGTGTGTGTGTGTGTGTGTGTGCGTGCGTGCGTGCGTGCGTGCGTGCGTGTGTGTGTGTGTGTAGGTGTAGGTGTGTGTGTGTGTGTGTGTGTGTGTGTGTGTGAGTGTGTGTGTGTGTGTGTGAGTGTGTGTGTGTGTGTTAGGATTGTCTCACAAGCAGATCATACTAAAATAAAATAAAAACTTTGAAAAACACTTTGCCATGCTGCTCAAAGTTGAAAGGATAACTTCTGGATTTTCGGTCTTTGCCATCATTTTCGGTCTATGGGACTAATAGTCGATAGGGTTTAAATGTGGTCGATAGGGTTTAAATGTGGTTGATAGGGTTTACATGTTTAAATGTGGTCGATAGGGTTTACATGTTTAAATTTGGTCGATAGTGTTTAAATATGGTCGATAGGGTTTACATGTGGTCGATAGGGTTTACATGTGGTCCATAGTAGTGTTAAATGTTCTTTTCCCTCTCTCTCCACCTCATCCCTCACTCTCCACCTCAAGCTGGTGTGTGGTGAGCGTTCTGGCGCCGATTGGCTGCCGTGCATCACCCAAATGGGTGCTACATACTGGTGGTGGTTAGTGAGGTCCCCCCCCCCTTCACTGTAGGCGTCTTTGAGTGTCTAGAAAAGCGCTAAATAAATTCAATGAATTATTATTATTGAATTATTAATACTGACCAAAACATTTGTAATCGTTTCAGTTTTGAGCGTTTCAGTTATCTGCTGGTAAAGACCATTCTTTCTACAGAGACTTTTGCCTCCTGAGACGTTCTTTTGAGTCCTTTTTCCCCTGCTGCTCACAAAGCCGTTGCACTTTTATCCTAACTGCATGATTAGTATGAAAAAAAAATAATAATCAGATCAACCGATGAAATCAAACTTATTAAGAAAAAACAACAATACTTATTCAAATTCTTATGACATATGATGTGCTCGTTGGAGAAATCATTCATCTAATAATGGAAAATTTATTGTGATGAAACCTGAAATTTTAAGGTTTCATCACAATAAAGCACTCCCACCCATACAGCCATTGACACAATATTGTTAAATTTAAAGCAAAAAAGGTTTCATGACTTGTTTATGTGCGCCCACTATTGGAGGGTAGGGCATGGGTTGGGTGGAGAACGAGGGGCCAATCCGAAGAAGGCTTTAAATGGATGGATCAGACTGGCTGCAGTAAACACACTTTATTTACTCTACCCTGTGCTGTGTATTAAATGGGCATTTAAATGAAGAGATGCGACCACAGTGCAAGTTCTTTCTCCTCGTCTACCTAAATCACTCTCGCCGCCTTCTCTCTCCATCTAAGCATCTTTATTCATTGATATTGGTCCTTGTTTTTCTCCCTCCTGGAACTGAAGGATTACATACTTTCTGCTGCGATTGACCCGCTTTGCTCTTGTTGAATCCTATCTCTCAGTCAAGTTGCGGCCGCATACATAAAAATTGATAGGCAGCTTATGGTATTAGTCTGTATGAAAGCAGGGGACATAGACATGATTGGTTAAAGAGATGAGTGGGCTTTTAAAGGTTGACAATAAAGAAGAAGGCATAATGGCTGAGTG
>NC_044056.1:17255802-17303302 GCF_902167405.1 Gadus morhua | reverse complement strand
TTAAAATGGATTAGACAGAGGGGTTAAGTTGAAGCAGGCAACCATTCCGGAACATACACATTTAGTGACGGCCAAGAGATTCAGATGCATTCATCAGTTTAATTGTATTGTTCATCCATGGCTGAAAGAAGGCTGAACCTGATGATCAATCCCCTAGGTGTGAGCCCCAGTGCAGCAACATGCCTTGCAGAGAAGTCACTATATTTGTCTGTACTAGGGGTGTGACGAGATCTCGTGCCACGAGATCTCGCGAGATTAAACTCAACGATATTACCCGTCGCGTTAAAAATCGGTGTTTGAAGGGGTGCTCCTCTCCCTGGTGTTTCTAGTTTGTTTCATGTTTCAAGGCGAGTTTTGGTCCAAATCCAAATTTGAGAAGGAAAGATGGCAACAGAATGTGCAATCAAAAAAACTGACAAGAAAACCTTATGAGCCTTTGACACAAACACAACCTCACCCAATGAACGCGTGCCTATTTTAACTATAAGCGTCTACTTATGCATTAGCACTTTGTATTTATTGTATTTATTGCATTGTTATTTTATCCTGTGTCCTTCCACTGCTGCTGGGCTGTTCTGCAACAAACAAATTTCTCCTACGGGGGATTAATAAAGTTGTATCTTATCTTATCTTATCTTCTCTGAGCTGCTAAGAATTTCAGGCACAATACTGACAGATACGCATGCACACGCACACTCAAACACGCACGCACACACACACACACACACACACACACACACACACACACACACACACACACACACACACACACACACACACACACACACACACACACACACACACACACACACACACACACACACAAAGATCCTCCAGTCAACGTAAACTGCACGCCACTATGGTGTCTCTTGTACATCATCCCCAGCTCATCAGCAATGTCAGGGCTGTTTTCCTCTTTAATTGGTGCTCTCCCCTCCTCCTCTCCTATCAACCCTCCCCCCCTCCGTTAGCCTCTTTTACCCCCCCCCCCCCCCCCCCCCCCCCCCCCCTCCCTATTTTGTGCACATATTGCATTTGAAGAATTAGCCACCAAGCTGCTGGCCTTAATTGGTTGTCATTGTGAGCTGTAAAATACGGACCCACTTCCTCCCCATAATCATGTTTACACGTGCCGGCTTGGTGCCAGACTGCTGAGCCTGTCTCTATCAGGCTTGTTTAAGGAGTAATTTACTGTAAAATTGGCTATGATACTCAGTCACAGGAAGGAAGGAGGGGGGGCAGGGAGGGGGATACGAGAGCGAAGGAAGAAGCTAGCTCAGCTCAAAAACGATGTGAAGAAACAATATGCTCAGTGAGCCTATTTATTTATTTATTTTTAATACATCGGGGCAAAGGGATGACGATATAATCAGCAGAAATCTGTGTTAATACAGCACTCTCATAATCTCAATTAATCTATTTTTACTCTCCAGACATTTTGTGTCTCGAGATTTAGGGAATTACAAATCACCCACTAATTATGTCACATGCATACTATTCCAGAGTGATAGTTATTTGTTTTGGGATCACATTTATTGACACACTGTTATGCTACACATCATCATGTTAATTGGTGGGGATGGAAACACTTTCACATCACCAAATATATAGTTATAAAGACAAATTACCAAACTGACACATCGCAATTCTAATTTATCCATTATGGTTGGAGAAGTTCTGGCTTGTTTTGCGCGCAAACAAAAAAACACTTTATTGCCGTCACTTTATTGTCATCTCATTCAGTGCAGTTTAATTCAAGCCTCACTTTTTTTTTTCCTGCAAATGTCAAGAAGGTTCTTATCTTTCTTATTCATTTTAAAAAGCCCCTTTTTTGTGAAGCATGGGGACCAGGGGCCACCTCTCCCAGCACCACATCATTTACTGGGACCGCATTCCCAGCACAGTGAATGTAGAGGGCCACCTGAGAAGTCTGCACACTATGAAGTAGACCTGACATTTCTCTACCCTAATTGTGTTTTCTTTCCTTTCCCGTATTTATGTTTCCCTATGTGTGTGAGTGCGCGTGTAAGCGTGTGTGTACTTATTTATCTCTCTGTGTGTGTGCACAGCAACAATGTCTATGTTTTTGCCAATTAGGCACTCAATGACAGGACATGTGGCGAAGGAGCTTGCTAGGCTATTCATGGATCAGCAGTTATGGAAGATTTAAAGACCAACTTGAGGCAAGCACACACACAATTATTTGAGACCACACCCATCCTCATATGAGAGAGTGAGAGAGAGAGAGAGAGAGAGAGAGAGAGAGAGAGAGAGAGAGAGAGAGAGAGAGAGAGAGAGAGAGAGAGAGAGAGCAAAACTGAATTTTATCCAGAATATAAAGCATTCTGGACACACAAGTCCTCTGCCAGTAAAAGTACTAAAAAGTACTACCATGCCTATTTTAAAACAATTGCATGAAAAAACTTTAAACCACAGAGCATCAGCAATGGTCACATATATTGAATCACCTGAAATAGATTTTATTTGGAAAGAATAGATTTGAATGGCTTGAAGTCGAAAATGTAAGCACGTTTCGCCAAAATCTCTTCAACAGACTGGTTGGATTATGCACGGCTATTCCTGTTCAAGTCCCAAGGAATGTTCTTCCAAACATTTTACATTTGAATGGTAATGCTTAGCCAGGTAGGTTGACTCAAACAGCGTGGCGGTCATCAGTGAACCCCCAGTGACTGCTGCGGTGGGCTGTCAGTAATACATGTTGGTGTGGGCCCATCTCAGCTAGTAGATAGTGCATGAGATGCAGGTTCTGCCTCTATCCATCATCAGTTTAGGCCCCAGCTCCTTAAGAGGTGCCATATGGCACCTATTTGACCCACGCACACATGAATACACACGTACACACACACAGTTTAATTGACTGCTTCTCTGTATTCATCTGGTTCTCTCCCTGCATTCCACTCTCTCATGCTCGTTTGGTTGTGTCTACCTAGGCTCTGTCTGCCCCAGGGTGCATCACAGTCAATCACGCCTTACCTCTTATCTACTCCTCTCTGATCCCACGCACAGAAGCACACGCACACACACACACACACACACACACACACACACACACACACACACTCTTTATTCATCTATTCCTCTGACTCTTGTCTCTCGACCACTCCGCAGTCGGCCGTGCAAGCCGGGCACTCGTCCAAGCGACACACCTGCCAGCCGCCACAAAACGCATTCGTTGGGCATGGTACACCCAGGACCTTCGTCTCCTCTCCATCCCCCTCTTCACTTCATCCACACCCACTCTCCCAGATTTCACCCTCTGATATGGTTTAGTCGGCTACACCACCTCTCTCCTCCTGATCCCTCCTCTGAACTCTGTTGTCCAGATGTCCTCGTCATCCTGTTCCCTCATCACCAATTAAGGCTCTCTCTCTCTCTCTCTCTCTCTCTCTCTCTCTCTCTCTCTCTCTCTCTCTCTCTCTCTCTCTCTCTCTCTCTCTCTCACTCTCTCTCACTCTCTCTCACTCTTTCTCTTTCTTTCTTTCTTTCTTTCTTTCTTTCTTTCTTTCTTTCTTTCTTTCTTTCTTTCTTTCTTTCTTTCTTTCTTTCTTTCTTTCTTTCTCTCCCTCTCTCTCTAATGTGATTTCATTTCCATTTCCCACTCTACCATGCGGTACGTTTAAATTTTTACTTTAGTATTCACCAGAGCAAAGGGAGATGAAAGAACAAGGCCTAGGGAGGGAGAGAGATAACGATTTTTTTTTAGAAAACAGAGAGAGAACAGGGATGAGGTAGAGCATAGACCATTCGGTTTGGGTTGGATCCTATATGTTTGGTCACACAAGGATGGGTTGGATAAAAAACTGCTGGTGCTCATTTAGAATTTGGAGACTAAAGTATTACAACAGTCCTTTCTAATAAATCTTAAGAAAGATAACTATAGCTATACTTGGTTTGGGATTAAGTAAACAAAACAGTTCATGTTACAGTTCCTCGACGTCCATTGAAGGCAAAGACAAACATTCCCAATTAATCAGGAAAAAGGTAGGGAACATACTGACTTAAAGACCGCAGCTCCTACCACACCAAATGTCCAGGATTAAGCTTTAGAAGTCCATTCATCCACTGCAGGAACACAAAATATCCATTAAGGGAAACGTGCAAACAAAGATCCAAAAAGAGTACAGAAAATTGACTTCAAATGTCCTTACTTAAACACAGTTTGTAGTTGCTTTTCGTATTTCCCATCTCACTCCCCATGACACACATCTTGGGGTGTGTTCCTCCAAATATAACTCAAATGTGGTTGTGGCCAAATCACCCAATTACCTCCACCTTCT
Source organism: Gadus morhua (assembly GCF_902167405.1). NCBI lineage: Eukaryota > Metazoa > Chordata > Actinopteri > Gadiformes > Gadidae > Gadus > Gadus morhua. The sequence continues at coordinate 17,299,004 of NC_044056.1, read as the reverse complement.
TTCAAACACCCTCCCGTTAGCCATGAATCAAAACAAAACATAGCGTGAATTAACATCAGCTCTACTCTGAAGCAACAAGGGCACAAGGCCGGTCTCCTGGGACCTAGTACTTTATCTCGTGATCAAATAATGTCACTGGGTCTTAACCATAGACTGTAACATAAACAAACACTCTTCTAAAACCCTCTCCAAACCACGAATACAGTTCACAATAGGGTTGCGTCATGAAATCTGCAGTGGGGATTGTGGTGTAACTTAATTCTGGGGTCATGGCTGGTCTGTTTCCTCATGATAGAAGAAGAAGAAGGTCGCATTTGGTTATTGCTGTCCCAACATATTATCAACAACGCTATAGCGTGACTGCTCCACCCTTCTTTCCCTTTACACACAAGGGCGTAGGCACACCCAGATGCAGCCAATGTCTTCACTGATTCTCTCCCGTAGAGCGTGCCTTCATGCCTGGTCAGTTCGTCTGCTGAGATGGATGTCAGGCCCGACAGACAGGGGGACAGGCAGTTGTTTACAGACTGATGTCGGGCAACTCTGAATTCAGGATGCAATCAGAGAGCTGTCAAAACTCAAGTTGTAAGACAGCCATTTAACCGTGGACCCCCCCCCCCCCCTCTCCATTATGCCAGCTGTATGACTGGGGTCTGTTAGGTCCAAATGTTAAATAATAAATAATGTGGATGGAATGTATATTATCTAAACAAAAATACTTGATACTACACAAAGGTTTAGAGGTCACTGCATGATTTATACCCTTCGTAGAATCACTTGAAATAGGAGTATTTTCCTTCCTTATTTTGAATCTTTCTTTCATGTTTGTAAAAATATGACAGGCATTTTGTGCCATGTGCGTCTATCTGTCAGAGTAATTGTCTTTTCAATTTGCCTTTGACACTGACATTTGAGAAGGGATAGATGAAAGCGTGAAGAAAGAACAACATATGTCTGGAAGTTTGACAATAATATCTCAGCGCTCTGAGCCTGTGTTCTCCCACTCCCACATCACCTCAACTCATTCCACAAAGTCAACACAGCTTGTGACAAGGAACAATCTTACACTGTACCAGCTGACACCAGATGTCGTGTGTGTGTGTGTGTGTGCTTGTGTGTGTTTGCGTGTGTGTGTGTGTGTGTGTGTGTGTGTGTGTGTGTGTGTGTGTGTGTGTGTGTGTGTGTGTGTGTGTGTGTGTGTGTGTGTGTGTGTGTGTGTGTGTGTGTGTGTGTCTGTGCGCTTATGTGTGTGTCAGTAAGATCGTAGGAACTGGTGTGCTTAAAAGTGGCAGCATGTAATATGAGCATGTGACTGATGGTGATTCTGAATAGGGTGGAGTGAGAGGCATTCAAATGACAGAGACTCACAGATCCCAGTCGTGCTCGAGAACCACATCAATGTCCCACTTATTGACAATCAGGATGTTTTTTTGTAATTCAATTGGCACTCTCAAAGACTTCTGTTTCTTTCTCATTGGCGATTAGCGGTTATTTTCGTAGCATTCATACTACTTCAAATGCAACGGTTGTCTACAGTGGGCGAAAGGCTCAATGAGTATTGTGATACCTCATTCGGCGATAGATAGACAAAACAGACATCGATTTCCATAAAAAATCTTTGAGATTAGCAGTGTATGTGTGTGTGTGTGATTGTGTGTGTGTGTTTGTGTGTATGTGTGGGTTCATGTGTGTGTGTGTGTGTGTGTGTGTGTGCTTGCATGTGTGTGTGAGTGTGTGGCAGGAATGAGTTTTTAGTTTGCTTTAATATTAAAAAATATATATATTCACAGTCCAAATTGTAATATAGTTCTTGTCATGAACTTGATCATTCCAACGGCTAAATGGATCACTCTTTGCTCCGATTGCTTGTTGGATCTGGTGATAATTGTGTTGCTCTGTGTTTGTCTATTTATCTAACAGTCCCGGGTGGTCTCTGATGTAAATATGCCGTAATATGTGTGTGTGTGTGTCTGCGTGTGTGTATGTGTGTGTATGTGCATGTGTGTTTGTGCATGAGTGTATGTATGTGTGTGTGTGTGTGTGTGTGTGTTCGTATGTGTGTGTGTGTGTGTGTGTGTGTGTGTGTGTGTGTGTGTGTGTGTGTGTGTGTGTGTGTGGGTGTTGTGTGTGTGTGTGTGTGTGTGTGTGTGTGTGTGTGCGTGTGCATGTGTGTGTTTGAGTGAGCTCAGTTGGCGCATGCGGGAGAAGCGCTCCTGACTGTGTCTACTTGCCAGTCTCACTCACTGTCTGTTTATTCTTTTCCAGCTGGCTGTCTATCTATCCGCCCGTCTGCCCATCTGGCTTGGGAGGAGAATGGAAGGCAGGAACGTGTGTGTGCTTGTGTGTGGGTATATGTGTGTGTTTTATGTTTGTGTTTTATGTGTGTGTTTGTGTGTGTGTGTGTGTGTGTGTGTGTGTGTGTGTGTGTGTGTGTGTGTGTGTGTGTGTGTGTGTGTTTAGGAGCACATAAACAAGCATAAACAAGTGTGTGTGCATTTCCATAGAGCTGAGAGTACTGTATAATGCCGCGTCAGACTCAACTGTCAGCTCTTTGTTGACATTGAACCAAGAGGAGAGAAGCTGGGGAGGAGCCAGGGGGGGGGGGGGGGGGGGGGGGATGAAGAGAAGAGATGGGGGGACGTGACTTCATTCAAATGGAAGGATATATGAAATAATAAACATGTTAAAAAAACGAAAGGCGTAGACCAAGCAGGACGACGCTGAGGTAAAGGATGAAAGCAGGAGCCGCAGGGGGACCGGGTCGAAGGACACAGGTACCGAGAAACACGAGGTACGGAAGCCCCGGAGGGTAGAAGAGAAGAAGGGGGATCTTGGTTGGAGCTGGCAGCACCAACCCCGCCCAAGCCCAACACAATGCTTGCTATGCAGTGACCTGGGGCAATTATGGCTCACTCTCTCCGCCACAATCCCATTACAGCTGGACGACAAGGTTTAGGATGGACCAGGCCCCTCTGGGGGCGGTGGAGACTCACACTCGCTCACCAGACGCATACATACAGACACAGACACAGACACACACACACACACACACACACACACACACACTCGCACACACACACACACACGTATGCACTCACACACGTGTAAAATACCCACCCACAGAGGCACCCACACACATAAACACACACACACTCACACAAACACACATACACACTCAAACATGTTAAACACGCACACATGCGTGCACGCATGCACACACACACATATTCACCCGCATATGCACAAAGACATTTCCGGGACCAGTCCGCACCCTATTTGATTGCAAGTGTCAGCAAGTAAAGACTAAGCAAGGTTCTATTTTCTGAGTCCTTCTCATAGTTTTACGATTGGTTGAGATCTGCGACTTTCATGCATTATCATGTAGTGTGAGCTAAGGTTTGAAATGCGAACGCTCTCTGGGGTCAACAATGTTAGCATGAATTAATCCTGTAGACAATCATTATAATCAAACTAATGCCAAGTATAATAATGATAATAATATACTGCAACCAGAAAAACAAAAATGGCCTTAAATCATGTGAGCCTTCTCAGACAGAGGAGACGAGATAACGGTTATGCAGATAAATGGGGGGTGGGGGGGGGTCAGTATGAGGGAAAGAAAATACAAATAAATCCCAATCCACGCAGCTTACCCATAGCCAGGTCTGTTGTAGACTAGGGGGGAAACATAAAGGAATCAAGATGGAGGACTATCAGTCAGAATCAAGACAGGCAGAGGAGACAAGGACTACACTGGGCGGGGGGCGGGGCAGGGAGAGAAATGTATGTGTGTGTGTGTGTGTGTGTGTGTGTGTGTGTGTGTGTGTGTGTGTGTGTGTGTGTGTGTGTGTGTGTGTGTGTGTGTGTGTGTGTGTGTGTGTGTGTGTGTGTGTGTGTGTGTGTGTGTGTGTTTTTGTGAGGCGGCGGGAGAGGGGGGGGAGTTAATGTTGATGTGTTTGCTTATTATCCCGGCACTCATTTTCCCCCTGGAGCTCATTAGAGTCAGGACAAAGGAAAAAAAAAAAGAAACAAAAGAAAACACAAAAGCATGAAACCTTAAAAACCATCTGAGTGGAGAGACAAAAGGAGAGATGAGTAAAAAACAAGTGGGAGAATGTGAGGAAGGGGAGAGATGCCAAGATGGAAACAAACTAAGGGCTGAGCAGGTAGTAAGAAGGTAGTGAGATGGTAGTGAAATGTTAGTGTGAAAGTGGATGTAGAAATAGTAGAAAACAAAAATGAAAGTGTGATGTAATGTGAGCAGTAAAAATAATGACTCAAGCAGAAGGATAAAGAAAGCAAGACACATAATTTCAAACAGGAAGAAGAGAAAACTAAACCAAGTGCAGTGATTGGGTCATATATGTTGAGAAGTGTGTGTGTGTGTGTGTGTGTGTGTGTGTGTGTGTGTGTGTGTGTGTGTGTGTGTGTGTGTGTGTGTGTGTGTGTGTGTGTGTGTGTGTGTGTGTGTGTGTGTGTGTGTGTGTGTGTGTGTGTGTGCGCACGTGTGTGTCTGTTTGTGTGTGTGGGAGGGTGATGAAGACGTGTTAAAATAGACTTAGGCTTGAAATAGACCGTGTATTACACTTCACTGTTGGACCATTTCCAAAATAAACTGCAAGGCCAGGCATCAAAGTAGGTTTAAGAAAAATAAAAGTACCATTTTAATTTTATTGGTTTCTTCAAAGCAAATAAAAAAAGGAAAACTGTAGATAAATTGATTTGATTGAATGGTAAATCAAAAAGTTGTTGTCATAGTCTAAATATTCACACATATCTTACAGTCAAGTTTATAATAATCATGAATAAAATTTGTATTTTCAGCCTTTTCCTTGGGTAAGGTTTTGTTTTTAAATCTTTTTGCCACTACTTGGTTTAACCCAATACAAAACAACAAGAAGCATGATTTATAATCATAAGAGAAGAATTGGCAGCCTCAGATTTTCCACACACAATCACTAGTAGGTTTCCTTTAAGAGTAGTATTTTTTTCTTTCATATAACATTAAAATATGGAAACACAGATGTTATAGTCATCAACCAGATTCAGTTTTTGTAAGCATTATTATCCTCAATAACATTATCATCATAGTACCAGTAGAGTAGAAACAGCTGGGTCGATTTCAACATATTTGTATAATTTATATATATATATATATATATATATATATATATATATATATATATATATATATATATATATATATATATATATCAGATATATAATTGTAAATGTATGCATATATCTAATCATATGATAAGAGAGCTCGCAGTTGACATGTTGGTCTCGGCATCAAAAACGCAGACAGTTGAATAAAGCAACTGAAGGGGGCTGAGAGGGGGGCGAGGTGAGGGGGGGTAAGACTGGGGGAGGGGCAGGAACAGCAGCATTTGGAGAAGATAGATGTTCGGGGGTAGAGACTAGATAAAGACAAGAGGGACCTGAACATCTGGATAACAAAAATGTAAAAGAAGGAGAGAGAGAGAGAGAGAGAGAGAGAGAGAGAGAGAGAGAGAGAGAGAGAGAGAGATACGATAGTGTTAAGATATGTTAAGATATGAATGGACACAAATGGTGTGGATTGAGGAGTTTACAGGATAGGACAGAAATACATAGGTGACTGACGAGAACCAAACACTAAAGTCAAGTGCCCTGCAATCTCAGAGTTCCCTGGAAATGAAAAAAAATTAAGAAATGAAATAAATCAACAACTTTGTCATACCAGCTTAAATGCTTCCTTAAAAATGCTCTACAGTTTGACAAAATAAGATAAAATTGTCCAAACATGCCAAGTAATGCTTTGTTGACAGCTCTCTCGCATAGTATCAGTCTTGACACTAGAAGATGATACACTGTTTAGGCAAAAGCTAAACTGGTGTGATAAAAATGTGTTAAAGGCTTACAAACTGTCTCTTGATGATTTTCCTGACAAATTTGGTTGTATGCACGGTTGTGGTTGCATATTAAGACTAACACTTTTGAATACTAACAGATACATAAAGACAGATATTTCTCAATTCTAGCTAAAATGCTAGTGCTACTAAAAGCAGCAGCGCTAGCACATTTATGCAAATCGTTTCATGGCAAACAGTATTCATTTTTAATAGTCATTCCTACAGTGGGTAACAACAAGAATACAAACACATGGGAGGAGGTAGAGACAGGGAGGTCTGGGTGGAAAGGCTAGGTCTGACATAAGGGGCTGGAAATATAAATCTATATCTAACCAAGGAAGACATGTAATCACAGAAAGGATGAAAGTAAAATAGGAAATAAATCAATCAATGGACTTTAGATTTAGATTTAGATGATCAGTTTGGCATGTTTCCCTTGGTAGAAATTCAGGTGCAATTTCCGGTCAAAAGTCTGACCTGAAAATCTGTTGTCTACTGGGCAATGATTTTGAATGACTACGATCTATATCAACAGGGAGAGTAAGATGGCGGGATGGTGGGTAAGCAGCAGTTCAACAAGAGAGGTGACAGAGAAACATTCTTCAAAGCTTATGCTGAGATACACGGATGGCTGGGACACATGGGTGGCTTTGATACATGGACGTCTGTGGTACATGAATGGAATGGCTGACTGGCGGTTGTAGAGCCATAAGGGAGTACACTTGGCCTTAAGAACACTGTGGAACACATACATAATCACTTGCTTTTTTTTCCGGCACAGAATAAAAAAAGTTGTGGCTGTCCAAAGCTGCAGCAAGCCACTGAGCAGTAGATGGAGAATGGAAGGGGAGTTGGGGGAAGGAAGGATGGATGGATGGATGGATGGATGGATGGATGGATGGATGGATGGATGGATGGATGGATGGATGGATGGATGGATGGATGGATGGATGGATGGATGGATGGATGGATGGATGGATGGATGGATGGATGGATGGATGGATGGATGGATGGAAGGAATGAAGGAAGGAGGAAAGAAAGTGAGGAAGCTGCGAAAACTAATACTAGCCGCTCCCTAATGCTCTCTCTTTCATTTAATATCGGTTGGCTCGCACACATTTGTCATCCTCCTTCCCTCCTCAATGGCCAGAGTAGAAGTCTGTATTCATCATGGACTCTTCTCCTCCTGTCCTCCTGCCTCACCCTTTCACCTCCATCTTTATTCTCCTTCCCATTTCTTCTCCTTCTTCTTCTTGGCCCCTTTTCATCAGTGTCCTTTCCATGATTCCTGCCAGATGCTCCTCCTCCTCCTCCTTCACCACCTCCTCCTCCTCCTCCACCACCTCCTCCTCCTCCTCCACCACCACCTCCTCCTCCTCCTCCTCCTCCTCCTCCTCCTCCTCCTCCCCCCGTGTTTTGTGTGCGCTCCTCTCTCCTTCTCCCGTCTCCCGTCCCCCAGCCCGGCTCCTCTACACTGGAAACACCAGGAAGCCGGAGAAGGTGGAGTACTTCCAGCCCCCCATCAGGTTTCCCCGCTCCAGCTTGAGGTAGGCCCGGTCGCCCTTCTCCATCTGAATCAGAACCCCGTTGCTGGCCGCCTCGCGCGTCACGTCCTGGTCGCCCGCAAACGCTGAGATCACCGGCCAGCCGTTGTGCATCAGGCTCACCTTGGGAGAGCGACAAGGAGGTACCGAGTCAGTCACTTTATAGACATGCACACATAGGCGCCGCGTTGGCCTTTGAATCATAGGCCAACGTAGCCGCCATATTGGAGAGGCCAAGACCGGCCTGGGAACAAAAACAAGTAAAGTATTTACTATAGAATATCTATATTTTGGACACATGTTTTTGTACCCAATGTAGATGACCCGAGAATAAAAACAACTCATTGAGATCGGTTGAGGAATGTAAAGGTGAGAAAACGCTGCTTTTAATCCAGAAAAAACACTGCGCCCACATTTTCGTTTTCGTTTACAGGGTTGTCTTGGCCTCGTTGATACAAGGGCAAGGTTGACGTATCGAAGTGACGGTCAAGCAGTCAAATCACGTCTTTGCATATACAGTATGTCTATGAGTAATTATATTCAATGAGTCACAATACTGTGACATGTATATGAAACCAGCAGTGCAGCCTTAAATCACAGAATATGTTTCCAATTCAAATCAAATGCAATCATTTATTGAACTTTCAGTAGGATAAGGCTCTTTGCCTGACAAATATATTCTCATCCACCTATTCCTGAGAGACGTATCACTGTTTCTACCTGACACTATCACCCAAATGCTAGATGTTATTTAGATTAATTAATTAATCTCATCCCTTGACAATTGGGTCTTGTGGAAGCTAAACCTGACACACAATGTAAATAGAAAGATACATGAGTAAACCAGAATTCTTCTTCAGTAGCACTATAAACCAAACCTCTGCCATCATGACCTTGTATTCAATCAAGTGAGGTCCCCGTTGTGGATTGATTAAGACGATAATTAGTAGACTTGCCCATTCAAACTACAATTCGGCAGGTATTTTGGCAGAGTTGAAGAAAAAAATGCATCTGGATTAGCATGCAAAAAAGCAAAGCAAAAGATGTGGGCAAACGCAGCATGGATTATGCCCGAACGCAAACACACACACACACACACACACACACACACACACACACACACACACACACACACACACACACACACACACACACACACACACACACACACACACACACACACACTGTTAATAGGAAGAACCTGCTGTCTTCTTCATCCGAACTGCAAAAAAATCAAGTAACCATCTCAACACTTTGAGTCAGATACTTTAAACATCAACGAACGCCACTCTACCTGTCAAACTGCCGGGGCAGTTCCACCAGCCCAGCCAGGAGAATACCAACCCACCCATTACTAGGCTAACCTGATGGCTCCCGGTGAAAGTCACGCATGACTACTTCACATATTCCTGGAGCGCAATCAGCGCTAACCTGTTCAGCGAGGCCACATACTTTGACACAAAGATCCACTGATGATCCATTATCCAGCTCTGCTGTCTGACGGACACGGCGGGCGGCTAAAAAGGACAATGTATGTACCGCTTCGCTTCAATTTAGCCCAATTAACCCTGGGGCCAGTGGGCATGACCATGTGCCAATGACAGGGTAGCAAAAAGGAAGAAAGCAAGAAAGAACAATTAAAAGACGTGAGTTAAGTTCACAGGTAAAGCAAGGGCAGAGGAGATAAGAAAGTGAAAATAATAGAAAATAAGGTGAACAAAACAGTGATTAAAAAAGAGCAAAGATATTGATCCCTGTAGTCTGTAGTGGAGTGCCAGGAGACAGGGGGACAGACAGACTGAGAGAAATTGTCTCTGTGCAGTGTGCGTGTAACTCCCCCGAAAACACAGAGAGACAGGAGACAAAGGAGGGTCAGCTACACTACATCAACGTGAGGCTTTTGGGAAAACACATCCCCCTACCCCCCCCCCCCCCCCCCCCACACACACACACACACACACACACACACACACACATGTTCACACACACACAGGGACGCAACCCTGCAGATGCTCTCAGTCACTTTGTGACTGAGAGACTGCCTTGACTTTATTTATTCATTATCTCTTTCTCTCTCTCTCCCCCTCTCTTTCTAGGCCTCTCTCTCACACACACCCTCTGTTTCTGACTTTCCCCACACACATACACACTCTGTTTTCCAGACAGCTATACATGGCCGTGATGTATGGGTCTAATAAAGTAGTGACAGAGGCTTTTTTGGAAAGATCACACACGCACACACGCACACAAAGATGTTTGTGTGCACACACACACACATTTAATTATGTGTGTGTGTGTGTGTGTGTCTGTGTGTGTGTGTGTGTGTGTGTTTGTGTGTGTGTGTGTGTGTGTGTGTGTGTGTGTGTGTGTGTCTTTGTGTGTGTGTGTGTGTGTGTGCATAAATCTGCATACGTTAATGTATAAGTACCATTTAACCGGAAGTGGTCTTTAAATGGCTGAACGAAGGCCTCCCAATATGTGGTTGAAGCACTTAAGGCCAACGCCACCGTGACACCCCCTCATTACGTCATCATCTCCCATCCCAATGACCGGCCTGACAGCACAATAATACACATATCTTGATGACCTACACGTTTCTCTTTGTCTCTTTCTCTCTCTCTTTGTCTCACTCTCTCTCTCTCTCTCTCCTTAGATCTCTCGTCAATCCCTCACACTCTCTCTCGCTCTCTCTCTTCATCCATCTGTTGGGCTGTCTCTCACTGCTTCTTTAAACCATAAGTTGGAAGAACAGTTGACAAAGACACAATGGTGCGTCTGACTGCTGGCTTTGAGGACGTTTGCGAAAGTTTTATTTCTGGGTTGGCTGAGATTTTTCTATCACAGTATTATTTTTTTTGCAGCTCTGAAATGAATGATGATTGGGAATGTTTTGCTGATAGTTTTGCTTGATGAAGCGTTGGAAGAAATTAGTTTTATGGAAAAACAGCTTTAAATCATCCCTGGTCAGACACAGGGGGATATTAAACACCCTGCATAGAATCATTTGAGAGATCGGATTTGGAGAACAATGTGCTATTAACACACTGGGTCTGGTTTCCAATGTGATTGAGGCACACAGAACAAACACTATGGTGACACTTTTTTACATAATACACTGCACAACATATACAAAATATACAACACTTAGCACAAATAAAAACACAACATATATTTATGCACCTTGTGGAAGTCTATATTACAGTACTTATAGTAATGATTATCACTAACTTGTCATCCCAAATGGTTTCTTCTGCACATCTTTAAAGATGCAAAATATTCAACTTCCTAGTGCAATGGGACACCCACTCACACAACTGGTTTGGATAGGAAGGGTGGCCTGAAAGGATCTCAACTTTATATATAACCCATCCCACACATATCGTGGGATGTCAGTTTCACCTACGGGCTGATTTAATATACTGTCATCATCTTTCTTCTTTGTGCTCATCAACATCTGGCTGTACAGCACCACAGTATCTAAACACTGTTCCTAAAATAGAAGCCAACCCTCGATTGGATCAATATAGTGCATGGTACATATATACAGTCAAAATATTAATGCACGCTTACACTTTAAAGTGTGCAAGGCCACCTTCTTGTGTATGTCTAAATAGACGCATGTTAGATTTTTTCTTAATCGGTTTCACACATTCACCCAAACATAATGGAACGGAGATGAAATCATGCTTATAGTTAGTTTTATGTTTTTGTGTGTGTGTGTGTGTGTGTGTGTGTGTGTGTGTGTGTGTGTGTGTGTGTGCGTGTGTGTGTGTGTGTGTGTGTGTGTGTGTGTGTGCATCATCCCATTTGAAAAGTGTTGAGAGGGTGGGAAGCCCTTTTATCACTGTTCCATGCCTGTACCGGTAAAGGAATCCCCAAGCACACCAGCCCACCTACACACACACACACACACACACACGCACGCACGCACGCACGCACGCACGCACGCACGCACGCACGCACGCACGCACATACACACACACACACACACACACACACACACACCCACACACACACACACACACACACACACCACACACACGCCTCTGTACGGTTGCCATAAGGCCTCTCAGAATACAAAAAACATGATATGATTTAGCCTTTTATCATGACTTATCATGACTATCAGACTTCCAACAATTCTCAAAGATTAGTATAACAACTGAGATTATATATTAGCAACCGAGACTTGCATACAGTTTGCGATACAACAGAAGCATTTTCCAGATAACCACATTAAATATGGTTTAACTGTTTGGGCACTGATCAATTGATGAGCCAGGTTTTCAAGTACGCCTAGAGAGGATCTAGGGAGGCTACAATAGCATTGAATGATAGATCAGCTCGACACAGTGGACTATTGCCCTTGGTAAGCTTGTCTATCCATCGTACATTTAGGTGGACATTTCCACTTGTGATGTCGCTAAGGCACAGGGCAGGGCATATTTTGAAACTGCTTGTAATGGCTGATCACACTCACACCTTGTGGTTAAATAGGGGCCCTGTAGAGGAGAACCGAGCCCCAACACCACTTGTAGATTAGTTAGCATTAGAGGACCCCTTCTTTAGGTTACACACATGCTGTGCATGCATAACCTCCTATTGAATTAAAGAGTTACTTTGTCACCTGCTGATTAAGCGCCAATGCAACACACCTGTGATCCGCTTATTGAAACAGAAAAAAAGAAATAGTATTTTTTAATGGCTAGGTCAGGGTCTTGGGTCTCCGTTAAGCTAAAATGTGAAAACAAAATAGCAGAATATGGAAAGATATACAAACTGAGTATAAATTGTCCTTGAATCAAAGGACACACGGACCACAGTAAACCCCATTTACAGGGTTTGGCCCTTAATATTGCCCCCCAGAATTCACCGCCTGCTTGGCATGTCATTGAAGCAAAAAAAAAAGAAGTAAACCATTGTTCCATGTTTCCAATGTTTTCCACTCCATTCAGTCCAATTGTAAAGCTAGTAAACGTGGGCCAGGCTGGTGGGAGGACAGTTTAATAGTCAGGGGGGATGTCTGTTCCAAACTATCGCGGAAATATAGACATTCCGAACAATGTTTTCGCTAATAAATTGGGGCAAAGAATCTGCAGCTTTCAATATAATTTTCTTTCTACGTATAGCTGCACAATCGAAATCCGGGACAATTTATGTTTCTGAAACTTTATCAACCCCCCCTGAATGAAATGTGTGGCTCTGCTACTGGTTGGAGATAAGCAGTGTATTTATGTCCGCACCCCTGGAGAAGACGTCTTCTCTAGGTGATACTAATGCTGCAGACAGGTTATGCTCAAAAAGTTTATTTGTAACTTTGTATGTCCTATCAACCTCATTCCATGGAAAACTCTGTTTCTTCTCTTGACTTCATTCCGACTCTGCTAGAGTTAATGAAATAACTTTTTTGATGGTATCATAAATTCGAAAAACATAATTAAAATTGTAAAATAGCATGAAGATTTGATGCTACTGCCCTCTGTGATCAGTCACTTTGTGCCATCTTTATGAACCGAAGCTGAACTGTTTCTAAGCTCTGACCAAGCTTGTGGCTTACTCCTCCCAAATACATTTAGATTAATTGAAACCAATCTGCTACTCTTAATGTTTTAATTAGCTTTAAGAACTGGGAAATGAATATACCTGACCATATTTCGACGATTGCTTAGAAATGCCTTTGAGTGGACTTTAAACCATGAAACCTATAAACAAAGTTAAATCTTTTAAAATCAGGATGTCCAGAAAAGATGTAAAGTCCCTTCTTGTGTCCTTCTTGTTACATTAGTTGTATGAGTTGCGGTGAGATATAATAGATTGTTCAACATTAGGTAAATGTATCAACTGTAAGGATTGATGCAGTCTGATTGGTTTTAATCAGAATATAATGAACGGTTATGCAGCTCTGAAATAGACAAAACAAAGGATTGTAGGGCTAAGAAATAGCACAAATGTTCTTTAAGTAAAACCTTTGCTGGCACGGCATCAGTGAGATTCACTTTTTTTTTTTTATTGTTTAGGAAACCAAATGTGGGCAGAGATGCAGCAGGAGCCAAATATAACACAGAGAAATAAACCGTTCCCTGAACATCATGGAGTGTACAATATAGTGTTTGGGTAAGCATGCAGTTTGGTGTAATCCTGAACCAGATACTTAACATTTGAATAAATATGAAACAACCTTTGTCTTTATTTACTTTAATTTATAATTTAACAATGGAAAAAAGGGTAACTTTTCCCATTGTTCAAAGTATGCTGGTGCAGATACTAATTAAAATGTGTGGCTGGAAACAGAAATTAATGTGTCTGCTTCGAAAGGGAAATCCGGCCAACACTTAAGTTGTTAAGTGGTGCTCAGAAAGCATTATGGACATCCGATGAGTGTGCCGTAATCATTCCAATCGAATACCCTATTCAAACATGTGATAATAGCACATTAACCAAAGGATCTCAATATTGTTCTCTAGTGCACAATGTTCTGATGTTCTAAACCCATGGAACAGGAATGGGCCTTCATCCCCTGGCTACTGCCTCGGCTCTGCTTATTGATGTCCGCTGTTTATTCTCTTCCTCTGTTCTCACAACTGTCAACACCCGTTTTTTGAAAGTTTTGCAGATTTTATATTTCAGGATGCCAACATTTATTTTTTCACTTTTGTGTTGGACAACATTTCTTGCTCCAAATTACCCTGACTGTTGCCTGACTCAATTTAACAGTCAATGTTGGCAGTGATTCATTATGTCACAGCCTTTTATATGGTCACAGCACGTAGTCCTGTACCCAGTTTTGCACATTTTCCCTTAATTTGCCTGTTTTACTTAACACTCTGGAGAACGGCCTTAGCTGAAAACATCTTGTTTTGGCCCTGAATTCAATCAGTTAGTCTGTAAATAACTGTTATTTATATTAAGGAATATATGTATGTTCAATATATATATATAAATATGAGTTTTGAATGATTTCATTTTTCATTCAATGATTCAACTGAGTAAGAGGGAGAGGTTGATTTATGTCGCCCTACTCTATCCTCCCAATTAACTCAAATTGTACAGTCAGAGATCACGCCTTCAGCGTTTGAAATTAAACCTTTAATTGTGAATTCCTTCTTCCCACTCTACCTAGGATTTCATGTGCCGCATTTGTTTGCAATTATTAGCAAACTAATGCTCCGATCGTTGCTCATATTCTATTGCATGAGACACTTAATTATCCCGATGGCATGAGTCAACAGTGATGTGTGCGGACAATTTGAACTCACTGAGGCGGATTGGGCCTATAAACTTGACATGGCGTTTCCCCTTCGGATATCACCCGCTTGTTGTTGTAGCCTATTTGTCATTCTAATTAATTCAAGTTCCAAGAAATATGAGTATGCCTTTCAGTAGTTTAACGCAATGCCAAAGCCCCAGGGGATCTTCAGCTAATTATACAACGGTTTAATTAGTGCAAGCTACAGTGCAATTAAAGCTTTTTAAAACGATATTGTGTTTGTTGTTTAAAACAGGCTGAAGTCTCATCATTCATCGCCCATGAAGTAAAAACATGGCACGTAAAGGCATAATGATCAGATGCTGTTTGCAGGATGAAAGTGACCGCCTCTGGCATCTTCAGTGTTTCTATAAAGGAGGATGGCGCAAAAAAGCATGCGTGTGAAAAGCGAGCACTTGATATGCAGATAAATCTTCATTGGAACATGTTTTTTTTTTTTTTTTTCCCCATCTGGTAAAGGCGCTCTCGCTCGCCCTCTGATTGCCATTATGTCCGTGGTGCTGAAGGGAGCGCCACGCTGAGTGCCGCTGTCCGCGGTGCTGAAGGGAGCGCCTCCCAACCGCTGGTTGCGCACGCTCTCCTTTAGCGTCGCGTGCTCATATCGATGCATTATGAGCCTGCCGGCTGGCCGACGGCTGCCTTTCATCTCTATCCGACTCTCTCCGTTTTCTCCCAGGGGAGCATATCAAATGGTTTCTACTTGCGAGTCATTTGCAGATAACTCCTAATAAGTCAAGTTTGACAAAGACATCACTTGTGTCATCGTGTATTAGATAAACGAGCGCGCGCACACACATGCGCATTAACTAAAACCACACACACGCTCCTGTACATAATGCGCACGCACACGCCAGTACACACACACACACACACACACACACACACACACACACACACACACACACACACACACACACACACACACACACACACACACACACACACACACACACACACACACACAAACACACCTGTATGGTTTGACGGTTGTAGACCTTCACTACGTGGAAGTTAAAACTGTAAATCCCTTTGCGTGGTGAGATGAAATTACTCCGCTCCTCGTCGAAATTCTTCCCCACATTTACGAGGATCTGGAGAGAGAAACGACAGAGGAAGGATGTTTACAACAAATGACAGAGTAGACCCACCACATAGGCCCACGATTTCAGCTCATATGCCATATTTCAATTGTGGCTTTAGCGACATAAGTCAACGGTATGCAAAACGTGTCTTTTTTATTTTGTCAAACGAGGCAGTGAACTCGATTTTATCTCTTGCTTTTCCTGTAGAACTTGCAAACTTTATAGGGTGCTGAAGCATTTGAGTAAATCTTTCGAATTAGATTTTTATTATGCCTGTCAGGAGCCCATGTCTAATTTGATGAGCTAATGGCGGGTTGGAAGAGGACGATGGGCAAATTGAATGGGCTTTGAAGGAAATTAACCTTTAACAACTCCCTAATAGGATATCACCCTGGCGACCTACTGTTACTAAATTATTTGCAGAGGTGTCACTTTCCATATCCTTTATTGTCAGCTCAAAAGTTGTAATATGCCAAACATCTTGTTTCAAGGAATAGGTAGCGGATTGTCTATTTTAGCCTCGGGAACCATATCCTCTTCCCGGGAGGCGATACGCGATTCATGGCTACGCGATGACAAATACTATACAATATTATATACATCCTACTTCATATTATACAGCCTAGTATAGAAGATAGACTAAACCAGTCCGGATTTATCGACGCATCGCCTTCACTTGTCTCTAGAGATTGTGTGTTGTATTGCAGATGGCATCGTTAAATGATATTAAATGTCATTCATTGCAATAAAACCTATTTCTAAAGTATCTTTAGGTAAATCTACATGCATTGATTTCTTCATTTAGTCGATTTAAAACAGCTAAATTCCAGTCTCGTGTCACACATTGCTTACTTACAAAACGAACAGACAAGACTAGACTACAACACAACACAAGTATAACACTAGAGAACACAATACAACAGGAGTAGAAAGCTTCCCCCCTTACCTGATCAAAGTAGATGACCATCGTCCTGTTGCTCATCTCGGAGGGCTCGTGGTTGGTGTTCCTCACCGCGGAGAACGCCACCTTGGCGCTTCCCGAGCGCACCGAGATGCCCAGCGCCGTGCCGGTAGGGTCCGAGGTGGGGTTGGAGTCGCACACCACCAGGCACTTCCCCTCCAGGACGATGGGCTCCGTCTCGTTCTGCGCGCGGGTCGGGCTGGCCACGAGCCACACGGCGCTCAGCAGGCAGAACGTCAACATCGCGGATGAAGGGTCGACTTTAAATCTGCTTTTTTTGGTGTGGGGGGGGGGGTGGTGGGGGGTTCAAACCTTGTTTTTTTCTTCGACTTTTTCCCCAAGATCTGCCTTGCTGTTTTTTTCTCCTGCTTTCAGTGCGACTCAGTGAAGAAGAAAAAGAAGAAGTCACTTATCTAGCAGCGATTAAATATTAAAGAGTTCTCTTGGAGGACGTGCGCCGTATCTCCGTGGGTTGAAGTGAACGCTTTGTACTCCCCGTGTTCTGGAAAGAAGAAAAAGCTTTGTCGGCACCACTTTCTTTTTCCTCCCACTTTCCGGGGTCGCAACTTTTTTTTGTCTTTTCTTGCACTCTTTTAAAGTGTGCAGCGCTGTCAGCGACGAGCGGCCGGTTCTCACACACGGGCGGCAGAGGAGCAGGAGGCGGAGGGGCCCTGGCCAATTCGCAGCGCCGGAGAATACATAGCGCACAGGGCTCCGTCTGCTCTCGCGCTGCTTCAATTATTGATATGGGAGATATTGGAGTTTAGCACAAAAAAAAAGGCTGGGAATGAGCGGCCCACGCATGAGCAAGAGATGTTCACGCCCAGCTCGTTTTTGCTTAGCAGACCCTCCCCTCCTATCGTAACAGGGCCCATCACCGTATCGGCTTGCCTGCATCTTCGATATTTTCCAACCAGCGCGCGCCGACCCGCCTCCAATTCATCTCTCTCTCTCTCTCTCTCTCTCTCTCTCTCTCTCTCTCTCTCTCTCTCTCTCTCTCTCTCTCGCTCTCTCTCTCTCGCTCTCTCTTGCTCTTTCTGTCTCTCTCGTGCGCGCACGCACGTACGCGCGCACACGCACACAACCTTGGCTATTCTCTTTGGTGACGTTCTTTTGAAGTCGTTGTAGGTATTTCCCCCACTGGACCAAGACGGTGTATTTCGCATTGTAACACAACGCGAAGGGATTGAACATTGAGATGGGTAACATCTCACGCCATCATGCTCATTATTGAAAGCATTACAATCTTAATTACGTTTGCAAAGTAAGAGGCTGTGAGGAGAGTTGACTATGGTCAGACCATGGCCACTGCACGTGGGAAGAAAGCCCAGAGAGAAGCAGAAATTGAGCAAAACAGGCAACAGAGGCAGATCCAAAAAGCAGAAGGCCAACCTCAACTTACTAAGACGAGGTAAAACAACAAAAAACAACAACACGAAACACAACTACACGTTTTAACTCGTAGTTGTGGGAATGTTACGTTTCGTTATGTGGTGATAGGGAGAGGAAATAACTGAATCATAATACAACACTTATCGGGTTGTTTCTAAAGTGGTGCCAACTGTTAGGGAGGTGATGTGCAGGCGGTGCAGTGTGCCCACATGCCGGAAGGTGGTCGCGGATCGGTGGTTCGTTGAGTGATGGAGCACTCCCATGAATAAACGCGCGAGTGAGGAAAGTGGGAGGATTACCTGAAGGGGACACTGAGCTAAGGCTTTGGGAATAAAACGGATGTTATATCTGTCTTGACGATCATGTTTGCTCACTCTTGTTTTAATCCTGGGAGCCCTGTTCTAAATGTACTGCACCGTTTTGGATGCTCCAGTCCTGCTGGACTAAACCAGCAAGAGCGAGTTGCATGTGCCTGCGACTTTAAGAGATAAAGGAGCATCTGACAGTGATAGAGTGCAATGGGGTATACTGTTGTGGAAAAAACTGTTATTTCTAGTGCGATATTTCGGCTTAAGATAACTAATAGTTTGCACAGGCTGGGCTGTACACTTGTTGATGCTATGTAATTTCTTCACTTTTATTTCTCTGTTTCCATTTGTCTTTATTGTAAATAATTACAACTCATCTCACCCCACCCACACACACCACACACATACACACAGACCTACACACACACACACACACACACACACACAACACACACCCAGACACACACACACACACCTTCGTCCCTGCCAAAGACTCCAGCTGTGCTTTAGTTCTCTCTCCCTCTCACCTGGTTTTCACCCTGCTGTGTCTCTCTCTCCTCTCATTTATCCACCCACAGTATCTGTGTGTGCCTGTCTCTCTCTCTCTCTCTCTCTCTCTCTCTCTCTCTCTCTCTCTCTCTCTCTCTCTCTCTCTCTCTCTCTCTCTCTCTCTCTCTCTCTCTCTCTCTCTCTCTCTCTCTCTCTCGGGAGGGGGTGTGTGCTCCCCAATAAGCCAGTGTCTGAGCTCTGTCTCCTAATGCCGGCTGACGCTGAATGACAGGTCAAAGGACTTCTCTGAGACTCAGCAGGCAGGGGACGAGTCACATGAACCCTCTCTCTCTCCCTCTCTCTCTCTCTCTCTCTCTCTCTCTCTCTCTCTCTCTCTCTCTCTCTCTCCTCTCTCTCTCTCTCTCTCTCTCTCTCCCTCTCTCTCTCCCTCTCTCTCTCTCTCTCTCTCTCTCTCTCTCTCTCAGGGGACGAGTCACATGAACCCTCTCTCTCTCGCTCTCTCTAGCTCTCCGTCTCCCGTCCCCTGCCGTCTGTCCCTGTGTCATCCTCAAATCCACCAATGTTGCAGCTGTAATTCACACTGCACACATGCATGAATTCTCGCACACACATACACACACACACACACACAAATACACATCCCAATACACACACAGACCGCGTTGGGGGTCAAAGTGCGGCAGGAAGCCGAGCTCAGCGTGTCCCGGGGCGACGGCGTCCAGACTGCAGTTAAACAGACAGACTGACAGACAGAACCCACCTCTTGTCTAGCACCCACTCTGGGCCTACAGTGTGTGCGTAGAAGGGTGTATGTATGTGCGTGCATGTGTGTGTGCATGCGTGTGCGCGTGTGTGTGTGTGTGTGTGTGTGTGTGTGTGTGTGTGTGTGTGTGTGTGTGTGTGTGTGTGTGTGTGTGTATGTACTGTATTGGGCTGTTTTGTTGGTCGGTGGGACTAGGACAATACTGTATAGATTGAGCTTTGTGTACGGGTCACCAGATTTGTCTGTCTGTCTGTATTTCTGCTCTACTTGACCTTTCTATATTAACAGAGAATATATGTCACCCTGTCTGTCTGTCTGACTGTCTGTCTGTCTGTTTTCATCTGTGTATCTTTCTGTTTCTGTCCAATCCACCAATCCGTTTGTCGCTCCAAAGTACATACGTCTGCCTGTCTGTGGGTCAGTATTTCTGTCTGTCTATAATATCTTAGTTGATACAACCCTGCAAATGGAGACACTGAGCTTGGGTGATGCCTACCTACAAGAAAAATAGAAGATGACATGAACCCTAGAAACCAAGATAAAATGAAACTTTATAAGTCCCATCAGCAGCATGAAGGAGTGGCATTAGGAATGAAGAGGTGTGACCAACTATTAGCGTGCAAATAAATATAAATACACTGGTACCTTGTGAATTGTAATTTGCAGAGTGGAATGCAACATCTTTGCTTCAAGTTCTTCTCAACATGTAATAAGATAGTGACCAGTGTTTCGTCCAGCACTGTATGGTTGAGGCGGCCGCCTTAACAACAGTAGGGGCCCGCCTTGACTAAGAATGTATTGAAAAAAAATAACATATATATACATAATTTTATTTTATTTTAATATTTTAAAATTATTATGCATTAACAAAGTAGAAAACTTTGATCATTGGTAATACTGTTCACAACAATAGTTGTGCCATGAAGGTCTTTGAATGGAATTGAAACAACCACCTGGTGGGGGTATGTATTACTGCGATCTGAAACCCTCACCGAACACCCCCCCCCCCCCCGACCACCCTGACTAAGACAATTCCTGGGAAAACACTGGTGATGATTTATGTAGTGCAGGCAACGTCACAACAACAGTGGGGAAATTCTTTTTTGCCCATTTCAGTCCAAACAGATTAGTCTTTGTCCAAATATGGAACTCAGGAGGGAGGACATTAGCTGTCCGTTTAGACAGCAATCCTGAGGTGGCGTGCGTACACAGCTAAACAAGGTGATCACATACTTAAAGGAGACATATTATGATGTTTTCCCAAAAGTATTTGAGTTCCAGAAAACATGTTTTTGAAGCTGTTTGCTGGAAATAGGTTTTAAGAAAAAAAAATCTCGCCTACCGCTATTCCCCTCTGTTTCAGTCCCTTCAGAATGCGCTGTTTCTGGTGTCTGTAGCTTTAATGCAAATGAGTTGCTGCTCATTGACCAATGAGCTGTCAGAATGAACCACAGCATGGAGGAGAAGGGATTGTTGCCGTTTGCGGACTCCTGGAGCTCTATATCTATATAATATAATATAATTTAATAATAATAACATTATTTGTGGGTATTTATATAATATTCCTTTATCTAATATCACAACGAAAAGCTATGTGCGTCTCGGATGGTATTATGAATCATAAAGACTGCGTCTGACGTCTCTGGTACTTCCACAACACGCAAGTAAAGACTCGTAGTGGGGGATATCTCGGCCATGATTGAGAAGAATTGGGGAAAGAAACTTTGGCCTTGACTCTCTGAAGTCCATAAACTGCGACATGGAAGAGAAAGGGATTGTAATCCGGGAGCTGAGCTGCCAGGCTGCCGCTGCCATACTGTCGGAGGGGAAGGAACAACAACCAGCAGATTGGTGTTCATCCAGAAAGTGTGGCTTGGAAAAAAAACTCAAAGAAGAGGTTTATCTTGTTATTTCATCTGAGTAAGCCTGCTGAATCTATAATGTATTCCTGTTCTTTTTCAAATGACCCACACACAATTACATAACTGCAGACATTTTATGACATATTCCCATTGATGCCATGATTCATATTTTCCTCTGAGCACTTTCTGGTCTGGAAGTTTGGAATGGTTTGGGAATCCAAACTTTTATCCGGGCTACTGCCAATCCATGAGATGAAATAGCAGATGGTGGAACAGTGGGTACTGGCGTTACAGCTGAGCTCCAGACTCTCTCTACTGCGGTTTCCTGTCTGTGTTGAGGTCTTCCTGTTTGTGTAGCATCTCCTTACTGGCTCCACCTGTTTCGCCCCAGCATCAGACAGGCTCATGTGATGATTATCGGAATGCCTCATTTGCCCACAGGTGTAAATGAAGTGTCTTTCTTAGTGTTTGTGTGTGTTTGTGAGACTTTTGAGTTGAGGAGTGATTTCATCACCGCTCAAAGGGATTTACAGTTTTAACTTCCACATTGTGAAGGTCTACTACGTTAAAACCCCACAGGTTATGTGTGTGTGTGTGTGTGTGTGTGTGTGTGTGTGTGTGTGTGTGTGTGTGTGTGTGTGTGTGTGTGTGAGAGTTCTAACCCTTACCCTCACCCAAAGACGGCTTTCACTCGTTTCAACATGCAATCTTAAAATAGCAAATATATGATAATCTATGACAACTATGTGAAACAAACAGGGATAACTAGCATAAAGACCAAGCTGCAAGTGAATCATCATGCCACACCTGGAGTCAGCGACAGTGCAGTCATGCTGGGCCAACTAGGATAGCATAGCATTCAATTACACAATGATTCCTTGAGTCAGTCTCTCCCCCCCCCCCCCCCCCGTTTGGTTCATAACACACCGGCTTTATGACTCCAATGTGATCAGGGGAACTCAATTAATTGTGTGTGTGTGTGTGTGTGTGTGTGTGTGTGTGTGTGTGTGTGTGTGTGTGTGTGTGTGTGTGTGTGTGTGTGTGTGTGTGTGTGTGTGTGTGTGTGTGTGTGTGTGTGTGTGTGTGGGATTGTGGTGTGAGAAGGGAAGGTGATGATAGTTGATAATACCCTTTCACCCTGTTTGTCAACTGGCAGGAAATGTGCATGAAAAAAAGAGTAATATTTTATTCAACACTCCAATTAACCATGGTAACCTTGTGGGCATTAGCAAAAAACAATTTTCCTTGGTAGCGGCCACTGTGGCCTCTCCTCGAGTGAGGGAATTAGTTAACTAAAATAAATAGAATAAGGGTAAGGTGGAAGAATTACAAATTATTTGGTTAAATTTGGTCTGTCCTGGCAGCCAATATGGTATCAGCTATCTCCTCAATAGCTGGTTATCAATAATAGTATACACATGCTAAAAGATTGAAGAATATAATACAAATATATGAATACATATGAAAGGATTGGGGTGTACAATTTAATTATTTAATTTATAATATATTTTGGTTTATAACTACATTGATAATGCTCCTTTCAGCACAGACAGCTCTAATTATAAACTGTGTACGTATCTCTAAGAAGCGGCACGGTCATACTAATTAAGCACACACCATTGAACGTCTTTTGGTCCTTTATTGCCTCACTTTACGGTTATTTATACACACACACACACACACACACACACACAAACACAGACAGACACACACACACACGCCACAGACACACACACACACACACACACACACACACACACACACACACACACACACACACACACACACACACACACACACACACACACACACACACACACACACACACACACACAGATTGAGGGAAGGGACGCCATTAAATGAATTAATGTCTATCTCCACATCTTGCACCTCTGTCATAATAATCAGATTACTTATGTAAAACACTGTGTATAATGTCATTTCTATAATCAGATTACGGTGTTGTGTTGACAGGACATGGGCGAGCCGGATGGCTGACAGCCGTGCCAGCCGCAGCGGCACACTGTAGCGCCGCAAGGTTGTCATGTCCTTTAAGATGCAGCAGATTGGCTTAACATTGGCCTTGATGGTCTCGATATTCCCTCAACCCACACCCGGCACCAACCCCCCAAGGGAGGGATCTGGAAGCACCTCATCATTCCCGACAGCTTCTCCTTAATTGTGTGATGAAATTTTAAAGGCTCGATAATGTACGGTGTGGGATTTGAAAGCTGAAGATTGTTTTTAGAGGCTTAACACAGCTCTGTATGCAGAGAGAGAAGGAGGTCGTAGCCTTAATCCTGTCGAAAATAATACATGACATGTTGGTATTGCAATACGGGTGGATCATGAATGAAAATATACACCTGAACAATGTAGCCTAATATATAATTCTTTTTTTTAAAAGAGAAAATATTATTTCCCCTACTGTTGTTGCTTGGGTCGATCTTCATACCATTTTACATACTGAGGTAAGATCAGAAAAAAATACCTTTCTGTTCCTTTTTTTACACCAACCAGTAGAATGTGTATTTTCCAGAATCACTTTGCTCTCTCGGAGCAGTGTACTCTGCTTGCGGCAGGGAGTGAGGTTCGGGCTCCCAGAGGACATGCTTCGTAGCAGATAGACAGCGGGGCCTAATGGAATATCTACACTGCATTGGAATCTATTCTATATTTCATGGGGTCGCCGCGAACAAGTGTTGAGATCAGAGAACATAAACCAGATATAGAATGGATAGAAAAACACATAAAGGGGTCGCAATATTCTCTCAGCTGCATAGTTGATTTTACACTGAACACTGAACTGGAAATAATAAAGTCTCTGTCAGGATTTCCTCCAGTGCAAGATTCTGAGAGCGTTCTGAATGCTTTGATAATTCCCTCATACAATCCACTTTGACTAAGTAAGCTATCACTTTGTATTGTCTCTTAATATTGTCATAATGTGAAGGTCACCTTCATGTTATGAAAGTATTTTTTTTACAAACGGACACAGCAAAATTGCAAGTCATGCATCGCTGTGATTCAGAGTACAATGGTGAATTGACAGTTTACAGATGTTGTTTTGTGGTTACAGAGTAAGACTATGTTAGGGTCATTTCTGCAACACACACTTTCAAAAATCTAATCGTTTGAATTTAAAAGTGGACTGAATTATTGTATAGACTGGAATGCAAAATCAATCAAGCATCCTATCATAACCCCTGATCTGTCATTGCCTCCACAAGGACTGGTTGTGGATCTGCCTTGTGATCCGTGGCATTTAGCTCAACGGCAATCAAACAGTGTTTGTTAGCGAACACCTGGGAAGCCCCTGGGGATGCATCGGGCTGTTTGAGCTGCTGCACCAAACCAGTGATCCAGGACACAGGTTTCCTTTATACAGCATGGTATTGTTTGTGTTATGAACATTGTTGCTTGTTGTTTTTTTTGATACATTGCAGGCATCACTTAGCAGAAACAAGCATCCAAGCCCTTTGGGGTGGCTGGCATCAATTTTACATTGTATTCAGCCACTGTGGAAAGAGCTGAATCCCATTGAAAGACACACAAAACACACAGTAAGTTTACCTAACCCTAAAGCTTTTGGGTCAGGTAACAATGGATGGGATGGTCTCCAAGGTAACAAGTACTTCACTGATCCTGTTGTAGAACCATGTATAGGGAGAATCTAAGTCTCATGATCTGTATCTCTCAGTTACTAGTACTACCATGCATACTGGTAGTCCTTTTTCAACTTTGAACAGCCTAAACAGTATGTTATCTATGAAAATACAGAATTATCATAAAATGTAATTTGGCAACTTCACTAATATGGTTCTTCGAAGAATGCTATATTATTGCTATGTCGAGGAAATATATCATCCTCTCTGACTGCTTAAATTGTTTTTTAAATGGCCCCTTCAGCCATTTTGAATTGCTGCCTTTCCGCTTATTTGAAAGGAATACGCTGCAAATGAGTGATAATCTATGGCTAAATCTGTCTGTGTCAAAAACAGAGAGCCCAAGGGAACACTTCCGTGAAATAATAAAAATACATTGGTTTGATATTATATGTTAGATAGCTAAAAATGCTTTTTAAAGTAAGCAGACCAGTCACCATAATCTTTATCAAAAAACAACGTGATATGCAAAATAAAATACATTTACATTTCTGGTAGGCTTTTCAGAATAGTAAGTAATGCAAATGTCCAAGGTCCAGTCCCAATTCAAGGCTAATATTACACATTAAGAACAAAACGACAAACTTACAAATACATAATTCCCTCAGCATGGAAGGCATCTCGCTGGCCTTGAACAGCAAACTTGTGCCATGGTTAAGTCTACCATTTAAACTCTCTCTTGGCTGTAGAGCGAATACTAGGATGACAGTGACAGTCTGTGATGGTTGTTCACTTGTCTCTGTGTATATCCCCAGATGGTAGTCTGTCAACAGTAATCCATGGGTCCAGAGTAGACAGCTAGATCACAAAGATCTAATGAGAGCTGCAAAGGAGGACAAAGCTGCTACAAGTCTCTATGCTCTGCCATCTCCATCCCCTTTGATAGAAAATGTAGCTCTCCTGAATAAGTAAGCAACGATAACAAAGTGTCGCCTCTTAAGGGGGTTGATCTGTAAAACTGCGGGTTTATACCATTTGGTTTATGCTCACAGTTCTTATGGCTGTTAGTTATTCACCTGTACTACAGATCCCTCTATTGCCAAATTCAAATATAAACCTGCAAATGAGTAATGATAAATTTTGCCCTTTTAAATCTGTTAATTCTTTCTTAAAAAATGTGCATGGTTGTGGTTGGGCTGGAAATCAAAATAATTGTATCTATGTAATATATTATTTAGGGCGTTTCTGAATGTTGAGTTGAAATGAGGCAAAATGTGGTTTTATATACAGTGTGGTAACCTTTGCTCGAATCAACATTTGGATAAATTAATTAGCTTGATGATATTAAAATGGTGTAAAATAAAGGGTCAAAATATGCAAATAGCCTAAATATATTCTTTGGGTATGAGAATCACAGAGGGATCTCCACATTAACTGCAGTATAGGTTTTTTTATATGGGTCGTCTTAGAACGACCATATCGAAAAATGGAAGTCATAAGTTTTATTCTCAGTGGAAAATGCACATTTTTGGCATTAAAAAACATTTTGATAACACTTCCTTCTTCCTTCTTTCAGTGAATGTGTATGAAGTTATAATGAAGTAGTTAATGCAAGGTTTTTTATCGTTATCATGGTGATTGATATGGAGGCTTCTACCAATGAAACGATTCAGCTTATGTTATTAAAGGGGACCTATTATACCACCAGAGGGGTATTCCACAAATGGAGTTTTAACATACACAGAGTTAACGCTGAACTCTAGGTTGATTGACCCTTTGCCAACTAAACCAGAGCTGTCGGTTCCGCCGCACGGGTTATGCATTAGTTCAATCAACACGGGGTTGGTTAACACAGGGTTGTGCGCGTCCACGCCAAACCTATAAAGACGTGATGTATGGATCATGGAAACCCTGATCGAAATGGCGAAAGGGGCCGCTTATTTCAATGAAATGGAACTCCAGGTTATCCTGGAGAACTATGACGAGGAGAAGGACATTATCACAAGAAAAGGGAACGCTAAAGCCTCTGCAACCCGGAGAACCAAAGCCTGGCAGCGGATCGCTGACCGCGTTAATGTGTTAGTTACGCGTCAAAGGCATGATCCTTAATAAGCCCATTTTTTTTAAGCCAATCGTAAAAAGGCAGACAGTCGGCAGACTGGATCTGGCCCTCAAATTGTCTTGACCTCGGTGGAGGAGCTGGCAATAGACATCATTTCAGGGCGCCCTGGCATGGAGGGGGTACCTGGAGGTACCTCCTCAGAGAGTCAGGGGCCATGTGAGGGTACCCAATTGGTTGAATGTAGGTCAACCTAGGTTTTCTTGTTTTCTTGCATTTTAGATTTTGTTTGTCTTCGAAGTAACACATGCAAACTGTGTGCGTGCCTCATGGCGCAAAAACAAATGTTCCAAATGTTTTTTTTCGGTAACTGGGTAGAAAACCTAAAAGTGACAATTCATAGACTTCACAGATCAAGACGGATTAGTGCTTGTAATGGAGCGGCCGGCTGAGATCGAACATTCTCCAGTGGATGTAAGTCCGTTAGGACTATTTTATACTTTCTGTTGTAAGCGCCTCTCGGCATAGGTCAGCCAATATTGCTCTTTGTATGATAGGAGGCCGATGAAAATCTTGGGCTGGACGTGGATGGTTCATCTGAAAGGACTGAGATGTGCTCAGCATCTCCAACATTATAGAGAAAACTACCATTTGCAAAAAATGGAGGGGCTACGCAAATAGTCTGGAGCGAACTGAGGCCAGGTCCTCAATTGGTAGTGTTGGCTCTGTAATGCTGGAAAAGGCTATTTAAATATATCAAAGATTTGCGCGAGAATCTATATCTCTCCAGCAAAAATTCATCCGGACATGCCAAGATGTCGAGCCGTGGTCTTATTAATCGCTCCCGGTGGATTGCACGAATAATTTGCGCTCCGATATCAACAGGCCTCTCATCAAAAGGGCATGCCATTGAAATCTGCAGTGAGCGCGGGTTTTAATACCCGAAACCGGGTTATGTTCCAAACTTAACCTGCGCAAAACCTGCTCCGACCAGGTTTGATTCAGAGCATATGTTTCTATAGTAACTAACATACCGTGTTCATTTTGGAACGGAAAACCTAGGGTTACCGCAAACCCTTGGTTAACTTACCCGGTTATGTGATAAAACCGGCTTTGTGGAATACTCCTCAGGTGTGATAGTGGTGTCATACATCTAGGTGGACACGCCCACCTGTGATGTCAGAAGCTGCACACTTTCAAAACGGCTTGTAATGGCTTATCACACTCACACCTGGTGGTATAATATGTCCCCTTTAAAATCCTTATCTTTGCACTGTCGTCATCTGAGCTGCTATGTTATGCATTATTTAATGAGACTAATCTTTCAATCAAAAAAAATACTTTCCAGTGACCCAGGGTTTGGCATTCCTTCTTATTTTTGGGATGAACTAGTCTGAGATGTTTTTGTGGGGAAACACTGAAGTTAGTTTGCTTTGCTTTGCCCCCCCAAAAAAGGCAAGTACTGTATCAATACTGCTGTTTTATGATGTTATTTAAAAAAAAAAATGTTCAAGTGACCCAGGGATAACTTATTAATTCTTCTTCAGGGCAGATTTGTAGGCATTAGCCCGACAGGAAGTGACTCACAGAGCTGCAGCAAATGCTCCATCCCATGATGTCTCACCCCGATGCCCGCTTCCGAGATTTTGAGCTGAAATTCTTACCATACCTACACCCTACCGATCCAACACGCATATCTGAATTCAGACCTTGAGGCTCATAAAAATAAGTTATGAGCAAAATGTATATGTATCCTCTCGTATTGGGGGTTCACCCCCCAAATCTAAAAGGTTATCCACATGCCACTGGAAATGGGCGCCTTGAAACCACTGCTGTTTTATACCTAATCACTCAAATGTTGGATATCACACAACTTGTGCTGCTCTTTTAAGATCAAAGGACCTTTGTGCCTTTGGCCCTCCGGGTCCATGGGAGGTCCATTTTCACAAAGCAATTCCAAGGCGCCCCGTAGTTTATAGGTCTAATGACTTAGGGATGACTCGTTACAGATGAACTCGGTTGGTGGACAGGCAAACTCGAGTTTGCATAATACACACACAAACAAAGTTTTCTGAAGCAAATGTATACGTTTTCTGTGCGGCGCCACTAACGCATGCCGTGGGCACAGAGCAAATGAAATGTATCAAATTTCTGTGTGGCGCGTGCCGTGCCGTGTGCAGGCACGCCAGAATTCAAAAAGTTAAGAGATGGCGGTTAAAGCAAAGCGCAGCGAAGAATTGAAATACTTTGAAGAAATAGGAGATCATAAGGTGAAATGTAAAATATGCCAAGCGAAATCGAGCTACCAGAAAGTACTATGCGGCAACATATGCTCCTGAAACACAGCGGTGAGTTCGGGAAAGCAGACCCGCAGCAACCAAGTGTGTCGGCTATTTTCACCGCCGCAAGACGCAGCTTTAATCCCGGCCGTGTAGAGAAGATCACAACGCTGAGTATTTCCATAGACCATTTGCTGCCGTTTTATTTGCAGCTTTAAATTTGTCTACTTGTTTCGTTTTTTGTTTTTTTTTAACCGTTACAGGCCTTGGTTCGACATGATTTAAATTGTGAGACGCATATTTATTTTTGTAAGGAAAATGTGTTTTGAACGTTTGCAAATTTAAATAATGAATACTCTGATAACTCTGACTGTTTTCATGGAGAATAAGCATTACATGTTTGGTTTGTAATATTGCCGTTCATCATTAGGCCTATTCCTGCTGCAGATGCGTTGCATTCTAAAAATAGATTTGATTAAACGAGTACTCGATTGATCCTCGAGGAATTCCTTCGATCACTCGAGTTTGGAATTTACTACTCGTGCCCATCCCTAAGTTCCTATCTCTTTCAAATGAATTAAGATGACTTATTATTTATTATATATGCCTCTCCTGGAACCGTCACCTTATCGTGGTGGAGAGGTTTACGTGTCCCTGTGAACCTGAGAGCTGTGTTGTCTGGAGCCTTGTGCTCCTGGTAGGGTCTCTCATGGCAGAGTGGTCTCAGGTGAGGGGCCAGACTAAGAATGGTTCAAAAAACTCCAATGAATAACGGAAAAAGAGGAGATGTGACCCGGCCCGGAGGAAGCCCGGGGCCCCCGTCTGGAGCCAGGCCCAGACGGAGGGCTCGATGGCGAGCGCCTGGTGGCCGGGTTTGCCACGGAGCCCGGTCGGGCACAGCCCGAACAAACTACGTGGCACCCCCCCTCTCTTCATCCCATGGGCCCACCACCTGTGGGAAGACCCGTTGGGGTCTGGTGCGCAGCCACATGGGTGGCAGCGAAGGTCAGGGGTCTCGACGGACCAGACCCGGGCGGCAGAAGCTGGCTCTGGGGACGTGGAACGTCACCTCGCTGTGGGGAAAGGAACCGGAGCTTGTGAGGGAGGTGGAGCGCTATCAGTTAGATCTGGTGGGGCTTACCTCCACGCACAGTCTCAGCTCTGGTACCGTACTCCTGGATAAGGGTTGGACTCTATTCTTCTCCTGAGTTGCCGAGGGCGTGAGGCGCCAGGCGGGTGTGGGGATACTCATAAATCCCCGGCTGAGCGCCGCGGTGTTGGAGTTTACCCCGGTAGACGAGAGGGTCGCCTCCCTGCGCCTAAGGGTTGTAGGGGGGAAAACTCTGACTGTTGTTTGTGCGTATGCACCAAACAGCAGCTCAGAGTACTCGGCCTTCTTGGAGACCCTGAATGGAGTCCTGTATGGGGCTCCAGTAGGGGACTCCGTAGTTCTGCTGGGAGACTTCAACGCCCACGTGGGCAACGATGGAGACACCTGGAGAGGCGTGGTGGGGAGGAACGGCCTCCCTGATCTAAACCCGAGCGGTCGTTTGTTATTGGATTTCTGTGCTAGTCATGGATTATCCATAACAAACACCATGTTCGAACATAAGGGTGCTCATAAGTGTACCTGGTACCAGAGTACCCTAGGCCGAAGATCGATGATCGATTTCGTGATCGTGTCATCTGATCTGAGGCCGCTCCGGTAAAGAGAGGGGCGGAACTGTCAACCGACCACCATCTGGTTGTGAGTTGGATCAGGGAATGGGGAAATTTCCGGATAGACCTGGTAAGCCCAAACGAGTAGTGCGGGTGAACTGGGAACGTCTGGAGGAGGCCCCCGTCCTAGGTATCTTCAACTCACACCTCCGGCGGAGCTTTTCTGGCATTCCTGTGGAGGTTGGGGGCATTGAGCCGGAGTGGGCGGTGTTCAAAGCCTCCATTGCTGAAGCTGCGGTGGCTAGCTGTGGCCTCAGGGTCTTAGGCTCCTCAAGGGGCGGTAACCCTCGGACACCGTGGTGGACACCGGTGGTCAGGGAAGCCGTCCGACTGAAGAAGGAGGCCTTCCGGGATATGATATCTTGGAGGACTCCTGACTCGGTTGCAGGGTACCGACAGGCTCGAAGGGCTGCAGCGGCTGCCGTGTCGGAGGCTAAACAGCGGGTGTGGGAGAAGTTCGGAGAGGCCATGGAGAAGGACTTTCGGTCGGCACCAAAGTGTTTCTGGAAGACTATCCGGCACCTCAGGAGGGGGAAACGGGGAACCATCCAAGCTGTGTACAGTAAGGATGGGACTCTGTTGACCTCAACTGAGGAGGTCGTCGGACGTTGGAAGGAACACTTTGAGGAACTCCTGAATCCGAATAACATGCCCTCTATGTTGGAGGCAGAGCTCGAGGTTGATGGTGTTTCGTCGTCAATTTCCCTGGTGGAGGTCACTGAGGTAGTCAAACATCTCCGCAGTGGCAAAGCCCCAGGGATTGATGAGATCCAGCCAGAAATGCTAAAGGCTCTGGGTGTTGAGGGGCTGTCATGGTTGACACACCTATTCAACATCGCGTGGGAGTCGGGTACAGTGCCAAAGGAGTGGCAAACCGGGGTGGTGGTTCCCCTGTTCAAAAAGGGGGACCAGAGAGTGTGTGCCAATTACCGGGGTATCACACTTCTCAGCCTCCCTGGTAAAGTCTACTCCAAGGTGCTGGAAAGGAGGGTTCGGCCGATCGTCGAACCTCAGATTGAAGAGGAACAATGCGGTTTTCGCCCCGGACGTGGAACTACGGACCAGCTCTTCACTCTCGCAAGGATCCTGGAGGGGGCCTGGGAGTATGCCCATCCGGTCTACATGTGTTTTGTGGATCTGGAGAAGGCGTATGACCGGGTCCCCCGGGAGAAACTGTGGGAGGTGCTGCGGGAGTATGGGGTAAGGGGGTCTATCCTCAGAGCCATCCAATCTTTGTACTCCCAAAGCGAGAGCTGTGTTCGTGTTCTCGGCAGCCAGTC
This sequence comes from Gadus morhua, assembly GCF_902167405.1. NCBI lineage: Eukaryota > Metazoa > Chordata > Actinopteri > Gadiformes > Gadidae > Gadus > Gadus morhua. Next base: position 17,266,479 of record NC_044056.1, on the reverse strand, counting down.
AGTTTCGTTCTTAGTGGGTGCTGGTCTCCGCCAGGGCTGCGCCTTGTCACCAATCCTGTTTGTGATATACATGGACAGGATATCGAGGCGTAGTCGTGGTGGGGAGGGGTTGCAGTTCGGTGGTCTGAGGATCTCGTCACTGCTTTTTGCAGATGATGTGGTCCTCATTGGATCATCGGCCTGTGACCTTCAGCACTCACTGGATCGGCTGGCGGCCGAGTGTGAAGCGGCTGGGATGAGGATCAGCACCGCCAAATCTGAGGCCATGACTCTTAGCAGGAAACCGGTGGATTGCTTACTCCGGGTAGGAAATGAGTCCTTAGCCCAAGTGAAGGAGTTCAAGTACCTCGGGGTCTTGTTCGCGAGTGAGGGTACTATGGAGCGTGAGATTGGCCGGAGAATCGGAGCAGCGGGGGCGGTATTGCGTTTGCTTTACCGCACCGTTGTAACGAAAAGAGAGCTGAGCCGCAAGGCAAAGCTCTCGATCTACCGGTCGATCTTCGTTCCTATCCTCACCTATGGTCATGAGGGCTGGGTGATGACCGAAAGGACGAGATCGCGGGTACAAGCGGCCGAGATGAGTTTTCTCAGAAGGGTGGCTGGCGTCTCCCTTAGGGATAGGGTGAGAAGCTCAGCCATCCGTGAGGAACTCGGATTAGAGCCGCTGCTCCTTTACTTAGAAAGGAGTCAGCTGAGGTGGTTCGGGCATCTGGTAAGGATGCCCACTGGGCGCCTTCCTTGGGAGGTGTTTCAGGCACGTCCAGTGGGGAGGAGACCTCGGGGAAGACCCAGGACTAGGTGGAGGGATTATATCTCAAAACTGGCCTGGGAACGCCTCGGGATCCCCCCGTCAGAGCTGGTCAATGTGGCCCGGGAAAGGGAAGTCTGGGGCCCCCTGCTTGAGCTGCTCCCCCCGCGACCCGACCCCGGATAAGCGGATGACGATGAGGATGAGGATTATTTATTATGCTTTATTAACGCTTTTTTTTCCCAATGTGTTTCAATGCTGCATTTGATGATGTCATGTGAGTCACTTCCTGTATGCCAGAGTCCCTACACAATTTCATATTGTATATGTCCTTGAAGCGTTCTTTTAAATAAAAGAGACCATAGTCCACTAGCTGGCTGTAGTCTGCCAGCTAGTCTCTAGCTTACTCTAAAGTGTCCTTGACACCTAGGGGCCCTAATTTGATTAGGTACTTCCTGTGGAGTAAGAGCCTTCAAATTAATAATTAGAGCAGACCATAATGCCCTTATTCATATAAAATAGATTATATGAAGTCTATCTCACTCACAGGTCCTTCTGTGCCCCCATTAATGATAGGTTTGCATCACTTCCTGGGTGACATCCAAACCAACATAATAGCAAACCTTTGGATTCCTACCACCTCAACCTGTTGCTTCCAAAGGGTGCCACATGCTTTGAGATGATGCAATCATAAATTGCAGAGAGAAAGACAATCAGAGGTAAGACTATGGAGTTAGAATCATGCCAAAACCCCGCACACACGCAAAATGTGTTTTGCTCACGCATAACGATTCACACGCACACAAAACGTGTTTTACTCACGCACAAGGATTCACACACACGCTCAGTGTGGTTTGCAAACACAAAACATCATTCACAAAGCAATGCATTTTGCTTCAGAAACAAATACAGTATGTTTTACACAAAGTACCAAAAAAAATCCTTCAAGTACACAAAACAATTACACAAGCACGGAACACGAAAGCTACGCGTGGATCGGAATGCATTTGCGCACGGATCGGAATGCATTTGCGCACGGATCAGCAAGGCGGAAAATTAGTGCCAAAAGTCACGTGACAAACAAATGTCCTGTGATTCACACTACACACTAGTGTGAATGAATTTTCCGCCTTGCTGATCCGTGCGCAAATGCATTCCGATCCGTGCGCAAATGCATTCCGATCCACGCGCAGCTTTCGTGTTCCGTACTTGTAGAATTTTTTTTGTACTTTGTGTAAAACATACTGTATTTGTTTCTGAAGCAAAATGCATTAGTTTGTGAATGATGTTTTGTATTTGCAAACCACACTGAGCATGTGTGTGAATCATTGTGCGTGAGTAAAACATGTTTTGTGTGCGTGTGAATCGTTATGCGTGAGCAAAACACGTTTTGCGTGTGTGCGGGGTTTTGGCATGATTCTAACTCCATATAAGACCAGCTCATTTTCATATTCACCTTTGTCTTGCTCTCCTGTTCTCATTCACACCTCAAGGGAATATATTTCTCCTCCCTGTTCCCAGGGTGTAAAACTCACAAATGTCTTGTGATAGAAGTGATATCAGATCAGAAGGAATTCTAACATTCTGCTTTTCTCACTTCCTCCTGATAATCTGTCATCACTTGCCTTTGGAATATTAAGTTTTGTGTCACATTTCTTTAACTTTCACTGTTTTCTGCCAGTTCTCGGCTAAAATGTTCCCGATGTTGAAATCTATCTTTTGTGTATAAATAACTTTCTATCTTAACGGCTTTTACACCCACGGACCTAGCCAGCCATATAGTGCCATGGATTCTATTGCATTTCGTAAATATTTCCTGATGTGTGTTCGGTTATATTTTGTTTCTCTTTCTGACCTTTTCTGTGTTATATCTCAATAGTTACGATTGTATCATGGGATAAATTATAAGGGGGTTGGATGATTACTAATAATAATTATAATAAAAAATAATAATAATAATTAGGTATAAGAAATTAATTCTTAAGCATCAGAGAAGGAAATGAACAATAACAATTCCGAGGCGCTGCCGTAAGCGATCTTCAGCGGGCCTTTTGTTTTTATAGTCGGACACACATGAGACCCGCGTGCGTAGTCTATGCACATTTTATGCGTTGGTAGAACATGCATGTTGCTCTTACGAGCGTGTTCAAATTCAGCCTTGTGAACACTAATGATCAACCGCAAACCAACAGCCAGACAATTAAACCCTTCAACTTGCTCTGGTCCCCAGTCTTTCACAATACACGCAAACACACACACATCATACCAAACACAAACACACACGCAGTGCTGAGTTATGCAAAAAGGTGGTTTTCTTGTGGGATAGGAATACCATCCCGCTTAGTGTTGTGAATGTGTTGTGAAATTGAATTACAATATAATCTGAATAAGGTAAACTTGCGTATCATCGTTTTATTTATTGTCAATATTTGTATCGCTGCATCTCTAAAGCGTGTCTCTATGTGTGTGTTTATGTAGTTGTGTGTGCTTGCCTATGTGTGTTTGTGTGTGTGCATATGATTACCTGTGTGTTTTTGTGTGTTTGCCTGTATGTGTGTGTGTGTTTGTGAGTGTGTGTGTGTGTATGTGTGGTGTGTGTTTGTGTGTGTTTGCCTGATTCTATGGGTTTTTCTGTGGGGCTCAGTGTAGGCCTGTGTGTGTGTGTGTGTGTATGTATGTGTGTGTGTGTGTGTTTGTGTATCACTGTCTTTGCCTGTGTGTGTGTGTGTATGTGTGTGTTCTTGTGTGTGTTTGCCTACATGTTTTTTTGTGTGTGTATTCTTGTGGGGCTCGGTGTAGGTCTGCACAGGTGTGTGTGTATGTGTGTATGCGGCTCGGTATATGCCTGTGTGTGTGTGTGTGTGTGTGTGTGTGTGTGTGTGTGTGTGTGTGTGTGTGTGTGTGTGTGTGTGTGTGTGTGTGTGTGTGTGTGTGTGTGCGTGTGTGCATACGTGCGTGCGCATACAGTACATGTGATAAAGGGTTTGATTTGGTTCCGGGCTGCAGAAGAGGCGTCCAGAGAAGCTTTAGATTGGATGCACCGCATGTCCGGGGAGGATGGGAAATAACATCAGCTGTCAGGAGAGGAGTGGTGAAAAATAACCTGTCATCACTTCTCCCTGCTGTCTCCATGTCTCCCCCCCTCACCCCTCAATCTCTCTGTCCCCCTCTCTCTCTCTCTCGCTCCCTCTCTCCCTCTCCCTCTCTCTCTCTCTCTCTCTCTCTCTCTCTCTCTCTCTCTCTCTCTCTCTCTCTCTCTCTCTCTCTCTCTCTCCCTTTCTCTCTCTCTCTCTCTCTCTCTCTCTCTCTCTCAAACAGACACACATGCAAGCACGCATATGTGTTTTTTGCGTAAAAACACTCTCTGCTTGTCTCTTTTGTATCTTTGTGTCAGTGATATTCTTCTTATTTGACTTGTGTACGTCTCTCAGGAGTTAGAAATCTCAGATCCCTACAGGTTGGCAGGAAGACTAGACACGCAAGTAACAAAAGCCTCCGCAAGGTCAGATACAGGTTGGGATGTGTGTGTGTGTGTGTGTGTGTGTGTGTGTGTGTGTGTGTGTGTGTGTGTGTGTGTGTGTGTGTGCATACCTGCATGTGTGTGTGTGTGTGTGTGTGTGTGTGTTTTTGAGAGAGAGAGAGAGAGAGAGAGAGAGAGAGAGAGAGAGAGAGAGAGAGAGAGAGAGAGAGAGAGAGAGAGAGAGAGAGAGAGAGAGAGAGAGAGGGGGGAGGGGAAATGTACTAAGGTGAGTGCTGTGAGGCGAGGGAGAGTGGGAGGGCTGGGTGGTAAATTGAAAGGTAGCGTGTGGGAGGGGTGAGAATAGCACAGACAGATATAGTCTCTTGGAGGGGTGGTGGGGCTCCTGTTGCTGGAGAGTGATAACACTGTGAGAGAGAGAGAGAGAGAGAGAGAGAGAGAGAGAGAGAGAGAGAGAGAGAGAGAGAGAGAGAGAGAGAGAGAGAGAGAGAGAGAGAGAGAGAGAGAGAGAGAGAGAGAGAGAGAGAGAGAGAGAGAGAGAGAGAATTACTGATAGAAAGATTGATAGTGATACAGCTATGCACATTATAGATTTGTTACTATGTCTATGAACCTTATTGTCACTGACCATATTCATTATTTCCACATTTTAAACATTTAATTGAGGAGAAAAATGCTTCGGTGTTTGAAAATGTCACTGTCATCCATTGCCTGAGTCTGATGTAAGGGTAGCGCTTGGTCCTGCACGCCATGCATTGACAGTAGGCCCCATGTGGGAGTGTCTGCTATTGCAGAGGGGCTGCATCTCTTTTTGCCAAATGTCAACCGACAGCTGCTTTCAAAATGTTGATGTTTATAAAAGCGTTTCCTATAAGCTTCAACTGAACGAAAAATAAAAAATGGTGTCATTTTGGAACTTCCACTTTACATGTTAACAGATGTTGGTAACGCTAATCGTTTTAACTCTTTCTCTCCGTAAGCATGAACCATTTGACCAGTACAATGTTTAGGAAATTAAGTGATTCACTGTGAAGTTTGCAATATGAGAATTTGAGATAGCTAAAGGGAGCTAATTACAGTTTTTCTCAGTTGCTTTGGTACATTTGTCGAATCATCCTCAACATTTGAAAAACAGTAAATGCATTTCTCAAAACAATTTGTACAAATAGCAAAACACCATGGATTACCTGCAAAAGCCAGTCTCTTGCTCAAACTCCTTAGTTTATCTCTCAAAAGTAAATATCTGTGTCAATGAACATGTCAGTGCCATCAGAATGACAAGTCCTTGTGTCATTGTGTAAGGATAAGACAGTCAAATTGCTTATTCATGCTGTCAATATAACAGTGTAGGGATGTTTCTGATGTAAACTATGGCTAAAGTTTTGAAGACAATTATTGTAAATTGTAAGTTTCACCTTAGTGTAAGTGGGAGATTGATTGCAAGAGACTGGACAAGATTCACATTTACGCTTTGACTGTTTGTACTGTAATTTGTTGACAGACCATGTCATTGCTAGAAATGTGAACGTAGGACAATCTCCTTATGGTAAACTGTACAAGCATTGCTGTAGGAATTACAGTGCAGTCCTCCTACACCTCCTGACGTTCCTGTCTGTTGGGCCACAAATTCTCATTCTCACGCAGCCTCACTCCTCTTCCTCTTCTTCTTCTCTCTGGCTGTTGACCCCGTCTAATTCCTTGTCCTTCCATTGTCAGACAATGTAACATTGTGTTGTGCTCCAGCTATAAATATACTTGCCAGTTCATGGATCATGAGATGCACCTTTGAGCTACTTCAGTAAACTGGTTGATCATTGGTTGATCTAAGGCTTCATACATTTCCCTTCATTAGAGAAAGTCAATATTCACCTGGGAGCTATTGACCTATTCAGGACAGATTTAGAAAAAAAGTCTAATGGAAATGTATAGAAATATGGTTGACATATTGTGACAACTTGTTCAACCATTTTGCATGTAAAGACCTATGCAATTAACTGATGCCTAAATGTTGTGGGGGTGAGACTATTCAATAGAGATCCATTACAATACATTTCGATCAACATGGCATAAGCAATAAGAGCAGAGAATTGTACATAATCATTTGCATGGATGTACCAAAGCATTTGCAACGTGTTCAAAGAATTGAGAAACTGCTTTTTTTTATGTGAACAAGTGACACAATGATTTTATGTGAACAAGTGAACAATTAGTTTTGAGAATTTCAATTCTGATCTGAGAAATATACCAAAGCGACTGAGAAAAACTGTAACACCAATTAATGTTAATAAGCATATGATAAGTGTCTTATTACCTATTAACAGAAGGGAATGACCTTAATATAAAGTGTTACCCAATGAACTAATGCCTAAATGTTGTGGGGGTGAAACTAATAATAGAGATCCATTGCAATACATTTTGATCAACATGACATAAGCAATCGATAATGTAGGAAAGAGAAAAGTACATAATCATTTGCATGATGTACCAAAGCATTTGCAACTTGTTTAAAGTAATGAGAAACTGCTTTTTTGATGTGCACAAGTGACACAATGATGTGAAGATTGAACAAGTAGTTTTGAGAATTTCAATTCTGATCTGAGAAATGGACCAAAGCGACTGAGAAAAACTGTAAAAAGCAGGGGGAGACAGGCTCAAAAAGAAGTGTAATTACACTTCAACATTTAAAAATTACGCAGGCAGTAGTACAATCATTTTAAATGGCCCTTAAACAGATGATGACACGTTTGAAAGGAGGGTGTGAGGCATTAAGTTGCAGGCACACGCTAACCCTTGACCTTGTTTGTCAAGGCAGTTAACCATGGATGGCACAGAGAAAGGAAATAGAACGTCACCACACTTAACAAACTAATATAAAAAGAAGAAGGCAATGTTAATTGAGCAATTGACACCCCAAGCAGCGGGCGAAGTGTTAAAGAATTTAACAGGGCTGAAGGTTGTTATTTAAAACATATGTATGATTTAGTGTTTTTTTTATCGTGGGTGGGTTAGTCATCTATTTATATATTCTGTCTGTAACCAGTGTGTTTGTGTCCGTTTATAATTCACAAGTAAATACTAGCGAGCTGCTCAGTGTTTTGTTTTGCCAAGATGATCCACAATCCAAAGATAGACAGACAAACAGACAGACAGACAGACAGACAGACAGACAGACAGACAGACAGACAGGCAGGCAGGCAGGCAGGCAGGCAGGCAGGCAGGCAGGCAGGCAGACAGACAGACAGACAGACAGACAGACAGACAGACAGATTGAAAAATATACAGATAGACAGAAAGACAGATAGGCAGACGGACAGACAGGCAGACAAATAGACGGATTGCCAGACACATAGAATAATAGACAGACAGATAGATAGATAGATGAATAGATAGATAGATGAATAGATAGATAGATGGATAGATGGATAGATGGATAGATGGATAGATGGATAGATAGACATACACATACAGCTATGCACATTACAAATGTCTAAGTATGCATATGAATTATATTTCTCTGACCATATTCATTATTTCCACAGCTGAAACATGTCATTGAGAAGAAAAGAGTGGTCGGAGATGCAAGCGGTAGAGTTTGAAAATGTCATCTTCTGCATTGAGTCTGATGTAAAAGATCAGCCCTTCATGCCATGTATTGACAGTAGGCCCCATGTGGGCATGTCTGCTATTGCAGAGGGACGGTATCTCTTTTTGCCGAATATCAACAGACAGCTGCTTTAAAAATGTTGATGTTTACAAAAGCTTTTCCTATAAGCTTCAGCTAAATACATAAAAAATAATTGAAATTCAGCGTGATAGTTTTATAATCTGATTTCCCGGAAACAAAGGAGGGTATTGATAATCTTTATAACTCTTTCTTTCCTGTAAGCTTGAACCATCATTTCACAATAACAATGTTTGTGAAATGATGTTATTTACTGGTAAGAATTTGTCACAGCACAGATTTGGCTCTGATTGTCCGATTTGGGAGATGGAGAGTTTGAAAATTTTTGGAGAAGAAACTTGGAAATCTGGGAACTTTATGATATGATTAAGTGAGTTATGAGATTACGATTATTTGGGAATTTGAGAATTTTTGCAATTTAAGAATGTATAAATGAATTCAAAATCAACAGAGACATGGCTAAACAGAAGCTGTCCTTTCCACAACCAGATGTCAAATTGACGCGTTTGTACGATCCCATGATAGGCCCTTTAAACAGACGCTGAGCATGTCCTAAGGAAGCTGTGAAAGCTGCCTTCACCCTATTTGTTCAAGGCAGTTACTCATGGATGGCACAGGGAAATAAATAAAAAATTAACACCCCAAAAAAAGGAATTTGTAAGGTTTAATTATTTTGTTCAACGATTCATTTTCAACAGTGGGCGAAGTGTGTGATTATTTAAATGTCTGACCACTCTGGTTATTTTAAGCATGTGCACGATTTGTTGATTTGATTTTAATCATATTTAGGTGTTGATCTATATATTCTGTTTCTATCCAGCATGTGTTTGTGTTTATTATCTTTTAAAGTGTTTTGTTTGCCAAGATCCAAGATTGAAAGAAAAGCCAATATGACCAACTGTAAAGGAGAGAAGGGAAGGCGTACCCAGAGAAGACTTTGTTCTTCAGAAGGTTGGTGAGCATTGGCTGCTGATAAGGCAATATAGTCTTTTACGCACATATTCAAACCGACACGCACGAGCGCACGCACGCACGCACACACACACACACACACACAGTACATTGGGTTTTCACTGTTTCTCTGCAATATACTGCTAACTTCATTTATCATGGTTCTACTCCAGATGGTGGATAAAGAGGTTTGTCTGAACATATTTTCTCAAAGAGAAAAAGGGAAAACAAGGATAACACGTAAAGTGTAATCGTTGTCATCAAAGTTTATGCAGGAGTGTTTATGTCTACATGGAATGTTTTGCCTTGTGTCTTAAATGCATGTAAATAATTTTGAGCAGTCCAAGTGTGTAAAATGCACTAGGGCTTTTTTGGTTTTAGAGATGAAAACTTGACTCTTCACGTGTCCCCAATTCATTTAATAAATGTTGAGTGATGCACCGGTCTACCCGGTTTTCCAAATTCAGAGGTTGAAAGGGTAGAGGTGGAGAGAATATAGGAGATAAGGGAAAATGGAGAGAAGAGAGAAGGGCAGCAGAGAGGAGAGGAGATGAGGAGAGATGGGAGGAGGGGACAGGGTAGGGAGGGGAAGGGAGAGGGGAGAGGAGGGGAGCGGGGGAATGGAGGAGAGGGAACGGCAAGCTGAGAGTAGAGATGAAACTAAAGGAGGAGAAAATAGAGAAGGCAAGTCAAGGTGAGAAGGGAGGAGGGGAGAGAACCGGAGAAAGTATCATACTAAGAATGAAGGAAGGAGGGGTGGAAGGGAGGAGGAAGAAAAGCAAGCCTGTGGGAGAAAACAAGGGGAAAGGGAGAGAGAAGGATGGACAGAGACGAAGAGGATTAATTAAATAAAGGGTGACAGCTGGTAGAGAGGGCGTGGGGGGAGAGCTCCCAGTAGAGAGGCAGCCAGAGTCTCACACACGTCTTTATACCTGCTGATCCAGCCCTCTGCTCCTGCCACTCACAGCCCCATGGACAGGGAGCCAGGGCAACACAAAGAGAGGTATCGTATAGATGAGACACCTTATGTAGATGAGGAACATGGAAGTGCTCTCATAAAGGTTAGAAACATGGAAGTGATATCAAAAGATTAGAAACATGGACAAGATATTATAAAGATGAGAAACATGGAAGAGATATCATAAAGATTAGAAACAAGGAAGAGATATCAGATATAGATAGAGATAGACACATGACTAGTAGTTAGTGTGAATTTAAGAGGGACTGGCATGACACCTGGTTTGACTCTATGGAGCTAGGACATGGGCCTACATCCGCACGCACGCACGCACGCACGCACGCACGCACGCACGCACGCACGCACGCACGCACGCACGCACGCACGCACGCACGCACGCACGCACGCACGCACGCACGCACGCACGCACGCACGCACGCACGCACACGCACACACACACACACACACACACACACACACACACACAATTATCCCAAGACTTTCTAACCTTTTGAAACCCTGTATAGAGCAAAAATAAAAAGAATAGAACAAAAAGATTGAAGTTTTACTGTGAAGCCAAAGGGGAGTTATTTTTCGTGGGACAATCAAGTGTAGGATACAACCCCCTATACAGTGACGCATGCAGCAGATATATCTAAAACAAGGTGTTGAGTGCCTTTAATGTTGAGGGACACATCAAGTCTGGCTTCTTCAGATCTGAAAACCAGTTAACTCTCCTCCACTGTATCACCTGTCATATATTGTTAATGTCTACACTAGAAGACTGTAATAATCCACACCTGCAGCAGCACACATTCACATACACTGGAAGCCTTCATAGCAGCCCAAAGCCCCCCACC
>NC_044056.1:17243302-17248302 GCF_902167405.1 Gadus morhua | reverse complement strand
TACTTTGCTCTATTCCTTAAATATATTAATATGCATTTATTAACGGCCTGAAGGGTCAGAATATTAATAAATTCATTTAACTCCGACAAGACTGCCAGTACTTGAACCCCTACCTGACTGAGAACACATCGCCAGACCATTAAAACCCAGACAACTCACTTCACGGAAAGCCCTCGCCTGATCACGTTCCAATGAAGCAGTCATGGTCACTTCAAAAGGAGAGGTCTGTAGAAAATGAATACCAGGATATCTTTCAAAAATAATAGTCAAGATTTGACATTTTTGAGAGAAGGAAAAAAGCTTAAGTTTAGGTAAAAGGGCATCAGGGTAAAGTTGGTTTGCAAAACTAAACTCTAATTGGCTTCACCACTTCAACAAGCACCTTCAGGTGAGGCTCACACACACACACTCGCACACGATCAGTGATGCACAGTTCAAAGGTGCACACTGTGTTTAACAAAACAATGTAACACGCACACGCACACACACACACACACACACACACACACACACACACTATAACACCAGTTAATGTGCAGTCCCACCCAGCCAGCCACCCACAATATACCATGCCAGAGGGTGTAAACACACCTATATCTTGGTCCCAAAAGCACCATAGGATTCTCACAGCTTTGCGTGTAAAATGTCACAGATGACACAGCTGTAACCAGACGGGTGGGTGACACACAGCACATCTGATCCTGGAGGAGTGGGGGAGGTCTACTGCGTGACACGACCCCCTCACTAACTCAACTCAATCCGGTCAGAGGTTGAGTGTTAGTGTATTGAACTATTGAACTATTACAATTCATTACAATGTATTCATTATTTTATGAGTCAAGCCAATGTGGAAGGACATTGTCTATTTAACAGCTAATTTACTAATTTATGGTGGGTGTGAAAAAGATGGCACAGAGAGAACCCACACACACAGACACACACACACACACACAGACAGACAGACACACACACACACACACACACACACACACACACACACAGCACAAACTCATCTGAACAAATAGTGATTCTATGGTGCGGAGCACCATAGAATCACTATTGTCATCCATCTAAAATATTGTTCTACTTTGCTGCGTTGATTAACGCACTCGTTGTCTCCGTGCCACAGCTCTGGCTCCACCACTTTTAAAGTATCACACAAACACAGAGTACATGTCACGCCCCGGTCTCAAGCTGTGGTCGCAAAGGATGCGTCTCCCCCCCCCACAGCCCCCCAAATTCACATGTAGACAATAACAGAATATTAGCTTCTTCGATATTCAGGATAACATAACAGTGGGGGGTGGGGGGGGGTCTGTGACGGTGTGTGTGTGTGTGTTAGTGTGAAAATGTGTGTGTGTTAGTGTGTGTGTGTGTGTGTGTGTGTGTGTGTGTGTGTGTTAGTGTGTGCGTGTGCGTGTGCGTGTGTGTGTGTGTGTGTGTGTGTGTGTGTGTGAAAGTGTGTGTGTTGGTGTGTGTCTCTGGCTGTGCCAGAGTTGTTATCACTTGGTGGAAATAACAGCTCAAGTGATGATGACAATAATGTGGCAGACCTCCCAATGTGAGGCTATAAGAATGCATGTGAGCCTCAGTGATCACTGAGGTCTCTCGGTCACACTCGCACACACACGAACACGGTGTCAGTGTAGCTTTTGAAACTCAGTTGTGGGTGAAAAACAGCAACCATGACCAAATCAAACATCAACATCACAGCCTCCCCATAGCATAATAGACAGGGAGGCAGGAAGCCAAGAGAATGGAAAGCAAAACTAAAGGTTGCGCATATGTTTAGCAGGATAACGACAGCAAGCCAATGAAAATAAAGAAACGTTTGGGCTTAGTATCTACGACTAATGATGGAGTGTCAGGATGTAATCCGATCATATTAACCTAACCACAACTTCCACCCTTACATCCATCTCCCTTCATAAATGTATCCATCCCTTTATTAATTGTCTGCTCTTGACCCCCAGCCATCCACCTCCAGACACCGTGAAGGGGCCCCAGAACCCCAGTGAGACCAGGGGCCCAGAACCCCAGAGAGACCAGGGGCCCAGAACCCCAGAGAGACCAGGGGCCCAGAACCCCAGAGAGACCAGGGGCCAAGAACCCTAGAGAGACCAGGGGCCAAGAACCCCAGAGAGACCAGGGGCCAAGAACCCCAGTGAGACCAGGGGCCCAGAACCCTAGAGAGACCAGGGGCCCAGAACCATAGAGAGACCAGGGGCCAAGAACCCCAGAGAGACCAGGGGCCCAGAACCCTAGAGAGACCAGGGGCCCAGAACCCCAGAGACCAGAATCCTAGAGAGACCAGGGGAGGCAGGGAGGCTGGCCGTGGCGGTGGCCTCCTTCCTGGCCACCGCTTTCTGGGTTAGTTCACCAGCTCATTGGAGTCTCTCTCTCTCTCTCTCTCTCTCTCTCTCTCTCTCTCTCTCTCTCTCTCTCTCTCTCTCCTCTCTCTCTCTCTCTCTCTCTCTCTTCTCCTCCTCTCTTCTCTCTCTCTCTCTCTCTCTCTCTCTCTCTCTCTCTCTCTCTCAGTCTCTCTCAGTCTCTCTCTCTCTTTCCAAAGAGCCCCCCCTACTCAAGTGTGTGTGTCTGTGTCTATGTGTATGTATGTCAGTGTGTGTGTATCTGTGGATGGAACTGTGTGTGCGTGTATGTTTCATTGTGTGTGCACGTGTTTGTATGCGAGTGTATCTATGCATGTGTGTGCATGCGTGTGTGTGTGTTTGTGTGTAAGTTTATGCCTCTCTCTATTTGTGTGTGTGGGTGTGTGTGCATGCGTGTGTGTGAGACAGCATGAGCAGCTACTATTTAACAACGCTGTACTGTTTTACTCTCTATGCAGCAGTACAAATGTAAAGGGATACCATTTCAACAGGAGTGTTAGGTTGTTTTTTTTACCCAAAAGATTGTTTTGCGAATGCATTAACAAATTGCGCCACTAGAGGGTAATGTTGGCATGGGTAAGTCTAAAGACGGGATTATCAGAACATTTCTATCTAGATGAACCTTCCAATAAAACCACCAAAGCTACTTTTGCAACAAAACTTTTCGACAGATAGATAGTTAGGGTGTGGTGGTTATAAAGAAATGAAATTGTATTTTGTTTGTTAAGGAATACATATTTGTATGTTCCTTTTGCCTAGTAGACAACGTTGAATAGCTTGAAACCCAAAAAATCACCCCTCACACACACGGAAAACATGGCTAATGAAGAAATGTGAAACATTATGAAATATTGATAGATTATGGTCTGCCGTAAATGAGAGCATGAATTAGTTAAATTGACCTCACTTCTTGTAGGCTATTATAAAAGTGTGGTACTATATAATAGAGAGAGAGAGGCGCATGAAACAATGTGGAGAACACATTGCCGAGATATTTATTCAAAATGTTGTTTTACATCCTGCGACGCTATAATAAAAAAACAGAGAAAGATGGGATTTGAGTTGAACAAACTTTGAGTTTATTTAGGACAAAAGTGCAGATAAGAGTGTTAAGGCAGACAAGCAGCAAATGTTTTGGCTCCAAAACGGAAGGTCTGAATATTTTAAAAATATAAAAACGAGAGGAAGAAAAGAAAAAAAACAATGTTGAAAATCAGCAGTTTCAGTGTGTGTGGGAATATGGCTCCTTTTAATTAAGGAGTGTCTGACTGCGTTAGTGCATGCAGTTGTGGAACAGATTAAATGACTGCATGCACTCTGCTGTACGCTTGCGTGTGTGTGTGTGTGTGCGTGTGTGTGTCATACATGCATTTACATGCATGCATTTTAGTGCTTGGTTTTTTCACATTAATATTCCTTTATTTAGCAAATATAATATTCATGGTAATAATAATAATAAAAAATAATCTCAAGCAGCATTCTGTACTCAAGCTATGTCTCTACACTTATTTCCGTAAAATACTACGTATTTTCAATAGTATTTTCAAAAGTCAAAAAAAAAATTTGAGCAAACGTTGTAATCATGGTTATGTATTCAACCTTCTCTCCTCACAAAAGGTGAGGGAACCCCTGCAAAGATCTCCATATACTAAAGAAGAGTAGGGAAAGAGTAGAGAATGGTGGTGTGTTAAATAGATAGGGTCATGGGGAATGTCAATAATAAATCTATTGACATTCCGTTTCCAGAAGTCATGACTGAATCATAGCACACAATCTCAGATTTTATGAAATTTCACACAAAAAAGTGTATGCAGGTCCCTTTAGTCAACATTTTTCCAGTAATCCGAAACCCATACATTACAGAACAAATGTAAGGACGCCGAAATGGAATTAGTTAAAAAATACGTTGGCTTATACAGACTTTCACGGTTAAATCAACAAATCGGTTAAACAAAATAATCTCAGAGGATATCGTCACTTTTTCCTATTCTTTGTTCGGATCAATGCTATAATTCAGTTCTGCAGGATGTCCAAAAAAGTCCAGCGATCACTAAACAAAGACACACTCATAAACCAAGAAGGATTCTGTTTGTTTGCTTCTATCGGACGAAAATAGTTGCCAAAAAGCAGGTCCCTCTTTACCCTCTGCTGTCCTGTCCATGCCGTCTTCAGAGCAAGGGTTTTAGGCTGGAGCAGCTCAAATGTCCTGTCCCTGACACAGGCCAATAGAGAGTCCCATGTTTTATTCAGAAAGACAAGACTTGAATTGATCAGACTCTGCATAGGGAGACCTAAGCCCTATCTTCCAGATAGCGAGGAGATGTTGCAAAAAGGTTTGCGAGAGAGTGATGTCTATCCTGGATTCTTAAAATGAATCAGGGAGAATAAGATGGCTGTTTCTCTAAAAAGTTAAACACCATTCCAACAAACAACAACCTTACATCTTAACACACCTGGTGTGTGTGTGTGTGTGTGTGTGTGTGTGTGTGTGTGTGTGTGTGTGTGTGTGTGTGTGTGTGTGTGTGTGTGTGTGTG
Source organism: Gadus morhua (assembly GCF_902167405.1). Lineage (NCBI taxonomy): Eukaryota > Metazoa > Chordata > Actinopteri > Gadiformes > Gadidae > Gadus > Gadus morhua. The sequence goes on along the minus strand of NC_044056.1, from coordinate 17,243,377 downwards.
TGTGTGTGTGTGTGTGTGTGTGTGTGTGTCCTGGTGATGCTAAGCCACGTCCTCCTCCTCACCACCTCAGTTCAT
>NC_044056.1:17228302-17238302 GCF_902167405.1 Gadus morhua | reverse complement strand
ACCCAGTCACAACTCTGGCCTCGACGCACAACTGAGCTAATGAAGCCCCCACAATACAAAAACACCATACTTCCGAGCACTGCATGGATATTCCAGTGCTTTCAAATGAGATCCTCTATTTTTCAACTTGTTAAAAAACCCTAATAAATAAATGAGGGTTATGTTTTAGCAGAGGTGTTTCAGTCAATACAACTAAATTACTTAACTAAATGTAGATCATGTCTTGTAAATTTAAGTTCTGTCAGTGTATTTGTTCATGTACTTTAAGGACATCGGCCTGTTGTGAAAAACATTATTGGAAGTTGGTGGTCACAATCAGGGCCGTAGCACCAAATCCTGGGCCCCTGGGGGGTATGGAGCGATTGTTGACGGGGGGGGGTGGGGGGGGGGGCGATTGTTGACGGGGGGGGGGGGGGTATGGGACGATTGTTTTGACGGGGGGGGGGGGTGGGAGACGTGGCCGATAAGTAAGCCCCCCACAACTGTCCCCTTTGTCCCCGCAGTCCGTCGGCCCTGGTCACAATATAAACTCATGCACATAAACCTCTGTGTCCTAATCATGGGCATACACGTGCCCAAGCTGTGTAACTATTGTCCACTTGTTAAATATTGGTAAAACATTGAATTCCCCCCCACCCTCAAATGAAGTCCAACCCTGCATGCACCGATCAGTGTAGTTCGGCAGAGAAAGGCCGGAAACAAGGAAGTTGAGGTTAAGTCAAGGATCATTTCCCTGATCAGTAGCTACAAACTAGCCTGATTGGTGTTTTTTTGGCCGGGGGCTTGAACACTACACATTCATGAGGCACTCATAGAATTGAGTTATTTAATAAGAAGATTGGAGCTACAGAAATTTATTATCAAAGTAATAAATAATTACGTCGTTAATTACTTTTTTCTATTTTCCAGCAATATTGCCTACTCCTCCTTTAAACACAATTGATGTGATCCAGCTGACCAGGTCTCACCTGTGGTGACACGGTAGCAGGTCTCACCTGTGGTGACGCAGTAGCAGATCTCACCTGTCGTGACGCGGTAGTAGGTCTCACCTGTCGTGACGCGGCAGTAGGTCTCATGCGGCGAGACGTGGTGGATGCGGTGGTGTATCCGCGGCGACAGCAGGGGCCAGTCCTGCAGCAGCGCGACCCATGGAGGGAGGCCGAAGTAGGAGTGGCTCCACTTGTGGATCCGATTGGTCAGCGTCACGAAGACCGCCAGGGCGAACACGTAGCACTCCCAGGGGTAGGTCGCGGCCAGGGCGTCTGAGAGGAGCAGGCAGGGAGAGAAGGAAACCAGGCCGGGTGAATGTCTGATTCACCCTCCGTCACAGGCATGGGAGCGACAGGCTGTTTAATACAAAGAAACACGGCTGCACTGGCTGGGCGCTTTGTCAAGAACACGGCTTTAACCATTCCCATCCCCCCCACCCCGGAGTTCAGCAGTGACCTGGTGAACCTAGCGAGAGTCACACATGACAGGTGGAGGAGAGGGCTCAAAGGTGCGCAGCCACCACCCTCCTCTACCACTCCTCGCTGGGTGTGAGATGACAGGTGTAGATGTCACCAGCCATTACGAGACCCTGTGTCTATTCTGAGAGCCAGGCTGAGGCCGGGGGAGCGAGACAGAGCGAGAGGAAGAGAGAGAGAGACCTTGACTCTGCAGTTGAAGAACATGACAGGTGTCACTGTCAAGTTGCCCCCTCAGTACTCCCAGGCCCCCCTTCTCTGAATAACACAAACACAGGACTAAATATTAAGTCTTTCCACATCCCCTGAACTTCTTCCATTTTATTATGTTGTCCATCTCTATCCAGGTAGCACTCTCTCTGTCACTCATATATTAATGTTGTGAGTCACATCGAAATTGATTAGGATGCTTGGGAAGGAGTGTATTTCTGTGTACTTTGGTATCATTATTCAAATCGAATTCCAGTTCTATCTGAAATCAGTTTGCTCTTTCTCGTCTACATCCTTCACCTTCCATCCTACCCTGACCCCAACCCAATGTCAGACAACCAATGAACGCTCCTCCTCCAAAACTGATTGGACCAATTATAGGGGCCCATGCCAGGTAAAGATCAGGTTAAGGGTAAAGCTCAGACCACATACCAGTAACCTTACGGGCGTGCGTGAGTGCAGGCGTGTATGTTCAGCAATGTCACCCTCCCCCGTCCAACCCTCACCAATTTCATTCCTACCCTCACCTCAAAAGCCCCCTCCATCGTGATTAGCTGCGAGACTCTGTGTCTGTGTCTGTGCAGTTCTCCTTCAGCTCCTTATTCCTCTCGTCCAGTTACGATTGTGTCAGGAGCTCTGACATACTTCTTGTCCTCATTCGATAAATTCATGTGAATCCATTACATGTGTCCATGTACAGTTGTAGGCATACGTTTAGGCACCCATGCTAATCTTGACTAAAAAGAGGAATACAAAAATCAAGATCCAGGATACTATGCATCCTGATGAAGTCACCTAGGGCCTTGGAATAAAATAACCCCACATCACCACATACCCTTTACCATACCTAGAGAAGGCATGGTTCTTTTCAGTTAGCCTAATAGCTGTTAGATAGCCTTGTGATTTTTTAATGCAAATCAAACCAGCTAATAGGCCTATAACTTAATCAGGATGCATAGTATCCTGGACCCATGAAATTATGCTAAGATCAATTTCCAAAAGATACATTTTAATTCCTCTTTTTATTCAACTTAAGAATGGGTGCCTAAACTTATGCATACCACTGTATATATATTATTTATATTAATTGAGGTGGCCTATTTTTTTCACTAAAATCCAACAGTTCAGATATTAATTCGGGGGGGGGGGGGGGGGGGGGGTTGTGTGTGTGTGTGTGTGTGTGTGTGTGTGTGTGTGTGTGTGTGTGTGTGTGTGTGTGTGTGTGTGTGTGTGTGTGTGTGTGTGTGTGTGTGTGTGTGTGTGTGTGTGTGTTACCCGGTGTGTAGGTGAGGAACTTGGAGGCCATGTGGGCCAGGGCCAGTGTGGGGATCTCACAGTTGTCGCCGTTGGTTTGGATGAAGTCGTGGCGGGGGGTGGCCGAGGGCTCGATGTGGTGCCCCCTGAACGGGCGGATAAAGGCCTGGCCGCAGAGAGCAAAGACCGAGGTCCCTCTATCAGACTGGAAACATAGCACGCTCCTGTTTTGTCTACATTTTGTAAAACTACCTGCCTGGCAGGACCGACAGATGCTGGCTTCATATCTTTAATTGGGTCTGCGAGGAGTTAAATTCCTATAAACTAAATAAATGATCTGACTGGCGTTTCATTGTGCGAATATTTTGGGATTATTTTTGGTATACTGGTGTTTAGCAACATGTAAACACACAAACATCTTGAACGATAAAGGGAGTAGGATATGTGTTGAGTAGCATTGGGGTTATCTGTTGAAAGTGAGGAGGGTTCAGTGGTCTTGCAGTGTACAGTTTAGCTAGTTTTGGTGTTCTCGGCATGTGGATGGGGATTTCTTCTATGCAGGTCAGGTGAGGCTAAATAGAGCTACTGAAATAAAAGGTTTGAAAGTACCAGAACTTGGAATAGCCAATTCATATTTTTTCAGTGTAACTGTGAATACTTATTTGTTATTATTATTATTGTTGTGATTGTATAAGCACTTGAATGTGAAATCTATATGCTTTCCACAGTGTGAACAAAAACTCTCAACACCCTCATTTGCTTTGCCTAACACAACCGTTTAATTTACTAGAAAACACACAAAATGTGGTTTGTGTTTTTTTAATGAACAGACATCGATACGCCTGTAAGAAAATGCACCATCCCCAAAGGGTACCTTCACTTAACCACACCCCCACACACACACACACACACACACACACACACACACACACACACACACACACACACACACACACACACACACACACACAAACACACGTTCTGCCCCAAAGCGCTTATCCAGCATCCTAATAACCCACAAAACAGCAGTGGGCTGTAGAACACACATACAGACACAGACACAAACACACACACACACACACACAGACCAAACCACAGATGACCCAAAGACACCGCACGCAAACTGCAAAAGCAGGAGCTTCACAGTGTGCACACGCAGTTGCAAACGTGCACGCCCACACCACCTGTGCTGCGCAGAGGCAGACACCTGTCTGAGAGAACACAGGGGTCTCAAATGAAAGACAGAATCTTCTAAGCATGAAGACACACACACACACACACACACACACACACACACACACACACACACACACACACACACACACACACACACACACACACACACACACACACACACACACACACACACACACACACACACACACAAAAGGTACAGAATAAAGATAATTTATTTCCTGCTGGCTGAAAGGCGAGAACGGAGACAGTCTGCATGTTCATTACCATAGTGTGCATTTTTTGTATCCATCTATGTGCACATGTGCTTGTTTGTGCGTGTTTGTGCGTGCAAGCCTCTCTGCATCTGCGTGAAAGGTCATTATCGGTGTGTCGCAGGGCCCTGAGCCAATCACGCGTGTCCATCTGCGTCCGGCCATTGCTAGGCGCAGCGGGGACCAGAGGCGACTTATCTACTGATATGTTCACAATTATCCAGGCCCACCTTTGGTCCTCCTGCCATCTCCTCTCCCTGCTAACCCTCCTCCTCCTCCTCCTCCTCCTCAACCCACACACACACACAAACTCCTCCTTATTACCCCTCCTTTCCTCCATCTCTTCCTTCCATCTCCTGCCCTCCCACCTTCCCCCACCCTACTCAGGTGGATGAAAGCGGGACTGAGAGACAGAGGTTGTGCCGAGCCGGGGCCTACCGCTGGGTGCCGTCCCGGCGGAGGCGGGGGGGAAGAGCTCTTCTAATCCCACACCGTTTACTACCAGCCCACCTCTAATCCACCGCCATCGCTAATCACAGAACGGCCCCCGACCCCTAGCCACGGCCCCCACACCCTCTCTCACTTGGCCTTTCTTCTCCCCACCCGCCACACCACTGCACACACACACACACATGCAAAACTCAGGCCCGCGCGCGCATACACACGCACACGCACTTTAATTAATTAAGAGTGAGCGACTAGTGTCACCATAATCACACTGGTTTAAGGGTTGGTCAACCGAAAAGCATTAAAGTAGTATTTAAGAAAGGAAGCTTACTGCCTTGCCCAAGGTGCGTAGCACTTCTCAACCTGACATGTACACACTTGGACTTTAAATTCCCTAGCTTTGGCAGAAATTATGGTGTTATAATCCCATCCAAAATGGTTGTGCTTTAATACTGCAGTAACTATATAGATGCCAAACTATCAATACTGGAGACAGCGTTTATAGTTTACAAAAGAAAGAACAATAATAAAAAAGCTGAAAAGACACATTCACAAAGCACACCAGTGTGTTTTCCACCAAGTCAGTATGTGCTCAAAGCCACACACAAATACATAGAAATGACAAAAAGACAGTGATGTTGTGATGTTGGGTCCCTTGTATCTAGGGCACAGTGGTCCAACCTCAGGTGTCCACGGACCCAGTCTACTTTGATATTCAAATTGACATCCAGCGCCAGCCTTGAAACGCATGCACGCAATCACCTAAACACACACACACACACAAACACACAGACACAAACACATACACAGACACACACACGCACACGCTCTTATTTTGGAGGCAGCCTGGTGTGGGCCCTCTCTTTTTGCTGATGGTTGGTTCTCCTCCTCCAGCGAAGACCTCTATTAGAGGCCTCCTACGGGGCCCGGCCGCCATGCAAATAGACGGCCACTGCTGTGCCTTTGGTCTCGCTAACAGCACCAATAAACACAGCAGCATACCGTCAAAACCCCAAAATAAATAAACATATAACGAGAGAAGGAAAGACAGAAGTAGACATTCAATCACGAGGCACCCACGTGTACAAGCATGCGCGCATGCATGCAGGTATAGGCACGCACACACACACACACACACACACAGACACACAAACACACTATGTCTCACGATAAGGCAGCAAAATGTGACTGTTAATAACATGAAGGGAATTACATCGAGACATAATTATGGGATATTAAAACACAAAGAGATAGCAGCAAAGTACTGTTCACGGTTGAGGGAGAGTACATAGCCCCCACTCTCTAAGGGGGAGGGGGGGGACATGAATGAATTTCAATGGGGCCATCCATTATTAACAGTGATCTGTAATTACAGGAACTTGGGATTTCAACATGCACAACAGACACCCTTGTCTGGCTATTCTACAAATAATGAATGATATTGTAATGTATGCATACCGTTATTTCTTCATTGAGTTGCAGGTGTTTGAGGTCACACAAATAATTGAATGATTCCAATACACACACACACACACACACACACACACACACACACACACACACACACACACACACACACACACACACACACACACACACACACACAATAACACAAAGTACAGGCACCACCTTACATACTGCTCTCCCATCCAATTAATCAACACAAAGTTCACACTAAAACAATCTGCATATGGCACCTGAGCACTAAATTTAATTGGCTGAAACGAGGCTAACCTTTCCTCTAATTGGAGGACTGTTGTGTAATTCAGTGTGCATCAAGGTGCCCTTTATTTCTAGGACCCTCCAAGAGTTGAGTTTACGTACGGGCATATGTGAAAATGTATCTTAGAGCATCCACTTGAAATTCCTCTTTTTTATTTTTGTTTGCTTGGCCTTAAACACTGATATTTAAGAAAGTTACTGCTAACATATGTGGTGTGTGTGTGTCTGCGTGTGTCTGCGTGTGTGTGTGTGTGTGTGTGTGTGTGTGTGTGTGTGTGTGTGTGTGTGTGTGTGTGTGTGTGTGTGTGTGTGGGGCGGGGGGGGACAGGGACAGGTGCAAGACATAGTCCTTTGGGAGTGTTTGACATTTAGCTCCACCATTGGGCGGCGGCTAAATAGTGTGGGTGGCATCACTGGAGAAGCAATGGTAATTCAAAGAGCAGTGTGTGTGTGTGTGTGTGTGTGTGTGTGTGTGTGTGTGTGTGTGTGTGTGTGTGTGTGTGTGTGTGTGTGTGTGTGTGTGTGTGTGTGTGTGTGTGTGTGTGTGTGTGTGTGTGTGTGCGTGCGTGTGTGTGTGCTTACCTTGCCAATTACAGGGATGTCCACAGGCCCCCAGGTGTCGGCCCCCCAGTGTATCAGCCCAGACGCAAAGTTGGCCGTCACGATTCCCAGGACTGATGAGAGGATGAGGGATAACATTGATAAAGAAAACTTGGAAGCCCTACTTTTTTCCTTTGGTAAGTTAATCTCCATGCATCTATAGTTTATCTACCTATAAAGCAGCAAATCGGTGTGTGTGTGTGTGTGCGTGTGCGCGCGCGCGTGTGTGTCCTTCGCATATCTCCGGAGCCCTTCATCTGATCTACCTCACACTGGACGTGTATTGCTAGGTACCCGCTGTGCTTGGATGCTGAATATACTCCCGTTATATCATGGCTGCTCTAACCATAATTAGAGGAGACTCTGTGCCTGTATGTCCTTCGGTTACTTGACAACTGTTCATTCAATCGTCTGCACACTTGGCGGGCGAACGGGAACCCAAGTAAGGGCAGTTGGGAGGTATTTGGATTAGCGCTTCTCAGGAAACCTGAGGCACCCCAACAAGCACCCCAACAGGCACCCCAACATGCACCGCCGTTGGGTGGGTAGACCAGAGGAAGGGCCGTGGCAGGCGTGAAGTTGTTTGGATGAACGGCTTCTGAGGAAGCTGGAAGAACCCAATACGAGGCGCCAGGCAATGGGCCCGTTCCCCCACAGGCAATCTCTGAACGGGCACCGCACTAGAATACTAAGGTCATCATGACCGTGTCAGATGTTCCTTAATATTTTCATAACAAATATAAATTCTTTGATGTAGATGTTCTGGTCCCAGGTACCATCAAGACAACACAAGGGGACGGCACTATGGGATGTATTCTTAACATCGAATTCACTAGCGCAGCGGTACACAATATCATATATGATGAAGATAATAGATAAGTTAATGGCAAACATGAATGAAATCTGAAAAACAGAGGGTTCATTTAAGATGCTGGATGGGTGTGAGGTGGTGAGGAGGGACGGACTGACGGCGGAGAAGCACCGCGACACGCTGAGACACTCCCGCAGCCCCACACACACACACGCACGCACGCACACACAGACAGACACACACACACACACACAGACACACACACACACAAACATACATATACATACACATACACAAACACACTTAGAGAAGCTGTGGTTGTATCCATAGGGCTGTGGCGTGAATTGGTCATATGATGCAGTGTGTGTGTCGTAACATTTATTGATCAGAATTGAAAATGGAAAAACAGTAAATATTGCAGTTCAATACAACAACAATTAATATATTGTGTCATCGCATGACAAGATTTGATTAGTGTATGTATAGCCAATAATGAAGTTAGTAGTGTATTGAATTGTAGTTTATAAATAAGTTGTATCAACTTATTTCCTACAATAAAGAAATTAATATACATAAATTCTTTCACCATGAAAATATAAATGTTTTTCTCCGTGGAGCACTGTTTTATTAGTCCCAGACCTAACTCAGATAAAACAAAGGAAAAGAAAGAAGGCAAGAAAGAAGAGAGAAGACCAACAGACAGACATCTGCCTTGACTTTGACAAGGAGGCCGAGGATGGCAGATAGAAACAATATGAACACCCAGTACAGAACGGTTCAGAGAGAGTTGTTGACAGGAGAATGAGGAAGGAGGAGGTGGTAGGTCGGCTGTTGGTGAGGGGGGGGGGATCTGTCCCCTATTAATGAACTGGGGGAGGTCCAGGAGAACAGGCCCCCATGCAACCAAAGGTCAGAGCCAACCGAGCGTACACTATATATTTTGTATTAATAGTGAGTGAGTGTGTGTAAGGGAGGGGGGGGGGGTCAGAGTGTTAATATGTAATCAGTCAAGTGAGGAGGGACGTTATCTCGGGGTCCTGAGGTCATGACCTCTCAATAAGTGAATTGCCAATGCTGTCTCTGCGTTGTGTGTGTGGGGGCATACTTTCAGAGCCCCCCCCCCCCCCCCCCCCCCCAACACCCACCCTCATCACATATACATACACTATTCATAGCAGAAGGTGAGGCCCGAAAGGGACATGGTGAAAACTCTTCATCAGCTGTATTAACAAAAGACCCCCAAAAAACCAAAGAGGGAGGGGTGATATAAGAGGGGAAAGGACATGGAAGCATATAAAGAATGAACTGAATGAGAAAACGAGAGTCGGGCCACCTATGCTGTTGTAGTCTCACAATAATAATTCAGACTAATAATCTAAAGATTGATGCAAATGGTTTCAACTCTGGGGCAACAAGGCGTTCCACTTTCTTCCACCGCATATTTGTTACGACCAATCATGTTTCTGGGGCTGGGATAGATAGGTATGCAATTGGCTTTAAACAGCAAACACAAACTCAGCCAGAAGTAACAAAATTTAAAAAAATAACTTTTGGTACCCCTGCACCTCAAAGGGCCCATGTGACGTGGTGGACGCCGTTGCCATGGTGATTTGCACCTTCACATAGGCCTTAATCAGGATCTGCTTAAAAAAGTCCCTCTCTGATGTGTTTCTGCCTACCCCTGCATCCGGTTAGTCTCTCTTACTCCCTATCTCTGTCAGTTGGTAAGGAGTTTTGTGAAACTTTAATGTCTCAGGTTTCAAATGGATCACACTCTGCATTTAGTAGCCTATGAGATATTCATGAAAAATCTATTTAAATAAAGCACCTAGTACCTGCCAGAGCAGAATGTGTGTGTGTGTGTGGTGTGTGGTGTGTGGTGTGTGGTGTGTGGTGTGTGTGTGTGTGTGTGTGTGTGTGTGTGTGTGTGTGTGTGTGTCTCCTTAAGGTAAAGACCAGGTGTGTATATGAATACGTCTCGCCTCACTAAGGCAAGGAGATTCAAGCATTCATGGGTGATTTGAGATAGTAGTGATATATTC
>NC_044056.1:17190802-17225802 GCF_902167405.1 Gadus morhua | reverse complement strand
GTACCATTTATATTGTTCAATAATTTGATAGAACAAACTAATAACATTTTTGAAATATGAGTTTTAAAAGCAGTATGATGATGAAATGGGATGATATTGTCAGAGAGGATTGGTGAACACAATGGAGGCAGAGGCAGCCATGTCAGACCAACAATGGCCTGAGTAAACACCATGTCCTGAGGGACATCCACAAGTATTCTGTTTGTTGTACCTCGTTATACTGCCCGGTTCCCCTAATTTAGTTAACCGTTCATTAAACTATACACAACCAGATAGATAGTCAGTACTGGACCTACCAGCAACAAACTGTCAACAAGTCTGACAATGCTAGGACATCGAGGTCAGAAGGAGAAACTTAATCATCTCATCATCCAGGCTTATCTAATATCATTTTTTTTCATAAGCAAGAGATAGATCTAACATCATCCATCCATCAACCGGTAACACTTTATAATAAGGTGCAATAATAAATAGCAAACTATTACCTAACCCTATGTTAATATTTGTTAATTGTTCCTAAAATATCTATTTGGCACAAGTTAATAGTTGTTTCATCATTAATTAAATATTAGTTGTTTGCATAACCCTAACCCAACCCTAACACACGACCCTAACCCTAACACACGACCCTAACCCTAACCCTAACACACGGCCCTATCCCTAACACACGACCCTAACCCTAACACACGACCCTAACCCTAACACACGGCCCTAACCCTAACACACGGCCCTAACCCTAACACACGACCCTAACCCTAACACATGACCCTAACCCTAACACACGACCTTAACCCTAACACACGGCCCTAACCCTAACACACGGCCCTAACACTAACCCTAACACACGACCCTAACCCTAACACACGGCCCTAACCCTAACACAAGGCCCTAACACTAACCCTAACCCTTTCACACGGCCCTAACTCTAACCCTGAGCAGCAGTACTCTGTGGTCAGTGAAAAAAAACTATTAACGTGTGCCAAATTTATATTTTAGGAACAATTAACAAATAATAACAAAGGGTTAGGTAATGACTAGTTTGCTATTCATTATGGCACCATATTATGAAGTGTTATCCATCGACTGTCTTGTATATCGTGGGTTGCGATGACGCTGATGAATGTTTAATTATCCAAACCACTGAATTTGAGAAAATATTGCTCACATTAGTTGGTTTCCGCCTCCTTTTTCTAAATGTTGTTTATGCCCTGCCTACGATTTACTCTTCCCCTCACTCAGTCTCTCTCTCTCTTTTTTCTGTCTCTCACTCGCTCCCCATGGTTTGCTCTCAGTAGACTCCCTTCAGATTGAACCTGGGGAGGGAGGGAGGGAGGGGGAGAGAGAGAGAGAGAGAGAGAGAGAGAGAGAGAGAGAGAGAGAGAGAGAGAGAGAGAGAGAGAGAGAGAGAGAGAGAGAGAGAGAGAGAGAGAGAGAGAGAGAGAGAGAGAGAGAGATAGAGAGGACACAGAAGCTGTGGGGATGGGGTAAAAGTGGGTCACATGTTCAGAGAGAGTATGGGAATTGGTAAGAGGGGATGGAGAGAGTGAGAGAGAGCGAGGGAGAGGGAGAGAGAGGGGAAGGGAGTCGTGTAGAGGAAGAGGGAACAAGAGAGAGGTTTGGGGAGGTTGAATTCCCTCGTTCAGGAGGACTGGATCAGTCACGGGCCTCAATTCTTTTCATCTGATCTCGGTGGACAATGCAACCTGGGACACACACACAGATGCACGTGCATGCACACACACTCTCTTTTCTATACATAAACTTGCATCCAGGCAAAAAGCCCATAACACCACACACACACAAAATCCTGCTGGACAAACTTAATAAACCCATTACCCTGTAGGTTACCCAGCAACAAAGGCACGGATGTGGCAGTGAGATTCAGTAATGACATACCCACACAAAAGGCAGACAGCACACACACACACACACAAACAAATGTACACACACACACACACACACACACAAATACACACAGATATATATATATATATATATATGTCACACACACGCAAACACACACACACACGCACACACACACACACACGTATATATATATCGACATTGATGAGTACCGATCAGATGACTGCTTTAACACCATGGCCTCGAAGATTGCCACAAAACACCCACACACCTTGTATCCATAATACACTGAGAGCTCAGTGTTAACAATTCAGTAAAAACACAGTAACCTTAACCTGTTATTTCTTCAAACTAGTCAACTTTATATCTGCATTAGTATTATATATAAACACTATTTTACAAAAAGATACGGAAATAATGATCACACCAAACACTGGTGGTATTAGCCACTAGTGTGTAATTATGGTATATTTATTATGTAATACTATAATTCAGTTATTAAGTTGTCGATTTTATCCAAAGCGACTTAAAATAGTGAGGTCAGGTCATGAAGGAGCAGGTACCGGTAAGCCATGTTGACAAAGAATGAGAGGCTGAATCCAACGTCCTAACCGCTGGACTATCCGTTTCTAGGTTAGTGTTCAACACGTATGCATGTTTGTCGGTCCAAATGCCCAGGACACAAGGAAGACAGCTGCAGGGTGCTGAAATAAATAAAAGTGGTCAACGAATGAATCTTGAGAGACCGATTGGGAAAGAGAGAGAAACTGGGAAAATGATTTATATTAACTCACATGTCAACACGTTGTGCGAAGCTACCGGCTGCCTTAACAGAACCAAGTGTGACTCAGTCCTCTGGCCTTCATAGAGGGGCTACGCCCACGTATGCAGACTGGAACTAGAGATGTTTTCCCATTGGACTGCATTGGAGGCATCTGCCTTTATTCAATTGTGTTATTATTGACAACCTCAAAAGACTGACAGGACTTCGGGGAGAGATTGATGAGAGGTTGCATTAAGAATTTTTTTTAAACAAACTTTTTCTTCAACTCTTGACAGACTTTTCCTTCAACGGTTTGTGTGTTTCATCAGGGAAAATATCTTTGGATTAAAAGTTAATCTCAATTTAAAACTAGATCATAAACCTTAAACTAATACCCCTGGTATTATTAGAGTGCTCTACATTAAAGAAGCCGCAACCACAAGTATCTAGGTGTGATAAAAAAGTGCATGTTGCTTGGTAAAAAATGTATTCTAATGGCCATGCTCACATTTATTATCGACCGCAAATTGAGAAACTACTTGACTTGACAAGCTAAGAGAAAAGAGGTTGGGACTGAAGCTGTGAGGAGTTGTACTTGTATGGTTTGCAGTTCTAAGCAACGTCAATGTTTAGGGTTCCATTCCCATTTTTCAACTGAACGCAAAAAGTTCTTGGAAAAGTTAGAAGGCGTGTGTGCGTGGGCGTGTGTGTGTGTGTGTGTGTGTGTGTGTGTGTGTGTGTGTGTGTGTGTGTGTGTGTCTGTGTGTGTGTGTGTGTGTGTGTGTGTGTGTGTGTGTGTGTGTGTGTGTGTGTGTGTGTGTGTGTGTGTGTGTGTGTGTGTGTGTGCGTGCGTGCGTGCGTGCGTGTGTCTGTGGTGACATGATTGCCTGTCACCAAAAGCAAAATATAAGACCTTAAAACTAACTTTATGGTTGTTCTTCTGTAGCTTGCATTTAGGCCTGCAAGAAGTCATACTACTCGTTCTTCAGCTACATTTGCAAGAAAGAAAAGATGACATTACGGATGCACCTCTTACCTGGAGAGTGAAGTCTGGCTAGCTGCAGGGCACCAGCGTGCTGCGGCCCACAGCGGGGAGCTGTGCTGCGAGCAGCCGACCTGTGCTCATTCCCGTTCGGATCCTCCTCCGCCATGGACCGATGCTGGATCTCAGTCTCCAAGAGAAGTCTCGCCTTCATACTCCTGCTAGCAAACCCCTGCTACCCCTTCCTGGTTCGGTTGGTTCAGGTGAGTATAGGTTCCGAGGGATGCGACCCGGTATGCGCGCAAGTGGGCGGGCAGCTCACGTGAGCAACCCTGTAACACCCGGAAATACAATGCATTTGACACAAACCTATTCGCAGTGCATGCAGTTCAATGCACTTTATTGGTATATGATTTATCCCTATTGCGTAGTTACACCAAATATTTATATTTAGCCGATTCGAATACGGATGTGGATGATTTTTTTGATCGGCAAGACAAACTAGTTAGTTTAACCCTAACCCTAGAGGTTAGAATCACATTAATACATTCGCTTTTATGGTGGATCAGTTGAATATCAGATTTACTTTGATTCCTTGTTCATGTCTTTTTTATGTTAGTCTTTCAACTAATGAGGCTTATTGATGATCATCCACAGGACCCATTTTGAACTGTGCGTTCGTTTAAATATTGGTTTAATTAATTAATCTAGGCTAATTTAACTTTGCAACTACAAATCAAAATTCTAATTGAGTACAAGCATGAACTTGTCCCTGAGTGCTGCCATTTTTTTTTAAATACATAAGAAACTAAATGCCATAATTTCATATTTTTGTTATCTGTAGGCCCATAAATTATATTGAATCGACTGGTTACAGATCTATGAAAACCTAAGCCAAGCAAGCAATTTCATTACAAGCACGTTTCAATTGTTTTTCTGAAAATATTTGATAACAATATAGAAATAAGGCACATTTTAACAAAAAGTGATAGATTTGATGGCACATCATGCCATCTTTAGGCAGACCAAAAATGCCCAACTGAAATAAAACATACCAGACATTGTCTTTATTGTTCATTGGTGTTCTTTTTTTTAAAATTCAACTTGTTTTTGCAATCTGGTTAAAACACATTTAAAAATCAGATATTAACCAGGAACGCAAAATTTTATGTTTAATTTATTCTTTTCTTTTCTTTTTTTTTTGGAATAAAACAAAACAAATCAAGAATAAGTATGTTTTTCTGGACTTTATTTAGTTTGATGTATTTTTCCATAGTAATTACAAAAAGGAAAAAATATATATTTAACAATCATAAAAAGGAGAGGTTTGTGGGAAGGGGACAAAAACTGGACTGGTAAACAATCACAACACGGCACAAGTACCTACTTACAGTGATAAATGAAAGATCCAACAATGAAAATAAGAAGGAAAAATAAGCGCATATGACAAAAAAAAAACAGAAAATAGAAATTGGCACCTGTCATTTTTTAATACAATTTTCCTACAATTTTAAAAACAAAACAACACAAAACAATATTTTTTTTTTCTTTTGTTTTCTTCCAGGGGGTTTTCATTATAAAAAAGAGCCCGATAGGAAGGAGGGGAGGGTGGGTGTGGTGAGGTGGAGAGAGGTGGAGTGTGGGGAGGACGACCGGGGGCTGGCTGCTTGGTAGAAGGACAAATATAAAGAATACTGCTTGTACAATACCTTTCCCCCCCACCTCTCTTTTTGTTTTTCCTCATCCATCTCCCTTCATTCATGTTCATGTTTCTGTGTGGGTCTTTAATAGTATATCCCATTAATCCCCCCCCCCCCCCCCCTCCAGTCTCTCCTAATAGCCGTGCCCAGCGGCACAATCGTTAGACTTTTACATGGGAGTAGCAAATGACACTTTGATTGGCTGCGATGTGGAGATCGCACCCCCCTCCCTCCCGCCCCACCCCTCCAACCCTCCACCGTCTCTGGGTCGGGTGGGGGGGGGGGGGGGGGGGTTGGGCGATGGGGTGTGGAGGTGGGCCCGGGTATCCAGCCGGGCGAGGAGGCTCACTGCGCATGCTGACTCAGCGTGTGGTTCTGGAGAGAGGGAAGCACAAGGAGAAGAGAGGAAATAGTGAGAACACATGATGGGAGAAATAATGGGCTTTGTGCGCATGCTACTCTCCTCTCGCCGCCACCCTACTGCTGCTGCCGCCAACCCCCAGCACCCCCCCCCTCGCGCTATCCTCACCCCCCTCCCCCCCAGCCGGAAGTGCAAATCATGGCGATACGACACACCGGCCATCAAGAGACAGGTAACGAGCCCTGTCTCTTATACGAGGGGGAGAGGGAGAGAGGGAGAAGAGAGACAGAGAGACAGAGAGACAGAGAGAGAGGAGACAGAGACAGAGACAGAGACAGAGAGAGAGAGAGAGAGAGAGAGAGAGAGAGAGAGAGAGAGAGAACAATGGGGAAGGAAGGGGCGGGAGAGAGTGTACATCTGATGGTATACTGTGAGGTTAGGAGGATCTAAGCAGTGTTGCTTAAAAGTGATCTAATGGTCGCAGTGGAACGCTTGTAAGGTCCATTTGACTCAGTCAGAGGTGGAAGAAAAGTTTTACAGCTGGACAACTCGTTAGCATCCATTTGGATGTTAAGCCAAACACTTCATCATGTCATGGACTAATGTGAATTAATGTAGGTGCCAGGGTTCAGAAAATAGTTGGCAATGTCGCACTTTTCAGTCTCCTTTCATTGTTTTTCTTTTGTGGTTCTTTCTGATATTAAGCAAATTCGATTGAAGGATAATTGGGGCAATTAGGTGCTTCAACTTGATTGTCAAGGCTCAAATGAAAATATAGATCAATGAAGGAAAGTGAAAGAAAAATGTCATAATTGCATAATTGTCAAATAATTATTTGACACTAATTATAGGGCTATGGCAGAAAAAACATTGTTACATTGTTACATGTCACACACACACACACACACACACACACACACACACACACACACACACACACACACACACACACACACACACACACACACACACACACACACACACACACACACACAGTCCCCCTGTCCCTTTTCTCCCAGTATCAGCAGCAGTGGGAAGCTGAATATGGTCATCTGGATTTACTGTGGTAGCTTGGAAATATCTTGCTTTGTGTGTGTATGTTTCTGTACTTATGCTTGTGTGTATGTTTGTGTGTTTATGTTTGTGTGGGTACGTACATGTGTGTTGTTGTGTAGCTATGTGTGTGTGTATGTTTGTGCATGTCCCAATAGCGGGTTAAAGAAGATGAATGATTGGAAAGATGAAATGGAAAATGGAATATGTTAGTGAATGTGTGTGTGTCTGTCTGTTGAGACTTTCCACTAGGATGCCTGCCTCCTACTCCCTCCCTGTTTTCCCAGGACTACATAGCTTACTCCCTGGATAAGCCCCTCTCCCTCTCTCTCTCCCTTTCCCTCTCTCTCTCTGACACACACAATTCCCAGTGAGATCTTCCCAATCACTTCACCGCCTCCACAACTAAAAAAACTGCTTTCTGAGATTAATCTTTTCCTCTCTGACACGCACACACACACGTGCGCCTAGTTGGCAGAGAGAAGTAGCGAGTGGATAGAGGGATGGATTGGGGAGAGGGAGAATAGGGAGAGAAATGAGGGGATTATATGTGTTTTGGGTTTGATAAATACATCTTTGCCATTCTGTGGCCCTTATCTGGCTGTGCATGTTTTGCTGAGCCTATGCGTTTATGTCTCTGTGCGTGTGCGTGTGTGTGTGCGTGTGTGGCTTTAACTGTGTGTGTGTGTGTGTGTGTGTGTGTGTGTGTGTGTGTGTGTGTGTGTGTGTGTGTGTGTGTGTGTGTGTGTGTGTGTGTGTGTGTGTGTGTGTGTGTGTGTGTGTGTGTGTGTGTGTAAGCTTTAGAGGCAAACTTGCATGTCCATGGGAAACCAACACAATAACAGACTTCTCTTGTTTTTCCCCAAAACTTTTCCGCTCTGCAGGGATTGTCCAGGGCTAAATTTGTGTGAAGGTCTCTCTGGTCATCATGCAGATCTCACTGGGAGCAAATGACCCTATTAACAGAGGACATGCCCTGCCTCTGCCTCAGTCTCTATGTCACTCTACCTCGCTCTCATTCACTGTCCCCTTGCTCTTCCCTGTTCCCTGCCTGCCTGATGCGGACCAGTGTAGTTCCACTTCCTACCAGAGGAGGTCAGGCTTGCCCGTCTTTGTGCAAATATGCATGTTTAATGAGCTAGAGGAGAGGAGATTCTGTGTGGTTTGTGTCGAAGTTACACACACTGGATGGGGTAGGGGCAAGGAAAGGGGGCACGTACACAAGCAGGAAAGGGGAGGGAGAGAGAGAGAGAGATTGTGTGTGTTTCCCTCAGGTACTGTGGGTCCTGCTGCTGGTGTATTGATTCGTAAGAATGAGCGGGGCCTAGCAGAGGAAGGGTAGTTGAGGGGGAGGACGAGGCAGGCCATGGTCACTCTCTGGAGGCCTGCGGAGCTCTGCAGTGGACCAGTGGAGGAAGCCCAGAGGACAGAGGGGAGAGGAGAGGGGGGGCTAATAGAGAGAACAACACAGGGGTAGCAGGGAGGAGAGCGAAATAACGGAGAGAGTAAAGAGAGACAAACGCATCGTAGAATGTATGGGAGACAGCCTGCCTCCCGCTGCTGCATTCTGCCTGCATTACTGTGAATGTGTGCACACGCACACACACACACACACACACACACACACACACACACACACACACACACACACACACACACACACACACACACACACACACACACACACACACAGTGTTGGCCCTCCTCCCAATCAATTCTCTTCAATGAGGTTGTCGTCGTTTCGTTGCTATTGATTATGCAGCGAAAATCGTTCCCAGTCGTGTGTCATGCGTCAGTGTGTCACAGCTTGACCTCGGCTCTACAACCAAGTAATTGATATATTCTCCAGAACAGATAGGAGACAGGGAGTAGATGGACGCATGGATAGATAGGATGAGCAAGAAATGAGGGCAGTTCCAGAAAGTTAGCCATCTGGCATCTCTGCTATGCTGGGTTGAATTAGTAATAGTGCGAGTGTGTTTTCACTCAGAAAAGCAAAGTGTACTCCGAGCCATGTCTCTTCTACTAGTGTATTATTGTTTTTCCCATGGACACAAACACATTACTCTTATATTCTAGACAGGGGGGCAGGGTGGTAGTGGCATGGATGTGGGGTGTAAGCAGTGTGGACATAGTGTGGAAGGGGGTGGGCAGTGTGGGAAGAGTGTGGAAGGGGGCGGGGCAGTGTGTAAATAGTGTAAAAGTGGGCGGGGCAGTGTGGAAGTGCTCTGGAAGGGCTGTCTGGCAGGACACAGAATATATGGAGGCCTACTATATTCCTGAACTGCCTCAAAAGAATCAAGACGGAGAGAAAAAAAGAGGGGAAATAGGGGGAGAGAGAGAGAAACAGACACCAGGAAAGAGAGAGAAGGAAGGAAGGAAGAGACCAGGAGGGAGTGGGAGGGAGGGAGGGAGGGAGGGAGGGAGGGGGACAGAAGGAGGGCTGGGGAGGGCTGGGGAGAGAGGGAGGGCTGGGGAGGAGGGACTTGGTGGGAGGGAGGGAGTGAGAGTGAGAGTGAGAGTGAGAGAGAGAGAGAGAGAGAGAGAGAGAGAGAGAGAGAGAGAGAGAGAGAGAGAGAGAGAGAGAGGGACGGCTGGGGAGGAGGGAGAGAGGGAGAGAGAGTGATGGAGGAGGCAGGGAGGCTAAAGCCTGTAGAGCCCAGGGACCCCGGGGGAAATATGGCCCTGTCGCATTACCCGCGCATGTCGCTCCCAGACAACACGCACACACACTATCTCTCTCTCTCTCTCTCTCTCTCTCTCTCTCTCTCTCGCTCTCTCTCTCTCTCT
The DNA here is from genome assembly GCF_902167405.1 of Gadus morhua. Lineage (NCBI taxonomy): Eukaryota > Metazoa > Chordata > Actinopteri > Gadiformes > Gadidae > Gadus > Gadus morhua. The sequence goes on along the minus strand of NC_044056.1, from coordinate 17,216,290 downwards.
CACACACACACAATCTCTTTCACACACACACACACACACACACACACACACACACACACACACACACACACACACACACACACACACACACACACACACACACACACACACACACACACACACACACACACACACAGGGGGGTAAGGGAGAGGGGGACAAAAGGCAGGGGAGATGGAGATAACAGAAAATCTAATCTGCCTTCTCTCTCCTATCTACACATGCGCTCCATGTGTAAGCTGACGCGTGTGTGTATTCATGTGTGTGCGTTTGTCTGTTATAATGCAGGAAGCGAGCATAACATTTGCAAACATATGTGTGGGTCAAACTGAGTCAAAATTATGTTTTAGGATTCAGAAAGCCAACAATTTCTGCCCGTATTTGTATTCAGAAAAGATATTCTCTGGGCTGTATATTTTTTGCTTATAATCGTTCCTGACTTCATTATACCTCATGCATATAACTCACACAAACACACATAAACATTTATGTATGAACACGCAAACGCAGAAACTGCTGTGTTTGTGTATGCATTTGTATGCATGTGTGCGTGCACAGACCTGCCTCCTCTAATGCTGTTTTTAACTCTGAATGAAAAATCACCTTAGTCGCCTTGTGCTCTTCATTGGGCTCTGTATATTTATAGCCAAGAGTTGACACCCTTCCAATGGTGTGTGTGTGTGTGTGTGTGTGTGTGTGTGTGTGTGTGTGTGTGTGTGTGTGTGTGTGTGTGTGTGTGTGTGTGTGTGTGTGTGTGTGTGTGTGTGTGTGTGTGTGTGAGAGAGAGACCAGCAGATGGGCCGTTGCAGACCTCTTCCTCTGTGGCCTGTCTTTAGCTCCACCCTTCCAAGACAGGATGCTGCCTCAGGAGCCCACCAGAAATAAAATGAACACATCCTCTCTCCCTCCGTCTCTCCCTCCTCCTTTTTACACCATGTCTTCCATCAAAAACCCGTTATTTTCTGTCCAATTCTCTCTCTCTCTTTCCCTCCCTCTCTCTCTCTCTCTCTCTCCCCCCCTCTCTACCTCCCTCCCCCCCCCCCCTCTCTCCCCCCCCAGGGCGGATTATTTTACGGTGTCCAGTCCCCTACCACCTCCGAACCCCATGGGGACTTCCCCTGCCCTGTTGCTATGGTCACAGACAGGCCAACTTTGGATACAAGTAAATACGTCGTAAATATACTCACTGCATGGACAGTAACGCACACACGCACACCCAAACACACACCAGGAAGTCAGGTCAAGTCATGTTTTGCTCCAAAGGCAGCAAATAAAATGTGTATTTGCGGCACACGATTATATTCTATAGAGACACCTATGAGAGAGAGAGAAATGTACAGTAAGACAGAAGTGTGTCTGTACTGCATAGACTGACTTGAAAATACAATATAAATGCAAAAAAATCATAGCTCCTGTGAGCCACGGGAGGTACACACACGTCTCCAAGGGATCTGTATTTGGGATCTGTATTTGGGATCCATACAGAGAGTGTTACTTAGTGCCAGATGAGGAACAGAGCCTCCAGACCACCAGACGACACCATGACAGCATCATCATCACTGCTAATTGTCATCCTCACTGCTGAAAAAACTGCAAACTAATTAATGTTGGTTATAATAATCTCTCTCTCAGCCTCAAATACAGCAACTAATTCATACACAGGCCTACACAAAGACATAGGACACATAGGAAGCTCACAGCCGAGCATGTGTGCGTGTGCGGACACAAAATGCACACAGACACCGCGGACACAGGCAGACAGTGTACCCAGATAGATGGGTATGATTTTATAGTAATTAAAACAGTAAAAACACATGAGAACAGCTCTGCTGACTACATATGCAAATTAAAAATCATTCATGGTTCTCTTGAAGACAGAGGGATGAGAGAGTCTGCACACAAACTACACACGCGCATTAGTTGCACACACACACACACACACACACACACACACACACACACACACACACACACACACACACACACACACACACACACACACACACACACACACACACACACACACACACACACCCACAGAATTCAGCAGAGCATGCAGGCTTTCAGTGTCATTGTAATATTGCTGCACACAACCAATCCCCAAGGGCCCCTGGGGGCAATGGGACAGAGTTATTTGATAACCATAAACCCTGAATCAACAGAGAGAGATACATAGACCTAGAGTGAGAGAGAGAGAGAGAGAGAGGGGGGGGGGGAGGGGGAGAGACAAAGAGAAAGAATGAACAGTGTACTGCTAATATTAAAAAGCTGGCTTGCTGAAAGGTTTCGGAAGGAGGGTTGAAATGAGATGGACGGATGGATGGATGGAGGGATGTGAGGAATGAAAGAGAGGACAAGGAGCAGTGCAGCTCATCTACAAACAGTTAGGTTGAGTCACGAGAAGATATTTAAGCACGATAAGAGAGTTGAAGAGAGGGTGTTCTTAAGGCTTGACTTCCGAGGGTGATAAATGTTTGTGTCCAGGAGCGTCAACTGTTTACTGGACATAATGCCACTGGTTGTATGATGTTGGTCTACTTGAAATGCATGGCCACTTGTGAATGTGTGAGTCTACCCAGTAGGACTCACACCTACCATGTGGACTCGCATGGTAGACAAACACTGAAGTCGCTGATCACATGGGTAAAGAATCTTCTTCTGGGTGTTTTTTAATGAATAAATATCATAAAGACAACACCATGACAAATGCCTATATTACTCCAGCTGACATGAATAAAAGATTAAATACTACCATATTGTTTATTGCAGGCTTATTAATAATGCATCATCCCACATCCTAGAGGCACTTAACCTATTTACACCACGACGGTAGCGCTATCATTATCATCATTTAAAACCATCTTTAAATGTCATTCCACTAATGTGAAAAAGACCTCATTCGCTCGTTTGTTTTACTTCACACAAAAAGTGTCTGGATAAATAAAAAGGTGAGAAAAATAAGGATAGTACGTACAAACCTTATTGTTCTTGCACTTCCAATTATTTGAGTGAGAAAAAATGAATATGCAAAGCTGTAAACCAAGGACTTGTAAACTTCAAAAACATACTGCCATTATCAGAGGTGTGCCAGTGGGGAAGACACAATCAATAGCATGTTCACCAGGACCCCCATCAGCAGAAGGTAGCCAGTAAAGAAGCTGCGGGAAACAAGGTTGGCCCGGTAATTGGACTAAGTGGGAGGTTACAGCCTGATATTTTTCTCCTTTTGGATTGAATTTCATTCTGCTCATTGATTGAACTGTACATAATCTACGCTCATTGAATGATCTAACTTCCGTTGTTATACATACAAATTCACCTGAAATCCATCAAGCATTTCAACTCGAAATAATTGACAGTAACTACAATTATAGTGAATGGAAGCGTCGGGAACAACAGACGATTCTGTGGAGAAGAAGCGCATAAAGTGGGAAATCAAACGCAACACAGCAAGTGCCGTTTAACAACCAGCCAGTCATTCAGTCTCTCCATGTCTAAAGTCTATTTCACTGGGTCTCTCTCTCCCTGGGCAACAACACATTTCAGTCACTCGGCCCAGGGAAGTATCTATGTGTTAAAGTGTGTTTATGAGTGGCTACATCTGTGCGTGTGTGTGTGTGTCAGTCTGGGGCTCTGTGTGTGTAGGAGACAGCGTGGAGGGAGCTGGGGTGTTTGAGGTCCCCGTTCTAATAACACAGCGTCTCCCAGTGAGGTATGGGGCAGCTGAGTGCGCTCCTTTGGAACACCAATGGGACAGCCGGATCTAATCCACACACACACACACACACACACACACACACACACACACACACACCCACACACACAGAGAGAGAGAGAAACAAAGAGCAACAAGAGAGCTCCGAAACATCCGCACACACTCATGAGGCAGACTCACGCATACACTCACACACACTCCTTCCCACCATAGGTATAGCAGACTCCAATGGTTCAGATCCTGATGGAAATCACTCAACCAAAAAGATGGAGAGAAAAAAAACAAACACAAACCCATTGCCATTGCAACCGCATCCATGCTGCTTTATAATTCACTGCATGTGATACACATGTGGCCGCTTGACAATGTCCACGCTTCATAGACTGCCTTGCATGGCTACACAGTTACACGAGTGCTTATATTCTCTCCCCCTCTCACACACAAACAGATACACATAGGAAGGCTTGGGATGAAATACAGATAAGGCAGAAGAATGCATCCATCTTGTGTGTTGATTATGAGTCATTCAGTGGAAGATCACATCTGTATGTAAGTGTTCAGCGTCATGCAGAAAGACCAAGGCGAAAAGCAGCGGAAGAAAAACACTTTCCCGTTTGTCGCCCACACACACACACCATCATCATTAAAAACCCTCCGGTGATCAACAGGTGTCGGCCACTCACTTCCGGCTAGCCAATCAGAACGTAAGTCTTGCGACACCGGGACTTCTCGTTAGTTCTGCAGGATATGCGTGCGGAAGCAAAGTTGGAGCAGACCTGATTGCCAAGGTATTGACATTCAGCAGGTGATAAGCACTGCCCAGGACGCAGCAGCTGAGGGGATAAGTCAGCCACTGAGGATGGCGTGGCTGAATTCAACAGGATTCATGCCGTTTTCCAATCCACCATAATATTCTGTGTATGTTCAGTTTATCAATTGGATTTAAATTATGGTGTGAACATTTGAGAGGACGAAACGATTTATCAACGTTTTCCCAAAATAACGGGTCATGGGTTGTTCTGCCGGACTGTGTCATGATGTGAATGCGTGTTCATCTTAGATAATCCTCTCTCGGAACCACCCATCCATCACATCCTTAGTAGTCTTAGCAGACCATGATAAATAGTTAGGATAAGCCTGTGTGTCCATGCATATTTGTGTATATGTCTTTTTTTGTGTTTGTATATGTTTATGTGTGTGGATGTGAATGTGTATGTGTTTATGTGTATGTGTGTGTGCATATGTGTGTGCGTGTGCGTGTACATGATCCTAAAATATGAAACACTGGTGGGATGGAGGGAGAGAGCGAAGAAGGACGAGAGGGAGGAAGGGGGAAGTAAACAAAACGAGCGATAAGCCCCATGCTGATGCAGCCCCTCTTCAACCCCTCCGTCCCGGCATTGAGACATCCATCCATCTGCCCCTGTTAATGTACATTCATGTAGGGATGTTTAAAATAAAACCTCATAGTGCGAAGCACATGGGGGTTGGAGGGAGGAACGAGTGACACTTTCCCTCATGGGAAAGGGAAGACATGATGGCAACATAGACCAGAGTAAGAGGGGGAGATTGCGGGAATAAATGGGATGAAGTATGAAAACAATTTATTGAAAGGTATTCAAAGTGCTCTGCTAATTTTTAGACAGTTTGGGATTGCTGGTCTTGATTGAGCGGTGGATGGATGGAATATGGACCTGATGAGGCAGCTACAGTACAGAACGTATAAAAAACAAAGAATAACATACACAGAGGGATGTGGGTTTGTTTACATTTCGGTATGTGTTGTGCAAGCTTGTGCCTGTGAGAGTGTGTGTGCATGAGTGTGTGAGTATGAGTGTGTGAGTATGAGTGTGTGCGTGGATTAAGTTTGTGAAGAAGAAGGCAGAAAGACTGATTCAAGGGAGCTGCAATGATCAGGGCCAAAGCATCTCTTATTTACACACACACACAAACACACACAGACACACAAACACACTCACACACACACAGCAAAACATCTCTTATTTACCAGCTTACGTCTGCACTATTTATGGGACACAGGGGAGAGTTACTGAGGAGAGAGGGAGAAGAGAGGAGAGGGGCTAAAATATGCATAGGGGCTGGTTCAGCGGGGACAGAGGGAGGGAGAGGGAGAGGGAGTGAGCTAGTCAAAAAGTGTGCGAGGAGGGGAGCCGAGAGGAAACAACAGAGAAAGACAAAGAGAAAGTCTTGCGCGATGGGCACAAGGCGGCGAGATACCTTCGGTTAGCGAGAGACTGGGATGTGCAGGAAGATGGGGGTAGGAGAGCAAGAGGAGTAATGGAGGGGGGTAAATGATGCATTCCTTTGCCAGTGTGTGAGACATGGGGGGCAAGAGAGGAATAGAGAGTGATGGCAGGAGGCGGTCAGCAGGGAAATCGGTTTGATGCAGTGACGTGTCCATACTGCAGTGACCCTGGGGCTGGTGTGTGTGTGTGTGTGTGTATGTGTGTGTGTGTGTGTGTGTGTGTGTGTGTGTGTGTGTGTGTGAGTGTGAGTGTGTGTGTGTGTGTGTAGGGTTTCAGCCTTGCACGCCAAACATTATCAATCCCCAACTCATTAACCGACTGTGTAAGCATGCACTTATGCATGCGCGCACACACACACACACACACACACACACACACACACACACACACACACACACACACACACAAATGACTCACTTTTGTGTCTTAGAGACACACACACACACACCCAAATGATTCCCTTTTGTCTTAGAGATACACACACAAACAAACAAAAACAGCCTAACCCATTTAGAGCGATATCCCCTCGACACAAGCTGGAGCAGGTCAAGGCTGTCGCACACACATGCACACACCCACAGACATGTATAAACACAGACAAACACACACACACACCCTCAGACATAATAAGTTGAGAGATTGATAGTATTAGAAGTATTTATTAAGTAGTCTGTGGGCCAACAGTCTCTCACTTGTGTGTGTGTGTCTGTTTGTGTGTTGGTGAGTGTGTGTGTGTGTGTGTGTGTCTGTGTGTGTTTTTTCCTGCATGCAAGGACATTGACCGACAGGCTCCAGAAATGACCCTGCTGTTAAATGGACTGGTCAGCCATATGCCAAGCACCCCTGCATCACGAGTGTGTGTTTGTGTGAGTGTGTGTTTGTGTGATTTTGTGTGTGTGTGTGCATGCTTGTGCGTTCATGTTGGCATGTGCTTGCATGTGTGTGTTTGTGTGTGTGGCAAGGAAAGGTGAGAAAGAGGCACAGCTGTTATTCAACATGGAACTCAGCTTTAATGGAGCCATCTCAGTGTTTTGTGGATGATTTCCACAGAAAAAACTACAGTGCCAGGACTGATGACTTACACCATTATTTTTGTGGTCATCAGTGCTCAGCAATGAGAGCAACCTGCAAAGGCACCATGATGCAAAGTGTCGGATAATCCAGGATGTGTAGCAAGGGGAAGTGAGAATAAATGATGGGAATATTTCAGTTGCTGAATGACGGCATTTACCTTTTCAGTGGACTTTGTCTTGTGTGTGTAACAGACGGACACAAAAGTAATGGTTAGAGGGTACCAACCTGTAGCTCGGTCTGAAAGAAGAACTTCTGCGGACACTGGGAACAGTCGTAAATTTTGTCTTCCTGCCCGTGGACGGCGAATATGTGCTGCTGGAGCTTATTGGCCTGGACAAACACTATGGAGAGAGAGAGAGAGAGAGCAAAGGAGAGAACCAGGGTTAAGGTCAGGGGCTGCCTTCCATTCCAACCCAGCTAGGGCTCCCCCTGCCACTTAGGTGGGTGCAAATGATCACACAAACATACGGCAAAGACACACAAGTTGGAAGAGGGTGTCTTTGCCGTATGTTTCCTGTGTCCATTCAAGTGATCCCAAGCCGATGAAGGGAGTGAAAGGCCAGCATTAGTCCAATTTGAAGGATGGGACGAGGGAAGAGGAAAAGGAAAGAAAGACAGCATAAAGGGAATGGGATAAAAATGTGCAAAGATAACAAGAAAGAACTATCCTCCACAGACGTTGTGATATTTATCAATAAATGATCTTCTCTTTTATTTTCCAGCTTTTCACCTCCTGTGTTGTCTAAACCTCTCCATCCAAGCCCCCCTCCCTCCCCTCCTTTCGGCCTTTTGTTTCAGTTAACTTTTGGTTTGCACAGCATGTACAAATGTGATCAGTGTGTGTGTGTGTGTGTGTGTGTGTGTGTGTGTGTGTGTGTGTGTGTGTGTGTGTGTGTGTGTGTGTGTGTGTGTGTGTGTGTGTGTGTGTGTGTGTGTGTGTGTTGAATTATTCAGCCCCCCCATAGGAGCAGTGCCAGTCTTACTAATTCATAAGCCACCAAGGAATAGAGTTAAAGTTTAAAAGGCAGCGCTGTGTACCTGGGGGGGAGGGGGGAGGGAGACACAACACAAGACAAACTTAGAGAACAACAGAGGGGGAGAGTGCAGGGAAACAGGATGTGAATGCACACGGAGAGAGAGAGGGAGAGGGGGACCGGGGGAGAGGGACTGGGGGAGAGAGAGAGTGTCTATGGGGACGGAGAGACAAGAGATAAAGAGGAAGGGGAGGGAGGGATGCAGACTTAATTCATGCTTTTTCCCCCCCTTGCTTGGCGAAGATGCCGTTGAACAGCAATAACTTGACATCACAGAACTAGTTGGGCCCGGGAATTTTCTGCTGGCCTTACCCCTGGGGAGGTCCGCATTGTAATGTGTGGTGCTTTCCTCCTGTGATCAGCGGCTACTGCTACTTGTTAAAGGGCAATACCGGTCAGTAATGAAACAATCCTAACGGTCTCTCCTGGCTTCACTAAAACCTACGATACCGATATAATTTGTCAAAAGATTTTCATCGCACAAATTGTGCCTAAGAGTGCTTTGCGTGAACATGCTAAGACTTTTTTGAAAGTACTTGTATGACGATTCACATATTTGTTCTGTCCTCAAACTCTACACTGACACGAAATTCCGTGAATCCAAAAGATAAAAGTGCCATACTGTCAATGTTAACATTCGGGGCAGGCTAAACTTTATTTGGCAGGAACGGCTCATGGACGATATTTTGACAAGCTATATTGGTAACGGAAGTTAGAGTGAAGCCAGGAGAGACGGTTCGGATGGTTTGATCACAGAGCGGCATTGGCCTTTAAGATCCCACTGGGTTTTAGCTCCAACAGTTTTGGTAACGATTTTCTGTATGAATAAAATCCCAATAAAAATGTCCCAACACGGAGCAGGAGTGAAGCGGCAAGTGGATGTTTGAGTTTGACCACACAATAATGTTGGTGTAAATCTCTGCACTGTATTTGCCTCCCTTTTTAAGACGGGGCTTAGGTGCATTGTGACTGAGAATGCTTACCTGCTGCTTAAAGAGCCCAATTATTAAAATCCTCCCTGCTCTCCACCGTCTCTCGGGGGCGGGAAAATCATTGGTTTGGCTCCATCTTGTTTTCCCCTTCCTATTGTTTTCTATTCCCTTAGTATCTTCAGTGTCCTTGTGGCTCTGGCTGGTGGGGCTGTGTGTGTGTGTGTGTGTGTGTGTGTGTGTGTGTGTGTGTGTGTGTGTGTGTGTGTGTGTGTGTGTGTGTGTGTGTGTGTGTGTGTGTGTGTGTGTGTGTGTGTCTGCGTCTGCGTGTGCGTGTGCGCTTGCATGTGTGCATGCGCTTGCATGTGTGCACGCCTCTGTGTTTCCCTACCCATTGTCTTATCCCGGTGAGTGTGTGAGTGAGTAGCCCACTCACCTGTGAAACAGACGGGACACTTGAAGGTTCCTCCCATGCCCTCGAAGCTGTGCTCTATCAGGTGACACAGCAGCTTGGCCGGAGAGTCAAACATCTGGTTACACAGCTTGCACTCGTGATTGATGCCTTCCTCTGTGAATCAGGAGACAGACACACGTGGTTAGGCCCGGGCTACAAATGGGAGCAGCAGCCACCTCCTGGAGACACACACTCACACATTGGGATTGCCATTTGTTTAAAAATATAAAATAAACGTAACAAATCCTAATATATGTATGGATATGGATTTGTATGCACATATCCCAGCATATGTATGGATATGTGGATATTGCTAAATATATATATTTTTTTACATACACATACATATTCATTTATACACACACACAAACACACACACACACACACACACATCCCACCATCGCCCGACGCTGCTTAAAAAACACATTCACACACATTTTGTGTGAATGTGTGTGCGTGTACGACCTGTGTGTGGGATTTGTATGTGTGAGCATGTGCATGCTTATGGTTGGAGTATTTTAAGCAAGTGAGACTGACATCATAGCTCTTACTGTGCCGGGCCAGATGAAAGGTGGGAGTCTATCTGTCACACACACACACACACACACACACACACACACACACACACACACACACCCCCCCCCCCCCCCCCCCCCCCCGAGATCTCCCGCTTGTTGTCCTTATCAACATCATGCCACACAGGACCAAGGTCCTGGTTGCCTCCAAACGCACACGCCATGTGGTTGCACACACACATGCATACGTGTGCACGTTAACACAAAGCGAGATAGAGCGGTGTACAGCCCTGCAGCATCAGATGATGTCCTCTGTGGGCCAATCTATGACCCCGTGTGGAGTCAGATTGTACACACAAACACACACATTGCAGGAAGGGCTAATAATGTCTTCAATCACACATCCATGACACCCTTTGCAAGTGACACACACACAGACACACATACGACACACTTGCACAAAACAAAGATTCCAATCTCCCTGTGCCTCAAAGACCAACACAAGGGTGTCATAATCCCACATGAATAGCTGTGTGTGTGTGTGTGTGTGTGTGTGTGTGTGTGTGTGTGTGTGTGTGTGTGTGTGTGTGTGTGTGTGTGTGTGTGTGTGTGTGTGTGTGTGTGTGTGTGTGTGTGTGTGCGTGCGTGCGTGCGTGCGTGTGATCAAGTTGCTGGGGCGCTGGTGTGGCCGAGGCCTACATAGAGAGATAGAGGTTCATTATCATTTACTCAGAGATTGAATCAGCAGGAGAAATAGTAGAGAGGGGGATAACAAGCAGGGCACAGATAGAGGGAGAGATAGACAGAGCGAGACAGAGACAGAGAGAGTGTTAGTAGTTGTTGCCTCTGTGCCTTTATATTCTAGGTTACACTAAGCCATGCCATGTTCAAAGTGATACCTCCCATTCAAACAAAGGTGAAGCTCAGGACACTGAGCACGCAGATGAGAGTGAGGGACACAAAAAGGCCACAGACAGGGCACGGGAGAATGCGGCCACGCGCACATCCCATAATAACCCACAGTGGGGACACGCCATCGGGGACATTCTCAGGGTGATGGATGAGAAGCGCCCGTCTGGATACAGCGGACGTACACATCCTGCCGGTCGCATCAAAACATTTGAGTCCAAATAGACACCTCTTTTATTCTCTCCAACTAAAACCATTCCCACTGGGGGAAACATGCTCAGAACTTATGCACCCTTAGCCCTGGAAGATGTTCTGGATAAAAGCATCCACCTAGTTAATAAGCCTGATGGGCGTATAGTTTTGGCACATTTGTTTTTGTTTTCCTCTCTTCCTCCATTCATGAGTGCATGATTATCCTCCAGTGCTGCTTACTGTTAATTCATGAAGCCATTCATATAGTATAGCCATAGCTAAACTTTTCGGTGGAGGATTAATGGTCACTGAGGTTGAGCGATGAAGGCAGCGAATAGGGAAACTCACGGGGGGAGAGAGAGAGAGAGAGTTGCAAGGGGAAACACATAGGGGGAAGAGAGATAATTGGACATTCCCAAAAAAAAGGGGCATGGCATGAGAGCCAGAAAGACCAGCGTGGGTGTATGTGTGTGTCCCATGAAAGTCTTATTTTTCAGACAAATATATTGTTTTGATCAGTGTGTGTGGAGACTGGGCTCTCTTTGTGCTCTCCCCATGTGAGACCCAGCCCACACGTATGTGTCCGTGTGTGTCTGTCCGTGTGTGTGTTTGTGTCCATTTGAAAAGTACCATTATTGTGGAATAGATAAGCATTTTCCTTGTTTTTACTCAAACATAGCAAGAGTTTCCACAAAAGATCTGTCGACATCAAGGGACATAGATCAACATTAGAAATGTTTATGAATCAATTTAATCAGAGATTATAACAAACTAATCTATGAAGAAAAGCAGTTTCAAGGCACATACCCTATAGAATGACTTAAAAATCCATTTGCAGGAAGATGTGCAGTAGTCTTGTTATTAAATTCTTGTTAAGAAAATGTGTCATTAACTTAATAATAAATACAGATTTATTATCATGGAGCCATGTAGATACAGATTCTAAGGTAATACTGCTTTATTTTGGGATCAGACTTTGCATAGAACTCCACACAGACACACATGCCATCCTAACATGACAATCGAAAAGCATGCGAGAGCATTTCAATACACTTACGATGCTTAAAGACAACATTTGAAGCTATACAGCAGCTAAATGCGGACACAAAAAAGGACTTTCCTATTGTTCATATTCACTCTCTATCTCTGCATCCTAATTGACCGGGGGGTGAAGAACAAGAACTCTCTCTCTCTCTCTCTCTCTCTCTCTCTCTCTCTCTCTCTCTCTCTCTCTCTCTCTCTCTCTCTCTCTCTCTCTCTCTCTCTCTCTCTCTCTCTCTCTCTCTCTCTCTCTCTCTCTCTCTCTCTCTCTCTCTCTCTCTCTCTCTCTCTCTCTCTCTCTCTCTGGGGTGTCAGCCTTCCATTACTGGCCTCTCCTCCTCTGCGGCATTGAATACAGTGCATGGAAGGGGTGTGTGTGTGTGTGTGTGTGTGTGGGGGGGGGGGGGGGGGGGGGGGTCCCTAGGGCCCAGGTCTAGTCCAGGTGGATTGAGAGAACATGAGAGAGGAAGATACTGAAGGAGAGAGAGAGAGAGAGAGAGAGAGAGAGAGAGAGAGAGAGAGAGAGAGAGAGAGAGAGAGAGAGAGAGAGAGAGAGAGAGAGAGAGAGAGAGAGAGAGAGAGAGAGAGAGAGAGAGAGAGAGAGAGAGAGAGAGAGAGAGAGGTCGATGGCGGACAGAGGACAGCCAGAGGAAACGCTGCAGTGATATAAGTGTAAGTGATATATACATTGACAGAGAAACAGGATACATACAATGGAGAGATGCGGAGACGGAAAAGAGGCGGAGAGGGAGACACAGCGAGTGATAGAGAGAGGGAGGAAAAAAGGAGGAAAACAGAAACGGAGAGAGAGTGCAGACGCAAGAAGGGAGCAACAGAGGGGTGGAGGAGGGGTAGACACTCCTCTGGGGGTTCACTCAAGGTGTGTTTCTATGGCAACAGAGGGGGTGAGTGGAGGGTGGGGGCAAGCTTGACCCATTGGTACTGTGGGGGCTGGAGAACACACACATACACACACACACAACTTGCTGCAGTGCTAGAGGGGTCCCATGAGCTCCTCCACCATCATTAACACACACACACACACACACACACACACACACACACACACACACACACACACACACACACACACACACACACACACACACACACACACACACAACTGCAAAGACACAATACACACACACACAAACAGTTTACTCATAGAAAGAATTGCACATTTGAACAGCAGCACTGAAGTCCCGTGAGTATATAACACCCCCACACACACACACACACACACACACACACACACACACACACACACACACACACACACACACACACACACACACACACACACACACACACACACACACACACACACACACGCACTCTTTTTCTCTCTGCAACCCCCCTCTGTACGGATCTGCAGTATTTTCTAATATTTCCATCAGTTTGCCTAGCCTGAACAACTGCTTTCCAACCTCTCCGTCCAAATAAGTAGACTTGGATACTGGACCAAATAATTATAGAAGGATTTGCATTTCGATTGCATGGTCAGTTGTACTCATTCATGTGTTCAGGCATGTAGGAGTTGCTTTTATTCAAAATAGTGCATATAGGTCATCAAGGGGCAAGTAGGGGTAACACATTGTGCTCATGGATGAGCACCGGGCAATTCACTTTTCTTAACTTCTGGGGTCATATTCACCCATACCCTGGCATTCGTGTGCACCCCACACAGTATTTACTTAAGGAACATTGATGTTGAATGAGCGTCGATTGGAAGGGGGGGGGGGGGGGGTTTGCTCACTCGGGTATGAAATATCTAAGCAAGCAACCTAAAAGCTGTCTGGGGTGCACATAAAGCCTGGGGAGGTGTGAAAATGACCCCAGAATTGTTGTAAGGTGAAATTCCCTTTAAAGCCCAAAGAACAGAGCTGTGTTGAGAAGATGCAAAATAATGTTTTTGAATCTCCCCGTCCAAAATAGACTTGAACGAAGCTGTTTCCAATAACATATGTGCATTCAAGCCCAGAAAAAAAAATCTAAAATGAAATGCATTTGTGAATCTTGGTTTGTGATTAGTGAGACAAATTTGACAGCATAGAAGAGACATATGGCAATTACCAGGATGTGTTTGTGTACAGAAACACAAATTGAGACTATTTGCATAATGACAGAGTTTGGAAGGAGGCTTGTTGTTGCGTGCGTGCGTGTTTCTAATGGACGGAAGTACCGTAAGGAGGGACGTAGAGTGAAGGCGTGAACCATGAGCAGTGAACTGTTCTGTGTACCGAGATGGGTTGTCTTATAACCTAGTACAGTGTTGAGACGCAAAAACCTTGGGGTTTGCCCTCAGATAAAAGTGTACTTTGAACCACACACACTCATTCAGTCCCGCAGGAACACTGTTAAGCGGCACCGGGAGAGACCTTGTCAATGATGGGGAGCAGGTGAGGAGTAAGATACTCCACATATGAAACAAGACGTTCACATTCATGTTAATGTCCCCTCAGTTCAGAACCACAGATTATATTCATGTCCTGGGCTCACATCTCCTCCGCTAGCTAAACTGCCGAAAGCCGCTTACACACGCACACACACTCAGAATCTCTCGCGCACACATACATACACACACAGACACGTAGTCTTCTCTTTTTAGCTTGTTAGCAAGGATGAGACAGAGAATAATGAATGAGGGGTTTATTTGAGTTTAGAATCTTAATTGAAAGCATCAAAGTGGCCAGGGGGGAATTTACCTAATCAGTGTTTTGTGTACACCAGCAAACCGTCAAGTCACACACGCACAAAGTGCACAAACACACACACACACACATTATCACACACATTATTTACATGTTGATCATCACCTGATGCCACCCCCCCCTCCCCCCCAATCTAATTTCTAATTCTCCTTCCTTCTTTATCTCTTGAGTGGGTGCTGTGGGTCCAGAGAACAATATTTGACCCAAGGCTAGCGAGATGTACCAGTAACCGGCATTCCAATATCCAGGGCTTATCACCAAGGCAACTGCAATCACGTCTGATCTGGCCGTTGATGGAGGAGAGACATCACACCTTTAGCTCCCTCTCATTCTCCCTCTCAGAATGACTCATTCACTAAGACACAGAGGTGTAACCATGAAGAGGAGACATGTGCTCTGGGTTTCACCACTCTATTTAATCCTACCCCGCAGTGTGTCCCTGTGTGTGTATATATGTGTATGTGTATATGTGTGTGTGTGTATATATGTGTATGTGTATATGTGTGTGTGTTTCTTTAATCTGTGGTCCCACATGGAGCTCGGAGGCTTATCTGCGCTACATTTGCCAAAAAACAGTAATAATATAAATAAATCCTATTCAACAACAATACACACATACAGACAGACAAATACACAAACACACAAGCAGAGTGGACTGAGGGAAATGTACAAAACCAGGGACTCAATTTCCTGTTCACCAAAGTGCTAACCCAACCCCTAAAACACAGAAACACACAAACAAAATGAAAGAAGACACACAACTGAGCCACCCAAATCCAAATGAAATGTGAAAAACTACTCATTTACCAGGTTAACAGCCTCTTGTATGATGTTATCATGCTACGTATGGTGATATATGTGCATGTATAACATGAAGGCACATCACCTGTGTTGAGAGGCCAAGTTTTGACACGAAGGGAAATGGGGAGAGAGAGAGAGAGAGAGAGAGAGAGAGAGAGAGAGAGAGAGAGAGAGAGAGAGAGAGAGAGAGAGAGAGAGAGAGAGAGAGAGAGAGAGAGAGAGAGAGAGAGAGAGAGAGAGAGAGAGAGAGAGAGAGAGAGAGAGAGAGAGAGAGAGAGAGAGAGAGAATGGAGGATAGGAGCAGAGCCAATAAGAAATCACAGCAGGAAGCTAATAATGCAGCTCCAGCTGTTCCAGTTAACCTGCAAACTGCCCATCTGGACCCAGAGAGGACCCAGAGACAGCAGTGAGGGGAGGGTGGGGTAGAGATGAAGATGCTACATGAGAAAATGAATGGGAGACGTTTGGATAAATACAAAATAAGGGACAGACAAGACACAGAAAATATGAGTGAGGAGGCAAGGGGGGGGGGGGGGGGGTGACCATCATGTATGAGTACAGCCTCACCTAAGAAAGCTGATGTTTGAAATACATCTGGGTAAATAAAACACCCTTTCCAAATATTTCCGTTGATTCTTTCCTTTTAGAGTGGGTGCATGTGTCCTAGATAGAGCACCATGAGAGACGGACGGACGGACCGACAGACAGCTCAGTGGTGGAGCAGAAGGGAGGGAATCTGGCTCATATCGCCAGCTGTAGTTAGGTGGTAGTGAGCACTAAACAAATGGACAACACACACGTGCGCACACACACACACACACACACACACAGTGGGAGTGACCTTGGTCCAGCCTCTCTGTCCTCACCTCCTGCCCTGGCCAGCTAAAGCCCCCACTGAGCACACACACACACACACACACACACACACACACACACACACACACACACACACACACACACACACACACACACACACACACACACACACACACACACACACACCTGCGCCAAACTACACTACCCTGTGATGTTAGGAACGAAATCAAATGAAGGATTCAATTTAAAAAGAGCACAACATAATATAACTAAAGACACATCAATCAAAATGATAGTTTTCTTCCGGAAATAATCTCACATTTAGACCAGCCCATAACACAGAATCATGAATGACCCCAAACAAACAAACCTCCCAACCCACACACAAAGCAGCCTACTGTTACCATCCCTAAAGCTTAAATATACTGTCCACCCCCACACACACCCTCAAGGAGAGACCGACACACACTAACACTGACAGACAAACACACACACACACACACACACACACATGCACACACGCACACAGACAGACACTTACACACATACACCATCACACACACAGACATGCAGACATGCAAACAGACAGGCATGCTAATGAAGACAGTAAATCACTACTAGGTCATGTGTGGAGAAGCCTGCCAGATACCTGCAACCATGGCTGGAGACCTCCCTCAGCCACATATTGTAGCAGTATGTGTGTGTGTGTGCGTGCGTGCGTGCGTACGTGCAAGTGAGAGTCAGAGAGCAGGAGAGGGAGAGAGACAGGGGAGAGCTGTTGGCTGTACTTGTGCTACAGTATGGCCTGCTAGAGAAAAGGAAAATATAGAGAAGAGATCCTGAAATGCACCCAGTCGTAGCAGTGAATAAAAACGGTTGCAACTCTGCAAATGCAAAAAAAAAGAAGGATCCGCGAAATGAGTCCTTGAGGGATGACAACGCTGCACACATGGCGTTCTCCAACATTGGCTTCCGCCGCACCTCTTTCTGTGTCGTATTGGGTTACACAAAGGTCTCAGTTCACAGGGGTTGTGTCTACAAGAGTCTGGAAGGCTTTTGTTAGCCTGCTACTGAGTGTGACCTTCTTGGAGTGGTTACTACAGGGTGCACATGGAAAGGTCATGACAGAATCTGTTGGGTTTATATCAGTACACCCTGTGCTGGAAGGATACACTTCCTTTTCCAACACAACAGTTTCATAGACATAAATGTGGCATTGTTAAAGTTCAAAAAGTTTAAAGTGTCTCTTTACCTCTAGCCTTACGGTAGTCTATAGTGGTTTCATTGTGTGTGTTTGTGCGTTTCTGTGTCTGTGTGTGTGTGCTTTTCAGTAGAGAGAAGCTTGCGTGGGCCGATCTAACCCTGCTCCAGCTGCTGTGTCGATCACTTAAAGACCAAACTTTAAGTAGAACAATTGTGATAGATATAGAGATAGAGATAGCAACCGAGAAACAGAAGACGGAGAAAGGGTCCGCCATTTTCTTCTACGTATAATCACGTTTAATCAGACAATAAAACTGTAACCCCTCATTGATAATAAATGATGTGGAATGGATCAGAATAGAAAAAAAAGATATGTTGAATTCTACTTTTCTTCTACACGCATGCATGCATGCACGCACACACGCACAGGCACTCTTGCACACATACCCACACACACACAAAAACAAATAAATAAGTGAATACAAATGTATTAATTATTCTGTGGCCTATATCAAATATAAATGTGCCTTGAGATCTGGGGTTCTCTGTGCACACATGTGTGATCTGTGTACACAGAGAATTCCCAGGAAGACGGAAGAGACAGACTGGGTTAAGGGGAGGCGGGCAGGCACACAGACAAAGATGGCATTGCGAGAGTAGACTACAACCAAACATGCTCTGCTAGAACCCTTCCCTTCATTCAATACTTTTCTGTTAACTTTTTTGGGTACTAAAGACAAACAATACATTCATGACATAAGCCTCTTTCACCCAACCCGAACTCTGAAGTCGACGAAAAGCAAAGAGTCCCCAAGTTCTAACCGTCGCTTTTCTACTGTGAGGCATCAGCTCATGGCAGGTACTGCGATATATGCCGGCGTTGCAGACACACTGACTCCCACACACATCTTCTACATGCTACCTTGTCGGGGCAATGAGGGCTATATGGTTGGCTCCATCCATCATTATTCCAGTGAAAGGAGAGTAGAGTGTCAGGCTTATTTAAAGGCTGATCCCGGCAAGATTCCATGCAATATTGCTATTAGGATTATTCATATGAATGATATCTTTACTATGATGCTTTAGTCAAACCTCTCCTTATTCCGAATAATCACAAACAAGCACATACACAACTGTCTTTAGACATCATGTAAATTCCCTCCAGTTCGCTTTTGCAAATCACTATATCGTATTCTTTTGTTCTAGAAAGATCTCTTACCTCCGTTTCCTGCAGGTTTTTAGAAATTCAAATCATGCTAATGCAATTAATTACATGTGACAACCCCTCCAGTGAGTGCGTGTGTGTGTGTGTGTGTGTGTGTCAGTGATTGTATAAGTATGTGCGATTGTGTATGTGTGTGTGTGTATAGGTGTGTGGGTCTGCATAGGTGTGTGTGCGTGCGTGCGTGCGTGCGTGCGTGCGCGCGATTGTATAAGTGAGTGTGTGTGGGCATGTCTCTGCCTGGCCTCAGGGGGCCTGCGTAACAAAAGCGAGGTTCAGAGACCCCCATCAGAATGAAAGAAAAAAAAAATCAATATTAATGCATGCTCACACACAGAGACCCACACGCATACTTATGCACTAACACACACACACACACACACACACACACACACACACACACACACACACACACACACCATTTACAACAAAGAGATGTCAGAGCATCGTTTAGAGCGCAGCGTTTTGTTCTCTGCGTTTGGATCTCTTTTCTACTCGTTCTCTCCGGCTCCTCTGTTCTACGCTGACCTCCATCTCCCAGGCAGCCCCGTCCTGTTTCTCATCCTATCTATGTTCTCCTCGGTTCATGGAACCAGCACAGAGCTGGCCCTATGGGCCCCGTCCTCCTCAAACGATAGGAAAAATATACTAATCAACCCGCGTCAACATTTCACATATGCTTGTCTATTCGTCACGCTCACACACACAATCCCACTGCCAATATGAATGTGTGTGTGTGTGTGTGTGTGTGTGTGTGTGTGTGTGTGTGTGTGTGTGTGTGTGTGTGTGTGTGTGTGTGTGTGTGTGTGTGTGTGTGTGTGTGCAGCACTATGAGCTCAGCAGCCGGCAGCCGACATGTTTGGGAAGCCTTCAGACTGGCTGTTATGAGTCAGTTGATTCTTTGCTCATTGAACAATGTGAACAACTGTGTGTTAATCTGGAACAGGCCACAACCACCCGTTTGCATCAACTGGAGCATGAGTTTGCACGTAAATAAATGCGCACACACACACACACACGAGTGCACAGGCATACAGTAGGAGCCTACCTGAAACATCCGTGATGTGCCGACCACAGCTGTCATGTGTATCCTTAAGCATGGTCATGCAGTTCAATTAATCGCTCATGTATTTAAATTCTAATTGCTTTTGATAATCACCCTCCAACCAACCGTGCTTGACCAAACATTGTATCATGGCTGACTTCCTAGCGCTGTGTGTGTGTGTGTGTGTGTGTGTGTGTGTGTGTGTGTGTGTGTGTGTGTGTGTGTGTGTGTGTGTGTGTGTGTGTGTGTGTGTGTGTGTGTGTGTGTAACACAAAATCCATTGTTGTCTAGCATCTCTGTTGTCCGTGTCTGCACCCATCAACATCAAAATAACATCTGTCGACTGCGGTCTACAGACACACACACACACACACACACACACACACACACACACACACACACACACACACACACACACACACACACACACACACACACACACACACACACACACACACACACACACACAGATGATGTTGGAACACCAAAACATATAGGCGCAAAAAAAAATGCCAACCCCACTACCCCAAATAACGAAATGCAGGTCTGTGATTGGATAGCCAATTGTTTGGGTGTTTCAGTGTGTCTAGGTGTGTTTGTCTGAGGGTGGATATTCCAGTGAGCACATCTGTGTTCCGATGCTCTCTGAGCTCCAGATGTGTGTTTTTACCCAACACAGGCCCCGTTGCACCTGGACACCATTGAAATACAAAGTTAGTGTTTCGTTTTGTCTGGGATGTGTGTGTATGTCTGTGTGTGTAGGTGTATGCGTGTGTGACTCTCTCTCAATATGTCATGCGTGTCTTTCGACCTATACCTTGACGTTCCACGCACATAGACAAACTGGAGTGAGAGATGATGGGTTGTCCACACCTGGCTGTGAAGCATTCTTTGTCCTGGACTAAAAGTGTCATGTCCAATGCCACAGCGACTGCTTTGAGACCGAAACCATGCTACACGATATTCTCAATGCAGCATCCACTTGGAGGAAATCCGGGATATGTTTTCAGAATGACTTAAAAGCGTTACAATTGTGAACTTACGGGTAAAGTGATCTCCTAGGTCCACATGTCATTACTGTAAACATGTTGTGTGTGCATCCATTGTAATGGATGTGGGCACATGTATCCATACAGTCCAAAACACACACAGGCGGCACACACACACACACACACACACACACACACACACACACACACACACACACACACACACACACACACACACACACACACACACACACACACACACACACACACACACGGCGAGGGGGGCTGGGCAGAGTATTTTCTCAGCTAGCATAGCTAAGGGGGCCTCTCCTTAATGACTTAATTGAGCTCATTAGACACGATAAGACGTCCAATCAGCAGGCTAGCTTCCTGAAGGCCCCGGCTCAGGAGCTAATTAAAGAACCAATCACAGCATGAAGGCTGATGGGCTTGCGTCTCACACACAGGACAAGATTTGTATGCAGTTTGAATGAGGCCCTGCCACTTTGAGGAGACTCACTGATAGTGTGGACTTACACAAGCACAATATAACTCTAGAGAGACCATAGTGTGGATGGTATAGCGACTTCACATCAATGTTGTATGCAAGTGGCGAATAAAGGAGCGTCCCTTCCGTCTTTATCCAATGGCAACACATTAGTGCTGTTTCTAAATATTGAGTGTAGACCTCTTCCATCTGCTCTCACTCACTCCTCACCCCTCTGACCTCAACTACTACGGAGTCTGTCCTTTCCCATCTTGTCTGTCACGTCCCCACGGGCCCCTGCTCTCCTTTCCACTCCTTCCACACATCCTCTCTCTTCCTACCTCCATCCCTATGAATCTAACTCTTCAGTAGCAACTACTTACATTTTTTTAAAGCGTCTTACTATACACCAAAACTAATTCAACACAGGACTCGGGTTTTGCTTGGTTCTTTATATCCACACACACCTCATTCTTCATGTCTTCCTTCCCTTCAACAATTCAAATGACCAGATAACCAGTAGTGCAGTGGTTTAGCATTTGTGGGTCTCTCTCTCTCTCTCTCTCTCTCTCTCTCTCTCTCTCTCTCTCTCTCTCTCTCTCTCTCTCTCTCTCTCTCTCTCTCTCTCTCTCTCTCTCTCTCTCTCTCTCTCTCTCTCTCTCTCTCTCTCTCTCTCTCTCTCTCTCTCTCTCTCTCTCTCTCTCTCTCTCATGCTGTGCTGGTTTAATTGCAAGAGCACCCTCGTGTGCCCGTGTGCCATGATGTGTTTGTGCATGTGTGCATGTTTGTGTGTGTGTGCGTGTGTGTTTGCGTGTGTGTGTGGGTATATGCGCGAGATCTCCTTAAAGTGTTCAAGGAGAAGCAGCAGGGGTCTGTTCCACCTGCCTACCCCCTCCTCCACCTAACCCCCAACGCTGCTCTCCTCTCATCTCCTTTGCTACCGCTCATGTCACCCGTCCCTCTTTCCTCTGGTAATGCTTCAAACAAAAAGCTGTATGGAGCATAAAGGGAATAAGAGGTGAAGCTGCTGTTTGACAAAACGCTGAGAGGAAATACCTATTTGTGTACTCTTAACAGAGGTTCGAACAGTTCAGTAACGTGCTACGTGCAATGAGCAGATTATACAGTCAATCAAGAAGACTGTTATCCAGGTGACTGGTCCAGCCTTCCCACTCTGCAAGGATCAACAGCACGTGACAATGTTTTGTTTTGGCCGCAAATCTGTATGACCATGCCTGATTGAACTCCTTCATTTCTACTTAAAGGACGACAGTCAAGCTTTGCTCTTTGTAATATAAGAGAACTTCTTCAGGATCGCATTGTGACTATTTGGTCAGTACATTCACAGTAAAGTTAGTCAATAAACATTATTTGTTCATATCGAAACAATGGAGATGACAATCCTTGACCAATGACGTCAATGGTCCATCTTTTCCATTTCTTTCTCGAAAAACGGTATGGGTGTTGCAGACCGCACATTTTTCACATGTGACTGAAGCAGTAGGGTTTTTCATATTAGAAAACGGCGTGCTTGAAAATTCCCCTCGCAGACGTAATAGACATTCAACTCTACTGAGCAAGGGACACTGAAAGCCTGCATGTTCATAGAATTAAATACAAAAAATAATACATTCCTGAATCTCCTCCCGTCTCTTCCTCCTATTTCATCGACCTCCAGTCTCATCAACCCATCCCCTATCTTGTAACTGGTACCCTGATCCTCTCTCTGTTTAACCTGCCCGATCCCATCTGCTTCCCTTACCTCCCCCCTCCCTTCTCCCTTCCCACTAAACCCTGCAGGCTTCGCCTCCCCCCCCCCCCCCCCCCCCCCCCCCCCCCCCCCCCCAAGTCATCTACAGCCCCCCACATTGTACCACCCATAATGTCCGTAGAGGAATGCTGCTGTCAAAACTCCCTGCTCCTCACTCCTCTCCTTAATCAGCTGTCAACATCAAACGCTCCCCCACTCCGACGCTACCATCCACCCATCCCCCCCACCCTGCCCTCCCACAGACCCCCCCGGGACTCATCCCCAAGTGGCTCCCGCCCGGCACGCACGCCGACACACGTCCTCACGCACATCCTCCCACACGCACAAACAGAAACACGCTGCTTAAACACATACACGTTGTGTGCAGACGCACTACCTGGGGAGGCTGGGGGGGTGTGTGTGTGTGTGTGTGTGTGTGTGTGTGTGTGTGTGTGTGTGTGTGTGTGTGTGTGTGTGTGTGTGTGTGTGTGTGTGTGTGTGTGTGTGTGTGTGTGTGTGTGTTGATGTGTGCGTGTCAGTTCATTTCCTGTGTGTCCTAATTCTCTGTATCTCTCTCTCGCTCCATCTCTCTCTGTCTATCTGTTTGGTAGACAGCTATGAATACTAATACCAACTCTGCTGGCGGTGGTCCATACAAATCTGCCTGAGTTAACCATCCTTCCCCAGTACCGAAGAAACCCCAACTCACACACAGACCAACACATGCCTGCACAGGCAAACACACCCATGCATGCATGATGTCACGCATGGACCACCAAAAGCTTTTAAAATGTTTCCCACCTCAATGTTAGTTTTTACATTTCTGAATTCGGATTTGCAGTAAAGCAATTTGAGCTTCAGACAGGCAGACACACACAGACACACACAGACACACACACACTCTAAATGGGCTGGAATGAGACCATTTTGATGTAAATGGAACATCGGTGCTGGACACACTCTCACAACGGACAAGCCTCCATAACGCACAGCAGCCGGTTCTCCGTGATGAAGAGTGGGCAGCTCCTCCTTAATGACACTCACGCTACGTCTACCAGCATGGTCCTGTGTGTGTGTGTGTGTGTGTGTGTGTGTGTGTGTGTGTGTGTGTGTGTGTGTGTGTGTGTGTGTGTGTGTTACTAATTCATTATTCTGTTAATGTTGTGCAGCTGGGGGAGGGAGAGAGACAGGGACAGAAACTGCTGAGGAGTGACCGTGGTTAAGAGACACGCTAGTGAGAGAGATGAATGGAGGGGCAAGCAGGAAGTATGAACCGTTGTTCACAAAGCGAGGAAAGAGTGGGGGTAATGTTTAATTACCTCCGATTCACCTAGTCTCCTGACACACACACACACACACACACACACACACACACACACACACACACACACACACACACACACACACACACACACACACACACACACACACACACACACACACACACAGCTGTCTAAATGACTAGTCATTAGCCAATGAACCCAGAGACCAGAGAGTGATAAATCTAACACACCTATAGTTTAGTGTCTGGTAGGCGCCAATGGAAGCCTCTCAACGCAAACAATTATCTGGGTTTGTGATCATTCTTTTTCCTCTCCAAAATTGGACAAACTTGACACAATTATCAGATACATCAACAATCTAAGACCGTTTGTCTTCCAGTGAGGTGAAATGGGATGCTGTCGAGTCATCATCGGCCTACAAATAGTCATCGGTATCCCATCACACAGATTCCACTTTAGTAGTCCAAGCGCCTATCGCAAAAACTGTGTGACAAATGGCAGCAACTTTTGCACTCTTGTTAAATATGTGCTCTTGCATTATAGAGAGATCTGTGTGTTATATTGACCTAAATTCAATTGTGTCAAAGAGGGTTTTTTCATCGTCAAATCTTATGCTCGGATATGCAAGGGATTTTGAACAATCCGATTTAGAAAAAGAAGCTAAATCCCACACACTAACACAAATCTATTCCCACACACTTGGACACACAAGGACACAGACAGACACACAAACACACACACACACACAAACACACACACACTCACTCACAATGCTACAGGGGCTAAGGGTTAATAAAATAGGTTATAAAAGAGCGAGCTGGAGAAGCAGCAAATGGAGGAGAACAGAGAGGGTGTTTGAGCGAGATCCGGGACGTATCATAGCGAGGAAATGGAAGAGATGCAGCGCACAAAGGGAGGGCTGGACGGACAGATGATTGGAGGGTGGGCTGATGAAGGGGCCGCGGGGGGGAGGGGGGGAGGGGGGGGGGCAGATCTAAGCTGCTCCACTCCTCCCACCACTCCTACCTAGGAAAAGAGGGGATTTGCTCGCCC
>NC_044056.1:17153302-17185802 GCF_902167405.1 Gadus morhua | reverse complement strand
TTGTGTTGTTCGTCCCCTTGATATTTCCTGTACTATAACTGACTGGGGCAATGTTCTATGATTGGCTGTACCTGTGTGCACGTGTGTATATATGCGTGTCTGTGTGTATGTGTGTGCGTGTGTGTTTGCCAGCGCTTGCATGTGTTCACGTGTGTGTGCAAAGATTATGTTAATCTCAGTGCTACCGCAGTGCACTAGGGCTGGGTGGTCTCAAATCTGTATGCATAGCGTGTCCGTGTGTATGGGTGCGTGTGTGTGTGGATACGTATGTGTGTGTTTCAGAAAATAATATGCATGTTATGTCGACAGAGAGACAAAGTCAGAGCCAGAGGGAAGGTTTGCGTGTGTGCGTGTGTGTGTGTGTGTGTGCGCGCGCGCTTGCGTGTGTTCTGTCCAGGTGCTGGGACCTCTGTTTGTCCCTCGACAGGGAATGCAGAGGTCCCTGGACTCCCCTCTGCTTCCTGCTAACAAGCCACACACACACACACACACACACACACACACACACACACACACACACACACACACACACACACACACACACACACACACACACACACACACCATCGATCAGGGAGAGGATCGGGGTCACTGTGCGCCCAGTTAGCCATCCACTAAGGATCCTGAGCCTCAGGGCATGTGCCCCCCCCCCCCCCCCCCCCCCTGCTTACACACACACACACACACACAAGTGCACACACACACACACACACACACACACACACACACACACACATAAATACATGAATGCAGACTCTCATCTCATCTGCATGCAGTCCTCAGAACAGAGCTCCTAGGTGGTTTCCATACTAAAAAGGCAGATAAATCCTGCAGTCTCGGCCAGCGTACCAAAACAACAGACCATAACGTCGGACCATCTACCAACGACTGTCGGTTAAAAACGTTCCCTAGCAACAAGTTTATGTCGGCAGCATACGATAGCAACAGCTGACTATCGACAGAGTCAAAACTGAACAATCAAAGAACAAATGTTTCCTGGCATCGCCGCCAGCGCAAGCTGTTAACGGGCGGTAAAAGCGTTTGATGGCGACAGTTTGATTCATATTATGATGGCATCATTTGAACGTTATTGGCTGATTGTGCTGATAATGATAGCCCTCTTAAAGTTCTTTTAAAAACACAAACACAAACGCACACAAGAGCGTCACAAGGAAGTGCTTACAACATTGAGCCGATCATAGCAAACGCAGCCTATCGCCTCGTTTGGTGATGGAGACAACGATGCTGTGTGAAGCGTTGAGGACTGGGAGCGGCCAGCAAGATCAGCCTCTTACCGTGCTGGTGTGTGTGTATGTATGTGTGTATGCCTGCACGTGTATTTGTATGCAGGTGTGCGTGCAGGTGTGCGTTTGTGTGTATGTGTGCTGGTGTGAGTTTGTCTGTGTTTGTTTGTGTTTGAATTATTTAGTTCCATAGAGAGGGCAGACTGCTGTGGTAATGAGGAGGACATGCATTTGTACAAAACACTGCTGGTGGAAATCTATTGATCCGCCAGCCGTTCATCCAAAGAGTCAGGAATGAACAAACTGCCAGCTACCTTTTCCCCATGACTGACACGTCGTGGACAAGCAAGGCAGTTATAGAGAGAAAACAACAGACACGCCGGCAGAGGTACAGACGGCTAGCTTGAAGGGACGCAGACGGTCAGACAAAGGGACAGACAGACGGACCATGGTCATTTTTTGAAGAATATTTTTTTTAAATGATGGAGCGAATAGGCCACCGGCAGGTAATTGAGCCACAACCTCCAAACACACACACATCTGTAAGAGGGGAATAATGGATCGATCAAACTAGTAAGATGGGATAAATGGATCGATAACACCACCAGAAAAATGGGAATAGTGGACTGATAACACCAGTTACATGGGAACAATGGATCGATAACACCGGTAAAATGGATTGCAGAATACGCCTCAAGTGCTGGAAGGAACAAATCACAAATGCACTTCCACATTATCAAATCTCCCTACATTTAAACTACCCTATGAATTTTATCCCGAGTAACATTTCACCCCCAAAAGATTATGAACTGCTATGTCTGGGATCATAGAGATGACGATTGTATCGTGTCTAATAAACTTGAGCGAGCACATTTATGAAACAAGTTCTACTGTCTAACGATCAACATTCAAAGTCTCATCTCTTGGATTCCCAAACTCCTCAGCATTAGATTCCTCTTTTCCCTACATATGAATAAAAAACATGCTAACACAACACACTTCACATCAAAAGCTTGGCCACTAACATGACACATTTTACGAACAAATGGCTGCTAGCCCCAATACACTTTCAAAGGTGTATGTACACGCAAACCCACACCATTACTGCAAATATCATTAATGTATATTTTACACACACACACGCGCGCGCACTCTCGCTGACCTCGGCCTCTCCTTCACCTCAACAAGGCCAGTAATTACACTGTGTCACTAGATGGCCTAAAAACAGCCCTGCAATTACTACAGAGCAGGGAGAAGAAAGAGCCGGGGGGGGGGGGGGGGGGGGGGTGAGAGACACTGAGCGATCTCTTTATATATTTAGAAGAGAGAAAAAGCCTAATCTATTCTTTTTCTTCTTTTGTATTTAAGTTAATTATAACTCATCTGATTTATACACTGTATTGTAATATTTCTTTATAAAGTCCATCTCCTATTGTACCTACATTTTTCTGAAATATTTCACCCTTGCTCTGACAACGTTAACGTAGGTTTCCGATGCCAATGAGGCCCCTCTGAAATTGAGTTAAGGAGAGAGAGAGAGAGAGAGAGAGAGAGAGAGAGAGAGAGAGAGAGAGAGAGAGAGAGAGAGAGAGAGAGAGAGAGAGAATGTTGTTGAGTATTAGTTTCTTAGTATTTTCTAGTTTGTTGGAGGGGGGGGGGGGGGTCTAGGATGCCCCATTCCTTAACTAAAAAACATAAAAGATGAAGGTGAAAAAACATCTGGATAGCATCCAAACATACCGCCTTGCATCAACAAACACACACACACACGCATGCACACACACAGACACACACACACTCTAATGAAGCCCCGGTAGTGAGGAGGAGCAGCAGGGAACGGCACAAATCGCCAAAGACCGTCCGCGTGCGGGTGTGTTTTTGCGTGACAAGGTGGCTTGTGCATGATCCACGTCACAATGCCAGCATGTGTGTGCTAGTGTGTGTGTGTGTGTGTGTGTGTGTGCATGCATGTGTCTCCGGCGGGATAATTATGGCGCTCCTTAGCAGCTGAGCATGCCAGATGTACTGGGAGAAGGAGGAGGAGAAGGGAGGCGGAGAGACGCCGAGCAGAGCAGGCCAGAGAGGGAGCAGGGAACCAGGAGCAACCCCACCATGCGGCAGGAGCCACAGAGCACCACGGCCGCCGCGCGGGGGTGTGTGTGTGTGTGTCTCTGTGTGTCTGTGTGGCTGTGTGTGTGTTACATGTGTTTTTAACCAATCCCTGCCAAAGCATGTGTATCAGAGGTTGTCGGTGTGGTGTTCAAGTACAGGTGTGTGTGTGTGTGTGTGTGTGTGTGTGTGTGTGTGTGTGTGTGTGTGTGTGTGTGTGTGTGTGTGTGTGTGTGTGTGTGTGTGTGTGTGTGTGTGTGTAGTTCTTAGTAAAGGAGGGGTATACACATTTTGTGTGCCTGTGTGTGTGTGTCGCTGGCTTGGACCATCCCATTCTCTGCCATCCACCATTAGCAGGCTGGCTCTGTCTCATCCAGGGGAGGGAGGGGAAGCAATGGGGGAGAATATATGAAAATTAGTAAAGAGGAGCTTATAATAAGGGATATATATGTACAGCTTATAACCTCAGTGTCTTCAACAGAGGATTATGTTCCAAATGTTTTTAGGCATAAATACTTGGTTATGCAAATGATAACAAAACCTGACTCAAGTCACTAATCCATTGTTCATTTGCATTCTTCTGCATTCCACAAAAAAATACCTATAAAACAATTTGGGAACAAAGAACAATTCAAATGTACAATTTCATGACTTGTCCATTTAAAATGGGTAAAACCACATTAAATTGTAGAGCTGCGTGTAATACATTGATTCGGTATCTCCCTCTCACCAACACACTGACAACAGACTGTCTGGGAAAAGCCCCACCTCTCAACACGCTGAATCAAAACATGATCGGGAGGAAGGATTGTTGTTGGCTTTTCCCCGCAGAGAATAAGGCTGCGTAATTAATAATAGAATCAATCAAGAGTTCAAAAATCAGTATGAGGGATGCCAGAAATACTAATCAAATGCACATTCTAAATCTCAACAAGTCTTTGTGTACCCATTTCATAAGCACCTATTTTCTATGGGAAAAGTCTGCAGCTTTCACCAATGTACAGTCAGTTAAACATGTATACATACAGTATATGTGTGTCACACTGGCAAGCTGGCGAGATAAACTTCAAAACAGTTCAAAACCATTGGGAACATTTTGAAAAATGAGTCTCCAGTTGAATTGCATTTTAGTTCAGTGCAGTGTACTTTGTAATTCACCCTATTGTGTAGAAATATTGACGTCAAGATGGCTCTACAGAGAGGAGTGTTGTTACCCAACCGTCTCCTGGGTAAGTAGCCAACACTAAACACATGGGAGAGAGAGAGAGATAGAGAAAGAAAGAAAGAAAGAAAGAAAGAAAGAAAGAAAGAAAGAAAGAAAGAAAGAAAGAAAGAAAGAAAGAAAGAAAGAAAGAAAGAAAGAAAGAAAGAACGAAAGACGATGGTGTAACAGAAATAAAGAAAGAATGAACAAACA
This sequence comes from Gadus morhua, assembly GCF_902167405.1. NCBI lineage: Eukaryota > Metazoa > Chordata > Actinopteri > Gadiformes > Gadidae > Gadus > Gadus morhua. The sequence continues at coordinate 17,181,032 of NC_044056.1, read as the reverse complement.
AAGAAAAGAATATATATAAGGAAAAAACAACAGAAAGAACAAGTGTGTGAATGATGGGAAGAACGACCGGACAAATGAACGGGAAAAACGAAAGGAAGAAATCAAAGCAACCATCAAATGAACAAAAACAAATGAACCAAACAACAACCAAATGAAGGAAAGAATGAAAAAACTAAAAGGGAAAAACTAAAGAACGAAAACCAAGCAACCAACAAATGAACCAAACAACAACCAAACGGAGGACAGAATGAAGGAGCACACAGGTGGCTGAGGAGCTGAGGAGAGGAGGGGAGGAAGGAGGAATGGAGGGACACACAGGTGGCTGAGGAGCTGAGGAGAGGAGGGGAACAAGGAGGAATGGAGGGGCAGAAGCGAGGCAACAGGGGAAAGGATGAAAGCCGAAGAAAAGGAAGACGTTGTCTCCTTACTGACTGCCTCTGTCACCTCCCTCACCCTGAGGGGGGAGCAGGCGGGGGCGCCGGGGGAAATTACCCAGAGCATCAACACATTGATTCATCTAAGATGTGGTGTGTGCATAACTCTCTGTGTGTGTGTGTGTGTGTGTGTGTGTGTGTGTGTGTGTGTGTGTGTGTGTGTGTGTGTGTGTGTGTGTGTAAGTGTGTGTGTGTGTGTGTGTGTGTGTGTGTGTGTGTGTGTGTGTGTGTGTGTGTGTGTGTGTGTGTGTGTGTGTGTGTGTGTGTGTGTGTGCACTGTGTGTGTGTCTCACGGCCTTTGTAGTGGGGAGTGTATGGAAAGCAGTGTGATGGTCAACATCTGGCTACACATACAGAATTAGGACCCAATGTGACGGAGCATTGTTTGCTTGCTCTCGGTCCCTGATTGGCTGTAGCTGTTGGTCTGTACTCTGTAATTAAGAAGCAGTGGTATCCCCCCCGGTCTCTCTCAGTTGTGCTCGCGGCCCACCCCATGCTGTGTGTGCAGGTGAGCGTGTGTCTTTCAAGTCCTTACCTCTCCTCCCACACATTGTGGAACTACTTCTTTCCACAGTTCCCTTTCCAAATACATGCCTGCGGTTGTGCTTGCATATTCTGCCAGCTCAGGGAAGTAAAGAACATAAACAGAAGGAAACAATCATAGAGATATTGTTTAGGGCTCGACATGAGGGCCCCCGGAAGCCGAATGACCAGTTACATGATACATAAACTACAGTATAAGAAGAACCCAGGAGCATCACCACTATCACCACCAGCACTCGGGCACAGTTTAGTCTGGCGTGTGAACTTTCTACTTTCCATTTGGCATCGTCTCTTTCTCTGTGTTAATTCCAACTTGCTCGCAAGGTCACCTTCCAAGCCCTAACGGACCGTGTGTTCACGAGCGTGTGTTTATATGGACCTGTATGGGTGTGTGCGAGTGTGTGCCGGCGTGTGTGTGTGTGCCGGCGTGTGTGTGTGTGTGTGTGTGTGTGTGTGTGTGTGTGTGTGTGTGTGTGTGTGTGTGTGTGTGTGTGTGTGTGTGTGTGTTTGTGTGTGTGTGTGTGCCGGCGTGTGTGTGTGTGTGTGTGTTTGTGTGTGCGTGTTCCCAGTAATTAACACCAGTCACTAATGAAGTCCAGCTGCTCGGCAAGGAAGAGGCTGAAGAGCCATAATATGCCACCAGTACTTGCCCTCGCTGCTGTCAATCTCTTCACCTTTCTCAGTCCCCGTTTACTTACCCCAAACTTCCCATGCAAAATAAATGAAACACATAGATATGACCAAGTATAATATCAGCATAATGGCACAACAATGGGGCAGGACCCTGTGATTATAATGTGTTCTGTGCTCCTTTGACAACCAACAACAACAATATACGCCCCAAACACACACACCTAAATCTAATGTAACGGTCTCTCTCGCACACAAACACCACACACTTGGACATATGCAGAACACTAATTGTATCCCTATATCCCAGGCACACACACACACACACACACATAGTTGCCACCAGCTGCAACAGATGTGGCTGTCACGGGAGAAAATGAATTCAGAATAGTTAGAGAATTAAGCAGGGAGCTAATTGTTGCTGGCCTCTGTTTATTGAGCCTTGTTTGTCTTATGACAATTAGCCAGCAGAGATAGCGAGAGAACGGCGAGGCAAATGTGTTCACGTGAATCTGTGCCTCTGTTCCTGTTTGTCCTGTGTGTGTGTGTGTGTGTGTGTGTGTGTGTGTGTGTGTGTGTGTGTTTGTGTGTGTACCTGTGTTTATGTGTTGCTGTGCATGCATAATCACCCCCTCCTCTTTAGCAGCTGGTGCAGCCACACCTGGACGGCTGGAGGAAGTGGGATGGGTGGCAGAAGACGAAGAGGTGTGTGTGTGTGTGTGTGTGTGTGTGTGTGTGTGTGTGTGTGTGTGTGTGTGTGTGTGTGTGTGTGTGTGTGTGTGTGTGTGTGTGTGTGTGTGTGTGTGTGTGTGTGTGTGTGTGTGTGTTGAAGTGTAGGTGAGTGAGTGTGTGTGGTTAATGCTCTCCTTGTCCAGCTGTAGATTCCGGGATTGTAGAGTAACCATTCACCAGATACATCATAATTAGACTAAGAAGCTGCATATCTACATACAGGTAATGTTAAGACTATAACAGACACACCGATGCTTGCATATGCGCCCACACACACACACACACAATAACACACACTGTTAAGTTGTCCCAATTACAGTGTACACTTCTGTTACACTGTGTCTAGCCAAGTTCTGTGGTGTGTGTGTGTGTGTGTGTGTGTGTGTGTGTGTGTGTGTGTGTGTGTGTGTGTGTGTGTGTGTGTGTGTGTGTGTGTGTGTGTGTGTGTGTGTGTGTGTGTGTGCGTCCTATTAGACTTCCAAACAGCTTGTAATCACTGGTAATAAACAGCAGAGGAAGAGGAAGGCAAATCAAGCGAGGAGACGACAAAATTAGCTCTCTAGGGGACCGATCCGCTCCCAGTCTGCTAACACACACACACACACACACACACACACACACACACACACACACACACACACACACACACACACACACACTCTCCTCATCACTCAAAAGCAATCAGGTGAGCATACAAATTCCTGTCGGTTGTCTTCCTGGTGGGATGTCATTGTTTCTCTTCAAACCAGCCACACTTACCAATACATCCGCACTCAAAGATCTGCCATCCCCTGGTGACCACACCTGTAGTATCAACAAGCATAGCGCCTCCCAGTCCTCCCTTTGATTCACCTGCGTCCCCCTCTGCCTCTTTCTTCTCCCTCTCTGTTCCTTCATCGCCGCCTCTTGTCCCCGCCCCCGCCCCCGCCCCCGCCCTTCTCCGCCCCCCTCCCCCGCTCCCACCCCCCCCCCCCCCCCCCCTATGCCCTGGTGGTGTCACGGCTGGGTGGCTCCAGGTGGTGAGGGAGGAGGGAGGGAGAGAGAGTGGGATGCAGCGTGGGGGGGGGGGGGGGGGGTAGGGGGAGCTTCCACCTTCCAAGATGTATTTGTCATTTCCTTCAACCGCTCGACCTCCCTGTGTACCTTCTTCCTTGAAGGAAATGACAAATACATCTTGGAAGGTGGAAGAACATCTTGGAAGGTGGGAGCGAGGTGTCCCTCGCTCCCACCTTCCAAGATGTTCTTCCACCTTCCAAGATGTACTTGTCATTTCCTTCAACCGCTCGACCTCCCTGTGTACCTCCTCCTGTTCTATCCGCTTCTGTTTGTAGCACAGAGTGGACTGCCTCTCCGCTCGGTGCGGGGCGCTGTGAGGCTGGGGTTTCACGACTATAGTCAGAGTGGACAGTGGACATGCCTGACGATGGCTGCAACAGGCAGAGGTTACACAATTTGGGAGATACATTTCAAGTTGAACAAATAATCCTGTCTACTTTACGGTACTTTTCTTTTGAAGAGATCAATCACGATGGTTAGAAGAACATTGATTGAATTGAATCAAACATTCATAATCACTAATGCCGTGATCTTGGCCGTAATCATTTTCATGTACTGTTTTTCAAACACAATTTTCACAAGAGGAAATTAACAGACGTCGTTTTTTTTGTTTTTTTTCAGCTTGTTCTGAAATGCAATGCAACTTGATCAAAATGCATCAATTAGACCATTGTCTGTTGTATTATGTTAATGTGCGGCACAGAAGCAGCAAAGCAGAAAATACAAAAGAGCACCTAAGCAACAGCCTATGGATAAAAGAACAAACACATACACACAATCGCACACACACACACACACACACAATCACACACCACACACACACACACAATCACACACACACACCACACACACACACACACACACACACTCCAGATTTACTGTTTCACCTCATTGCATCTTCAGTGACAAGGCAACGACATACGACCCTGCTTATAAGTAAATATGCATAAAATAACTGTGACTCAGTCCTCGCCTAGTGGAGATTAACCCTCCTCACGCAAGACACCATCATTCCTAGCCAAGCGCATCACACATTTGATTTCCCCTGGCAGCAAGCCAGACAGAAACGTCAACAGACATCCCCCAAAAGGTGGAGTAGCCCGGTTTCTATTAGTTAGCGTCTCATCTCAGGGCACGAGAGCAGATGCAGCGATGGCACTCTGTGTCTCGGAGTCGGGCTAGTGAGGGGTAGCGGGGGGCTCGCTAAGTTCACCGGCACAAACAGGTAAGTAATGCTCATCCTGGGGAAACGTCATTAGCCTCCACCGTCCAATGGGACCACTTAGATCCAGGTGAGTGGCCACTTTGTACCCCTGAGGCAAGTGCAACTGTGTGCAATTGCCTGTGTCCATGTGTGTGTGTGTGTGTGTGTGTGTGTGTGTGTGTGTGTTTCTGTGTGTCCATGAGCGTCCGTGTGTGTGTGTCTGTGAGTGTCCGTGTGTGTGTGTGTGTGTCCGTGAGTGTCCGTATGTGTCCGTTTGTGTGCGTTTCCGTATGTGTCCATGTGTGCGAGTGTCCGTGTCCATGTGAGTGAACGTGGGGGTCTAGGGAATAAGACGCATGCAAAAAGGAGCAGGGCTAGGTTCAGGTGAATGCAGAGTTGCGGTGGAGCAAGGGGAAGGGGATTGAGGGAAGCCTGGTGGCTGGGGTTGGCCTCGATGGGGGCGCAACTCTGATCCTCATTCTGTCCAAGCACTGTTCCTCTCGTGCTCTGATTCGGTTTGAGCCGTCTACAGCCGTCTACGCTGACGATCAAAAGGAACGCACGAATGATGCTCTAACACGAAATAGCCTCGACATTCTCAAGCACTGGTTTAACTTGTAGCAGGCATTGGCCAGATTATTTTTTAAGAATGATTCAACGCAGTCGAGTGCAAAGCGCTAACAAACTGTCGACCGTGCTTCAGAGTCCAAACACAGGCGTCCTCATCCGTCTAAGAACAGGGGGGTCGGGTTGGGAACCAGAATAAATGAGATGGTGATGGGCAGGCAGCAGCATGCCGCCACAAGCGCACGGTGCAGACTAAGGAGACAGAGAGGGGACAAACCTTGCCGTCCGGCGGGCTCTTCTACGTGGCCATCCAACAGTGGGTGGAGGAGGGGTGGAGGGAGGAGAGAAGGCAGGGTTAGTAAGGAGAGAGCCAACGCCTGAACGGGGCGTGGGGGGGGCGAGTGGGAGGGATGGGCATTAGTGGAGGGGTATTTATTCTCTGTCGGTGGGGTCGCATCGCGGGCAGCAGGCAGCACCAGTCAAACGGGGGGGATGATATGATGGTAAGAGACAGCTGTATACAGGCTGAGGAAATTGCAGGTTGGTGGATTCATACAGACAGGGGGAGAGCGAGAGAGAAGAAGAGAATATAAATGTGAGGGTGATAATGAAGGGAAACATGTTGGGAGAAACAGGTCAGAACCCAGTATTCAGTGGATGATGTTGGGCGACCGGGGGAGATCAGCACAGAGGTAGGGATAGAGAGAGGGGCAAGTAGGAGGGGAGGGATGGACACGGGGAGTAACTTAAATGGTGAGAATAGTCGGGTGCAGATGAAAGTAGGGTTCAATTCGGTATGCTAATTGAAGCCCTGTCCCTTTTAAGGCCAATGGTGGGGGGGGGAATCGCATGCTGTGTCTGTCTCTGTGTGCGTGTGCTTGTGCGCTTGTGTTTGTGTGTGTGATTCAGAAGAGGCTCAAGCTGTGAAATCTAGACCAAGGTGATTAGTAAAGCATTAGGGGCTGCATGCACCACCATTAGCCACAATGTCATGTATGTTTATAGTTGAAAAATGTGTGTAATAATAATGCGTATGTGTTTCTGCGCTCCTCTCTCACTCCCCTATTTAGCCCCATGTGAATCCTCCTGCCAAAATCCAATGCGTTTTCTTTTCAAACACAAACCCAAACACACACACACACACACCGAGTTGGAGCAGAAACCCCTGATAACTGAACTCATCCATTTGGAATGTGCAGTCACTAACGTAGAACTATATTTACCTGCGTCTGTTATTCTGTTATTTTCTATGTGTGTGTGTGTGTGTGTGTGTGTGTGTGTGTGTGTGTGTGTGTGTGTGTGTGTGTGTGTGTGTGTGTGTGTGTGTGTGTTGTCTCTTAGGACCCCAGCAAAGCGTTTTTCTATCAAGCTGAATTGTTTTTGTGCTGTGCAGCTGCAGCCCATGGAGGAGTGCTCTTAAATGTATAGGTAGGGTGTGTGTGTGTGTAGGTGTGTGTAAGTGTTTGTGTGTATTTGTATGCGTATATGTGTGTTTCATGGCTCCACATAAAAGGAATGGGGTGATCCATGAGTTTGGGAACTGGAACTATTTATATAATGCACACCATAACTCAACACAATCGGGGGGTTCTTTTTGGGGGTTCACGCACACACAGCAGCGTCATATGAATGTATAAATGATTAAAACAATTTTTACTCTCTGCTCTATCATTGCTGATAAGAGCACGTGCTGCTGTCTCACTATGAGACCAGCGGTATCAGCGTGAAGAACGCCAGTAGCACAGCGCACTGTGATTACGCACGCAAACGCACCCACACCCACGCGCATACCTGCAGACACACACACACAGCAGGTGGGATAGGCTGCCTGCTGCCTATCGCCTTCTAGGTACCTGTGTGTGAATGCATGCAAACACCTTTTCTCTCGTGGACACACGCACACTCGCACACAACGCTGAATGTAGCACACTTGCATGAATACAAACAAGCGGTGCTAAGAGTGTCTGTCTTGATCCTAATCTGAAAATATAAGCAACACAATATTAGGATGAATGTGAGCAGCATGTGATCATGTATTAGTAGATGCATAGAACGTCGATAATTATGTATTCAAATAACTACTGCCAACTACCTTTTCTGCTAATGTTGTGCTTCTCATGAAACATGATACATACATGAGCACTAAAGTCGGAGTGATTTTCCTAACGTACTTTTGTGCAAGGGCAAGGTCATTCCTAAGGAAAAAATACATTTGACTATCCCTCTCTTCCTTTGGTTTCAGAGCACTGGCAGTAGGTGTGCATGTTTGTTGTGTGTTTACAGACAGTTTAATGACAGGTAAATAGATGGGTTGAATTGGCTTCAGGTATTTCGATAAGACAAAAGAAAATAACAGATTTTTTGCAAATGCTGAGCGTGAAGTTGAAGCAAAAACGTTCGTTGAAAAAATAAATACAACCTTTTTTATCATGTCAAGCAATTTCCCATTTCAGACCCCCCACTACCCCTCTCTCCAGCCCTCGCTGTCTCCCTCCACCCCCCCTCTCCCTCTCTCCTCTCTGACAGGATAATTAGCAGGGCCGTGGGGTGCAGGCGCCATTACCCATGGTGCTTTGTGACAATCACATTAGTGGATTTGATTAGCCAGTAGGCACCGGACCCTCGGCATGAGTTGAGCAGCTCAAAGCTCTGGCCCGGCGTGGGGGGCTGGGGGTGGCTTTGTGATTGGTCAGTGTTTAGACAAGTTAAAAGTACACTGGGCGATTAAAGGGATGGTTTTGTCAATGACTCATGTGGAGAGCTGAAGCGTACGCCGATGAGAACAATTGGCATCATGTGTCAAAAGTCATTTTCTCCTAGTTTAACAATCCATCAAGCATAGTCCGCCAAGGATTAAATGTGGGATAAATGTTGGCACTTTCCATTAAAAAAGAGTCCATATGTCTTTGTTATTGCAACACAGAGTTCTGACAGACATTCTGCAACATAGAGAGTGAGAAGGTGCGGTGGGGGTTCAACGTGACGGCATCGGAAGTCAGGCAAACACATTCAATGTTTCGTGCATGATGAATGTGTGACGTGTGAATTCCTGTATGCCTTGATGAGGCCAATTAATGTTGCTTCCTTGGCCATTGTGCAGAGGGGGGATCTGAATGGGGAGAGGGGAAACCGCATAGCTGTGTAGATAACCGATGACAGTAGAAGCAAAAGGAGGAAGAGAAAGATCACACACACACAATCACACAGAGACAGAGACAGAGATAAACAGAGACAGAGAGAGAGGGGGGGGGGGGGTAGGAGGCCTAACAGACTGTGTGGAGAATGGAAGGTGGGTAGAGGGTAAAGAATCCAGAAGTAAATGTCGTTTGTTATCTCTGAATGTTCTCATAATTACTCCTCTCAAGTCCTATAAAGATTAACTCACTCTGCGTTCTCTCGTCTTAACAGTGTCTTATTCCCCTCCTCGCTGATTGGGGAGTGGGGTACCGTGCACATTGGGCAAAATGGGCAAGTGCTTAAAATAATCTGCCTCAATTTCATAATTAATCGGCGCCAGCTTTTCCACACAAGTAGCACGTTAATTAACCCAAAACTGCCTCTATGATGCGGTGTGTGTGAGTGTGCGAGTGCGTGTGAAAGGCAGAGTTTGTGGGCGTGTGAGTTGGTGTGCGTGCTCCAATGTGCATGTTGGAGGGTTATGGAACTTGAAGGGAAAAATAATGGAATTGGAAAAAAGGAGGGGCAGTGGTAGAGAGTAGGAGTAGGTTTTAAAGAGGAGGAGGAAGAGGAGGAGGAGGGGTCATGCAACAGAAGACGACATGAGGGAGGGGAGGAGGTGGTGAGTAGGGGTAAGCCAGCGTGTGTTTATCAGATAATCATACACCATAATAGCTAGAGTAGATGTTGGAAAGTGGATGGGTTGGAAGGAGGGACTGCAGGAGAGTAGTGGGGCAGAGAGACACCAGAGCACAACTTTGCAAATACGCACACACGTGCGCCCTTGTGTGAACGCATGTGCAGGTGTGCAGGGGCTGGTGTGTGGGTGTGCAGGTTGTGTGTGTGGTGTCTGGTGTGTGTGTGTCTGGTGTGTGTGTGTGTGTGTGTGTGTGTGTGTGTGTGTGTGTGTGTGTGTGTGTGTGTGTGTGTGTGTGTGTGTGTGTGTGTGTGTGTGTGTGTGTGTGTGTGTGTGTCGCACCAAAGGGATTGCAAAGTTACTCCAGCTGTACTTCTGCTTCGTCTCTTTTGCTGCGTCTCAAGACATTACCCGTGACTCAAAGCTATGTCATCGCGCAAACGTGAACCCACACTCAGACTCACACACACACACAAGCATACACCCACATACACAAAAACAATAGTAGCCTAAAGTGCACCAATGACTCTGGGATCGCCTGTCAAGTGAGGGGAGGGTCTCGGCGGGCCGGGCATGTGGCCCTGGTGTTGAGCATTTGTTTCCTGGAACGACTCACAGGTCTGCCTCGTTAATCTCCATGACGACAGGGTTGCTACGGCAGCAAATTAAGTGAGCAAGCAGAATATTAAAAAAGAAAAACAGCCACCAGGGAGGCTCATAAAAGAACAGTCTCCATAACTACAGAAGAACTTTTTAGTTGAACACACATCACCACAGGTGCATCACGACGCACACAGGCACAGTGTTGTGTGCCCCATCCCTTGTGGGCTACACGACTAAGTGTTGATGTAGGAATAGAATAAAGTGAATCATTTTGACTAGACTGCACTTTGTTTAATATCCACACACAACAAACTGTATTTGTCTAATGAGGTGGTTAAAGAGAACACTCGACTATAAAACTAATGAAAGTAGAAAATATGGATTGGTCAAATGCATAACCAGTCCAAATTCATGGCCCAAATTATTATGTACAGTGAGCACTGACCAGGCATGAAGTACTCACTGCATGTGTAGATTAGAATAATATTAGAATGTATTGATATATGAAAAAAGAAATACAGTATACAGACAGTGAAACACAACACTGATCAGTGTTGTGTTGGCCTCCATTTGACAAGTTACAAGAAAGAGATTTCAAAGCTAGCCAGGCCAATACACAGACGCACACATACTCATATGTATACTCATACATGTGTGTGTGTGTGGTTGTGTGAGTTTGTGTGAATGTGTGTGTCTTTGGTTATTATAGCAAGCCTCTGTGAACAAAACAAGCAGAAGAAAGTGTACATCCAGAGCAGTGCGGCAATGTGTGACTCACCGATCATGTGATTGGCCACATGGATCTGGATCTCTCTCTCCGTCTCAAACGTCATTTGGCATTTAATACATTGGTAGGTCTTTTTCTGTGAAAAGCAAACACACACACAGAAAGAAAAAACATCCATTTTAGACAACAATGATAAAACTTGTGACACCATTTGTATCCCATGCATATTGCTAGTGGTAAAGAGGCAATAACATAAGAAATAAGGATTGGTTTTAGCGCTGGACTTGGAACAGTTCCATCCACAACACATAAAGCCCCAAGTTTCATCCAATCCATAATGATTCATAATGATGATGCCGTTCTCCCTACATGGATCACGTAACTAGCAGAATAGATAAACTGATAGAAACAAGAGAATTGTGCTTGGGCTAAGAGAAAAGAAGGGAAGAGAAGAGATGAGACAATAGCGGGGAATGTGTGTGTGTGTGTGTGTGTGTGTGTGTGTGTGTGTGTGTGTGTGTGTGTGTGTGTGTGTGTGTGTGTGTGTTGGAGGGAGACGATCCTGGAGGAAAAGGAAAATGGGAGTGTGGAAGACGGGAGCGTCTGCTTACCCATTCACAGCACACAGTGATCAGTCATGCACAAACACACTAAATACACCAAGGCCCCTCTTCCACCATCTCTCCGCTCCCCTCAGCCTTCTGCACTGAGCACCTCAACGCATGCACACACACACACACACACACACACACACGCCTCAGTACACACACACACACACACACAGACATGCCCTCACGCCTCAGTACACACGTGTATAGACACACACACATATTTGTCTGCTTCATGCTTCCCAACTAAACAGAAACAAAGATACAGGTAAGAAGGAAGGTCTCTAGGAGCCGTCAACCACAAATACACACTCTCTCTCACACACACACACACACACACACACACACACACACACACACACACACACAAACCATAATCTCCCTCTCCCTTTCACACACACGCACCCACAGAATCACTCACACGCTCACAGAATACATAATCTCTCGCACACGGCCCAGACAAACAGACACAGTTCATAAAAACAACCACAAACAAGAAAAGCATGCATGTACAAAGACACACAGCAGGTCCCATAGAGTCTGAGAGACTGTCAATATCAACTGGAGCAAACAGCCTGAACACACCCACATACACACACACACACACACACACACACACCTCAACCCTCCCAAAACCAAACTGAACACCATATTTTAACAACTACACTGATGGATGCCCTTTGAAGAAACCTGAGATGTTTAAGGCAGAAATCCATATCAGAAAGGTTCTGGTGCTCCACATAAAGCCAGCTGTCCTCACCTTGGGCGCGGGCGATGCCTCTGCTTTCTTCCCCAGGCTATCTGGGCTGACCTCGGGATGGTCCGTCTGCACGTGGCTCTCCAGGTCCTCCAAGCTCTCGAACTTCACCCCACACTCTGGGCACCTGAGCCCAGACATAGGCTTCTCCAACTGGGCATCCCCTGGCGTGACAGCCCCTCCCTGTGTGGGGCTCTGGCCGTTTGTGCTCCTGGTTGGATTGAATAAAGCCGCCCCCCACCATGATGTTGTAAGTTATAAAGTACTTAATACTGGAGACAGGTAACTTTAGAAAAAATGCATTGCAGATGGGGATTTAAGATGACTTGACAGCAATCAAATGAGCTATGGGTCACCTTCCTCAGGCGTCATTGGTCACCGCAGACAGACGGCCCCTCCTACCTGGTCATGCAGCTGGCGCACAGGCCGTAGGGCAGGCCGTTGACGTCCAGCTTCACCAGCTCGCCCTTGTTCTTGAACTCCTTGAGACACAGGGCGCACTTGTAGGACTTGTGTTGCTGCATCAGAGCCCCGTTGGGCGACGAAGAGGTGGAGCCGCTGCCAGCGCCCACCCCCCCTCCTCCAGCTCCTCCTCCTCCTGTTCCGGTTCCTCCTCCTCCTCCTCCTCCCCCCAGCGTGGCCCCGGCCGACAGCTTCTGCATGTGGAAGGTGCCGTGGATCTTGAGCTCCAGCGTGGAGGTGACCGTCTGCATGCAGACCACGCAGCGGAAGCCCGTGAGCGAGTTGCGCAGGTCGGGGTGCATCTGGCAGTGCTCGATGAACTCCTCCTCGCTCTGCAGTGGCATCTTGCAGATGCGACACGTCCCCGTGTCCAGACTCTTGCTGTGGGTAACCTGCGGAACGGGGGACGACAGCGGATTACGGACACTGTGTTTGTGGCATAAAAACGACCGTGAATCAGGTCAGGTCAGTATTTCTGGAAATGGTGTTCTTGTGTTTTTACTGTATGTATGTATTTTCCTATGTGGGTGTGTGTGGGTGACGTATATAATTGTTGTCGTTTAAAAGAAAATAGACTCTCTGAAGAGAGCTTTGGCTCTACGGTTAGTGTGAATCTGTCATTAGTTTCAGGATAGCCCAAATGGCGCCTGGTGATCTAAAGAGAAAGATATACGTCTAATGCTCGGACAAGAGGGCATTGGGTCAATTATACATGGCATTGAACGAGGAGAGTAAATCAGTATACACCGAGGGCATACAAAACACACATGAGAACAAATAGAAACAATCGACTCCTAGGCACGAAATGTACCTCCTAAAAATAAACCATCCTTGTAAAACAATACCACACACACACACACACACACACACACACACGAGACGACAAGCAGAGAGTGTCGGTGATGGGACGGACCTTGTGTTCGGTGAGCGTCAGCAGGGAGGGGAATCGTTCTCCACAGATGGGGCACATGTAGTGTTTGGCGGGGCCGCGGTGCGTCTGCGCGTGCTCCCGCAGGCCGCTCTCGGAGAAGAAGGTGCGGGAGCAGACGTTGCACTTGTGGTTCCCCTTGATGAAGTCGGCCTTCTTCTTGCGAGTGCCTGGCAAACAGAGAGCCAAAGTTCAGAGTCCCACCCTGTTTGCCATGGACTGAGCGATTCCACAATGTGGACAGTAGGAAATACATTATCATAAACCATTACTGCGATGGATTCACCAATGTGGGCCTACATCAGTAATACAGTCTTAAGTCAGTATAATAAGATTGTAAACCCTTGATGAATGAATTCATTCTAATTTTATATTGAGCGGGGGATGCATGCAATTCTGCAATTATTTTTGCACTGCAATAACACGACATCATGTGGTAACCAACCACTCATTTGAACCCTCCCTCTCTTAGAACCTATACGCCGGAGTGAGGCAGTGAGGCGGGGGGGCCCTTTACCCGCGTCGTCCTCCCCGGGGCGGATGTTGTGGTCTCGCAGGCGGTGGTTCTGCAGCAGGGACTCCATGGTGTACGCCGCGCCGCAGATGTCGCAGGCGTACATGGGCTCGGCGTTGTCCAGCTCCTCCTCCCCGCCGCTGGCCTCGTGGCTGTTGGCCGCCTCCCCTCCCCCCCCTGCGGCGGCGGCTGCCGCCGCCGCCGCGTTCTTCAGCATCATGTTCTGGAGGTCCGCCTGCTCCGCTGCCGCCACTGAGGTCCTCTCGGCCCCGCCCCCGTTCCCGGTGGGCCCGCCCCCGCCGCCGCCGCGCTTGTTGGAGGGCTGCGCCACGCCGTTGGGCGTGCCGTTCTGGCTGCCGGCGCCGCTGCTGTTGCAGGTGATGACGTTCCCGCCGTCCGTCATGCAGTGCTTCTCCCGCAGATGGCGCTCCAGCAGGGTGATGGCCTGGAAGGCCTTGCCGCAGAAGCGGCAGTTGAACTTCTTGCTGTGCGTGGTGATGTGGCACTGGAGCTCCACCTCGGTCCCGAACGTCTCCCCGCAGAAGATGCACTTGCGAGGCTTTAGTCCTGTGGAGAGGGGGGGGCGGGAGTCCGTTAGAGGCAGATTAGAAGGTTAAAGGTTAATACTTAATACCCTTACGCCTTTCTCTACAGTTATGTAGGGTATGGTTTTCAGATGTTCCTGTTTACATCCACTGATGCATCAATGCATCATTCAAACCATCGCTCCGTCCACCCTTACTCTCGCCATCCTCACTCTCCACTTCCATGCGTGTGTCAGCGGCTGTACCTGCGCTGATGCCCCCCGGGAGAATGTTGCTCTGGCCCAGGTGGCTGTGCTTGACGTGGAGCTGCAAGTCTGACTCCTTCCGGAAGTCCCATGCGCACGCCGTGCACCGGAACATCTTCTTCTCGTTGCTGTGTTTCACCGCCAGGTGCACCTGGGGGAGAGAGCGAGTGAGCGGGAGAGTGCAGGAGACGGCAATCGTTGCAATAGACTAACGATGTATTTGATTTCGGTAAGATGACGTTAAAAAAGAACCTGCAAACCTTCTGTTTTTATGCAAAGGACACATTAACATAATGAAGCACTGAACGAGGCGATGGCTTTACCTGTATTGACACCTTGGAGTCGAACACCTCCTGGCACAGGGTGCAGTGGTACAGCACGAAGGTGTGCATGTCCAGCAGATGCTTCTGCAGGTCGTCCACCGAGGTGAACTGCTTGTCGCAGCTCTCGCACACGTACTGCGTGGAGGTGGTGGTGTAGTGCACCGTCAGGTGCTGCAGCAGGGCCTCCTGCGACTCAAAGTCCTCCTTGTTGCACTGCGGGCAGGACTGCCGCCGCAGCAGCTGCTCCAGGTGGGACTTGAGGTGGGCCTGGAAGCCCTCGAAGCTGGAGAAGCGCTGGTCGCACTGGTTGCAGGGGTAGTCGCCGTTGGAGCCGGCCGAGTCGCCGCCGAACCGGTGACGCTTGGGCGAGGAGATCTCCACGTCGGAGGAGGCGGGGCTCAGGTCCGCCATCTTGGCCTGCCGCTTGTTGTTGGCCAGAGGGATGTTCTTGTGGTTCTCCTTGATGTGCTTGGTGAGCTTGAGCAGGGAGCCGAAGATGGGGGAGTTGGTGCAGTACGGGCAGGAGTAGACCTGCGCACAGACCATCAGAGCCACTGTTAAGTATAGATCCCAACAAAAGCATTATTCATGAAATTGATCCAAATAGAAAAATCATTAGTGTAAAAAGCATGCATTATGTTTACATGCCTTGGGGGGGGAAAACAGCTTTAAGCCACAATATCTGCGATAACAAATCTCTAAACATTGTGTACGTAGTAAGTAGTCCAGTGTGGAGTGTGATCCCTGACCTCCATGAAGGACTGAGAGGCAGACTGAAGCACCGGGGACTCCAGTTTGGTCACGCCCCCGCCTGACGCAGCCCCTCCCCCCAGAGCAGAGTTGCAGTGGGTCTGCTGGATGTGCTCCGTCAGCGACGACTCCGTCAGGAAGCCCATGGAGCACTGGTTGCAGAAGAAGGCGTGGTTCCCCTCTGGGATAGGGTGAGGCAAGGATAATCCAATCAGAGCGCAGTAATTCTATTGCGAGATCGTCACAGCTCAATTAGCTGAGGACTTTCAACATGACACAATATGGCACCAACAGAGGAAAATATGTGTCTTACTAAATAACTAACCATTTAACTAACCAGCAAATCTAAAATTCAAAACTCAAATGTTACAATTCCAGCTAAAATTGACAGACTTGCTATTTCAGAGGTTAAATAGACATATCCCAAATACATTTAAACTGAATGTGATTACAATTAAAAGGCTATGCTTTCTGGTGACAGAGAAAGGCAGACCATAAGCCATATTCACAACCAACCCATCGTATCGCTTGTATCTTATTCCAACCACGCATTCCGCATTCGGTTCCCCCTCCAACCCAGCCATTGTTTAACCCCAAGACGGCCGGCAGATAAAGAAGGCCCCCCGCCATGAATGTAAGAAATAGAAAATGGTGTTTATGCCTACCGAACCCACCTAGCGTGGTGGAGCCGGCCATGACCCCCCCGGGGAGGCAGTGGGACACACGGATGTGCTCCTGCAGGGAGTTGATGTCTCCGAACATGTCGGGGCAGTAGTTGCAGTGGAACGCCGACACGTTGGTGAACTGCAGCAGGGGGAAGGCCGCGGCCGCCGTGGCCACCGGACCCCCGCCGCCACCGCCGCCGCCGCCCCCGTTGCCCCGGTGAGCCTTGCGCACGTGCTCGTTGAGGTTGTAGAGGGTGGGCAGCGTGTCCAGACACAGCTGGCACGTGTGGCTCTGCTGGGGCTTGTCGGCGTGGATGGTCTTCAGGTGGATCTCCAGCACCGCCAGGCTGTGGAAGTCCCTCTTGGAGCAGTAGGGGCAGGAGTAGGTGACCTTGGACCAGTGCCCACCTGAGGAAGGGGGGGGGGGGGGGGGGGGGAAGGGACACAAGACGGGGAGGTTCACCAAGACGCTACCTCTCATGGTAGGATGAGCTCCACGCATCACGGTACACAGACCGTAGATAACGCCGCATAATCGCTATGGCAAAGGTAGGTTTAAACAAGGAATGATTCTGATTGGTTGAATTGGTGCATCTCCTAAATTATGTTGGCCAGAGGTATTCAATGAGTCAGTTAACAAATAGGATTCATCTTCTAATAACCATCTCATATTCAAACTAACTGGAGAACTTAAGCATGGTCAGGCGGGTCCATCGTGCTGCGGTACCTGCGGCAAGATGACCCAGGTTCAGCACCAAGTCTTCCCCGCTCTCCGCGCCCCGCCGGCGGCCTCGCTCCGCGGCCCGGCCGGTCTTCAGGATGGAGTCGGGCGTGGAGCCCCTCTCCAGGCTGGCGCTGGAGTCGGGCGTGGCCGAGCTCATGGACGCCACACTGCCCAGCGCCGGGTCCGGGCTGGCCGCGCTGTGATTGGACGAGTCAGGCTGGCGGTGGCTGTCCAGGTGGCAGTAGACATCCTCCACGGAGGGGAACTGTTCCAGACAGACCGGGCACCTGGGTGGAGGAACCAGAGGAACACAATAAGTGAGTCAATGCAAACTGGGCTTCCATGCTCCCAACACACACGCTCTCCCTCTCCCTCCCTCCCCCCCTCTCCCCCTCTCCCCCTCTCTCCAACCATTATACTGTAGACTAGGATGGCAAATAGAAAACGCTGTAAAACAAAATAACTAAATTGTTATTTTCTAGTGGTTTTCAATTGATCATGAAGAGCATTACAGCTGCTTCAGGTTTTGTAGGATTTAAAAGCTTTTATTTGAGAGCCATTTGCAAGAAACGCCAACGCAATCCGTCAGCAATTAATGCTTGAAATGCTGACTGTGCCTCACTCAGTGTTAGTTTCAGATCTTCCTCTCGTCTATTCTACACCCTCTCTTTTCAAACTCTAGCCTCTCTCCCCCCCCCCCCTCCTCTAGCGGTGGGAACAGACCCAGAGGCCCCGGCGCTGCTCCCCTACTTGTGCTTGCGGTTGGCGTGCTGCGCCTCGATGTGGGTGAGCAGCGACGCCTCGTCCAGGAAGATCTCGGGACAGTGGATGCACTGCAGGTCGGCGCGGTCCGACAGCTGGGGGTGGCGGGTCAGCACGTGTCTCTCCAGCTCGTCCGTCTGGCTGAAGGTCTCCTCGCAGTAGTCACACATGTAGAGGTCCTGGTCCAGGTCCCCCTCGCCGCCGCCGCCCTTCCGGCCCCCGTCCCGCTCCGCCCTCAGGGCCAGGTGCTCTCGGTTCTTGCGGTGAGCCTGCGGGGATGCACAGGTACAGGTACGCTGAGGTGAGCGCCGGGTTTGAGCACCGCTTTTGGTTGAGGATGTACACACACGGTCCAAAATGAACACCAGCCAATGGCAGGTGGATTTGGCAGGTAACACAATTCAGGGTTACAGACTAAAACAATTGTTTGGTCTGTCGATTTTTTGGCTGGCTCGAAAACAGTCCACAAGGAAAACCACATATTAAACCCTGCGACGATGAATCAGCAAACTAGGCGGGCCGGCGCTGAGCCAAGGTGCAACCCTGCCCTGCTGTCGACGTGTCTGTATACCTGCATGTGGCTCTGCAGTGAGGAGGTGGAAGAGAAGCCACGCTTGCACACGCTGCACTTGAAGGGCTTGCTGGAGCTGTGGAGGGAGAGCAGGGGGACACGGTGACGGAGATCACAGGGACAGGGTCTGGAGGGCCAGCTCCGCCGGCTCATCATACAAAGCACTATCGTATTCGTTGTAGTTGATAAAGGGGAAAGGACGACTGTGTTCAACCAGTTGGTCAGCAGCGGCGCTCACCTGTGAGTCTTGAGGTGAATCTTGAGATGGTCGGAGCGAGAGAAGGCCGCCTCACACTCCTGACAGCTGTACTTCTTGTCACCTGCAGCAGGCAGAAAGAAATAAGGTAATTAAAATGAATAATCTGAATAGTAGAATCATAGACATATAATCTGATTTCAATCATTTGCATCCTTGTCTTTGGCTGAACTGAACTGACCTGTGTGCAGCTTGACGTGGCGGTCTCTGCTCCTCTTGTGCTTGAACAGCCGGCTGCAGAAGGTGCACTTGAAGGGCAGCTTGTCACTGTGGATCTGCTCGTGGCGCTTCAGGTAGCTCAGACGACTGAGAGAGGAGAGACAGACAGACAGACAGACAGACAGACAGACAGACAGACAGACAGACAGACAGACAGACAGACAGACAGACAGACAGACAGACAGACAGACAGACAGACAGACAGACAGACAGACAGACAGACAGACAAAATAGTAGATTGGGGAGAAGGAAGAGAAGATGGCGTTAGCAGAGTAGGAGATAGCTTTGTCAAGTAAGGGTGAGGTAATGCAAAAGGTGGCTAGCAGTAAAGCGGTAACCTGCATGATAGCAGGTAGCAGTAAACCTGTGTGTGTGTGTGTGTGTGTGTGTGTGTCTGTTGCTCACCTGAAAGACTTGTCGCAGAACTGGCAGGGGTAGGGCAGGCCGGCGCCCCCCTCCTCCTCACCGGGGCCCAGGTCACCGCAGCCGTGCTGGGAGGGGGAGGCCATGTCCTTGCTGGACGGGGAAGAGGGCACCCAGTTGAGACCGGCGGGGTCGTCTTCACCATCTGACACAAAGAGAGGAGAGAGAGAGATAGAGAGAAAGAGAGAGATATAGAGCCATAGAGAGAAAGAGAGAGATAGAGCCATAGAGAGAGATATAGAGCCATAGAGAGAAAGAGTGACAGAGAGCCATAGAGAGAAAGAGTGACAGAGAGCCATAGAGAGAAAGAGTGACAGAGAGCCATAGAGAGAAAGAGTGACAGAGAGCCATAGAGAGACAGAGTGACAGAGAGCCATAGAGAGAAAGAGTGACAGAGAGCCATAGAGAGAAAGAGTGACAGAGAGCCATAGAGAGAAAGAGTGGAAATAGGAGACAAAATATGTAGATACCTAATTAGTTTTACATATTAATTAATAGCATCTATAAACATGTCGTTTTTTCATGTGTCGTTTATACCAGGAGAAGTAGGAGGGTGTAAGGGTGAGGAAAAACGGGACACACACGGGAAGAAAATGAGGATGTCAGACACGGGGAGAGAATGAATTAGACACACACATGCATAATAATAATCCCTCTCTCTCTCTCATTCTATCTCTCGCTCCCTCTTTCTCTCTCAACAGCAGCAACATCTAAATAGAAAGCTCCAAGAAGTATGTATCCCGACGGAGCTCAGAAATAAGGACACAGTGTATTTTCTCTCCCATCACCCTCCCTCTGGGGCCGTGCCTCGTTCCATCCCTCCCTTCCCCCCCTTGGCCCAACCACCGTCACCACCCGTCCCCAACGCGCAGCCCAGGGGACAACTGGAGATCCAGCTCATCATATTTTCATTAGTGTACTGGCAGATTGAAATGGCCAGGAACTGTGATCAGGGGGGGTGGAGAGAGAGAGAGAGAGAGAGAGAGAGAGAGAGAGAGAGAGAGAGAGAGAGAGAGAGAGAGAGAGAGAGAGAGAGAGAGAGAGAGAGAGAGAGAGAGAGAGAGAGAGAGAGAGAGAGAGAGAGAGAGAGAGAGAGAGAGAGAGAGAGAGAGAGAGAGAGAGAGAATTGGTTGAAGTAGGTTGTCCTTATAAACATAGACCAATAGATAGCCTGGGGATAAAACCTTCCAGGGAACACAAGGACACGAAGCGTGTTCCCTTAACTTCAACCCATGCAGGGTTTGTGTGAGCGTGAGCGAGAGAGGTAGAATGTTGTACAGCCTGGGCTGGCGTACAGCGGTTAGTAAAGCTCGTAGTGATGAATCGATTGGTGGGAAAATGTAGGCGCTGCGATGAGCAAATAGAACATCGCAGGGGGCTGGGGGTAAGATAAAAATGATGAAAAAATAAAAAGTCAAAGCATGAATTATAAATTTGTCTGGGAGCGAAAGGGAAATGAGGCAGGGCTTAAGAAAATATAGAGAATAGAGATGTCAACACGGAGCCCTGTAACAGAAAGAAACTTGCGGGGGGTGGAGGTAGACAGAGAGAGAGGGAGGGAGACAGACACACACACACACACACACACACACACACACACACACACACACACACACACACACACACACACACACACACACACACACACACACACACACACACACACACACACACACAGGCACAAGACAGAGAGGATAAAAGATGTGACATGAGAGGAAAGGAAATAAATATAAAGAGGGTTATAGAAAGAGCTCCAGTGCTCTGGAAAGGTGACTATGTTGTAGTCCTCTATGATGGAAGGGATTGGCTTCATCATGAGGCAAGTATTTCGGGGAGAACTAATCTGCTGAAACTTCCGCAATCTACCAAAAACCCTCTGCAACCTCTAGTCCTGACGCAGAGAGGGGCAGTTCAGTTGTTTTTAATATGTTATAGAGGAGGCGATCTAGTAGTCATTTTTCTTGCTTTTAACACACTTTCTTTGGTTAGTTTGGATTTTATTTTACTAGTTTCCTGGCAAAGTACCTGGGTTAGACGGCCCAATGTGCAGTGCTCTCAGGATAATCTCTTTTTGGCCAGATCTCCCAATAGCTACATTTACACAGTCTTTAAACCAAGTAAACTCTTTCTATTGGATGTAGTGGTGCGATACATTATATCTGTAAGAGTCACCAAGTTATAATTAGATACACAGAAACACAAATTACAGCTGGTGGCCACAAGCATGATGCCTCTCACCTTAAGGGGAACTGTCACGCTTGCTGTTTTCTAATACCCAGCACTGCCGCATACGCATGTTGCATAACAGTGGGGTGTGCTTCATCAACACATTTTCTAGGAACATTTGGCGGAAAAAGTTAGACTAATTGACCTCATTGTTCTGGGATTTGAATTCCTGATGGGTTCGATCTGGAAAAATCACGTGGCTGTTTGAACTTCTCTCCATATTCACGTGGAGGGGAGATGACGTTGCTGACCAAGATTGTTTAAAGACACAAGAGGATAGGTTTTATTTCATTTTGGCTTCTGTTTGCGTGCGTGTGTGCGTGCGTGCATGATGCAGATACCATATATAAACTTGGTATCCCTCCTTCTCTCTATGCGTCAGAGGGGATTGACTGAACAATGACCAGAGAAAGAGAGAGACTCAATGGGGCCCCAACAAGTCTTTGAGCTTACTCTCTCACAGACACATACCCGCATTCTCTTACACGAGATACGTTTACCCAAAAACAAATACTCGCATGCATTCAAAATACACACACACACACACACAGAAAAAGGTTTTCTTAGTTTGGGTATATTATTATGGAAAAAATTAGGACACTTCTGGTGACAATCAAAACTAAGTGATTTAATTTTTTTTGTACAGATGTTCATCTTTTACGGAAAACACGTTTAACTGCAAGTCGTGGAATGGAATGCTGCTTGACATTACGGAAGTGAGAGAGACGGACAGAGGGACAGAGGGACAGACAGACAGGCCGAGAGACAGACAGACAGACAGACAGATAGATAGGGGCGAGTGAGACGAGGGTGAGAAATCACTTCAGGGGGTGGAGGAGGGGGAGGGGCTGGCGTAGGATGGAGGGGGGGGATTATCATCATTAAAGAGCCCTAATCCTCTGACTAGCGTGGCTGGCGCTAAAATGGAGGATCACACGGCTTTTTAACGGTGCCTTTGTTGGACCGCCGCATGGGGACCCCGCAAGACAAGGCCGGGCCGCAGACTGAGGATGGGGAGGGGGGCGTTGGTGGGGGGGAGACGGTGCAGGCCGCAGAAGGAAAAGCTGGAGCGAAAAGTTAAATTGGAAGAAGCCTCGGGAGGAGAGAAGACATGGCAGGTGATGGGCTCGGGGGTGGGGTGGGGGCGGGGGGCGGGGGGTTGGGGGAGGCAGAGAAAAGGCAGCAGAAGAGAAAGAAAGAGAAGAGAAAAGAAAGAAGAGACGGAGACGGGGGACGGGTGGAGGCCGACACACACTGTGTGTCCTAACCCCCCCCCCCCCCCCCCAACCCCCCCACTTCCAAGAGGAGATCCACGGAGAGAGAAAAAACGAAGGAACTGTTGCTAATCCCTCCCGCTACACCACTACCCCTCTTCAGCCCGCCCCCCACACACACACACACACACACACACACACACCTCCCCCGTCCCCCTCGCACTCTCCCAGAGCCGCGGCAGTCTCCCTCGCACTCTTCGGCCTCCATCCGCTCGCTGGCCTTTCATGTAGCTAATCATTACAGTTGTAGTTCCTTCCCTTCCTCGCCGTCCTCCTCTCTCCCTCGCCCTCCTCAGAGGGCCCCGTCTATAGGTGCGGCGTCCAGATGGACGTGGCGCTCTGAACTCGGGAGAGGAGGCGGAGGGGAGGAGGAGGGAACACCGGGGTGTTTCATAATTAGAGCGGGAAGAGGGGGCCGGACGCGCCCGGCGACCCGGGATGTAAACGGACCGCCGCAGGTCCACCTGGCGGAGAGCAGATGCGCGCGCCAACACACCCACACTGCCCCCAGTGTGTGTCCCGCTCTAATGGGCCCGGCTGCACGCGCCACGCAGAGGAGGCCGCGCGCCGGAATGCTCTAATGACGAGACGGCGGCCGCCCTCACACACACACACACGGTAACGCGAACACTGATGGCTCCATCTGTCCGTCAGACCTCTTTGATGGGTGACTCAAGTTCAGAGGCGACCGGCTGGACTGAACACCAGAGAGAGAGAGAGAGAGAGAGAGAGAGAGAGAGAGAGAGAGAGAGAGAGAGAGAGAGAGAGAGAGAGAGAGAGAGAGAGAGAGAGAGAGAGAGAGAGAGAGAGAGAGAGAGAGAGAGAGAGAGAGAGAGAGAGAGAGAGAGAGAGAGAGAGAGAGAGAGAGAGAGAGA
This sequence comes from Gadus morhua, assembly GCF_902167405.1. NCBI lineage: Eukaryota > Metazoa > Chordata > Actinopteri > Gadiformes > Gadidae > Gadus > Gadus morhua. The sequence goes on along the minus strand of NC_044056.1, from coordinate 17,157,595 downwards.
GAGAGAGAGAGACCCAGATCACGGTGTGCAAGTGCAACGCACCCATCCTCACTTTGAAGTGTGAATACAAAGGGAGGAGAGGTGGGGTGGACCCCCCCCTCCCACGCTTTAAGCCACAGTGCGTGTGGCATTCGTGATTGAATGCCTGTTATACTGTTGTTAATATTCTCTGTCTCTTGCTCCCTCTCTCTCATGAAGCAGGGTTCCACCTTTGTAACGGGCAATCTGCTCGGACACCCTCCTTCCCCAGCTGGGCCTCCACTGACCTCCCATTCCTGCCTTCATCCCCCCCTCCCTCCCTCCCTCCCTCCTCCCTCTCTCCCTCCATCACCCCCCAGGCCCCCTCCCATGCCCCCAGGCCACACACATAACATGCAAACACTCATAACATTCACACACACACACACACACACAAACACACCCACCCCAGCCTCACCATAGGGGGCAGAAAAACAACTTCCCCTTTGGTTCACGCTGGGCAGTGCGGAACATGCACACCTACTCGGACACACATATGCACATGCCCACGCATATACCAAAAACACTCGGGATTGGTCATGTTTGGGCATACAAGGCTCTGCCGTTGGGAATCGAAGCTCAGAATACTGTGCCAATGTAATTGGGTGCCGGAGATCTCACACACACACACACACACACACTTGCAACACTAGCCCTTGCCTAGAGGACCCATAGTCCTTTGCTTCTGTACTTCTGGGCCACATGGGACACAGTCTGTTAGGACACACACACATGCACTGCAGCAAGGACGATAGAAATGACGAAATGGCAGACTGTCCTGGGTTTGAGCCCTAGAGGACAGGACAGTTGAACACACACACACACACACACATTCTGTGCATGCTGTGGGGACCCTCACCTTCTGCCCTGGGAATGGGTCCGGCTGCTTCGGACACTTTTGGGCGCCAACTGCTCCATATGGGGCAACGTGGATGCACGAATGTGTGTGTGTGTGTGTGTGTGTGTGTGTGTGTGTGTGTGTGTGTGTGTGTGTGTGTGTGTGTGTGTGTGTGTGTGTGTGTGTGTGTGTGTGTGTGTGTGTGTGTGTGTGTGTGTGTGTGTGTGTGTACGAATGTGTGTGTGTGTGTGGGAGGGCAGAAGGTGAGGGGCAGGGGGCGGGACAAGGGGGGCTGGCAGATGACATGTTTACCCCCTAACACGCGCGCACAGATACACACACAGACTCTAACATCTTTGCAGCATATACAGTACATAAAAGGTGTGTATTCTAGTTGCGTTCTCACACAACACAGTACAACAAACCTGATTCTCAGCACGCTAGCATGTAGCCCCTGGCTGTGTTGTTAGAACGCAGTTATGCTGCCAAAATGTACCCCCCTCTGCAATACAAATGTGGGTCTGAACCGGCAGATGCACTGCATTTGACTCCCCGCTCAGCAGACACAGAACGAGGGTCTAGACACGAGCTGGGATAGCTGTAATGTTGGGCGCATCCTAGCGTCAACTGCGTACTGTACTCTGCTCTTTGGTGGAACAACCCATGCACACTGATGGGAGGACATTAATCGACATCTTTGTCATAGAGAATGATCCTTACGATCAATCTGTAGAAAAAAACAAACATGCACGGATACTGTCCCTCAGGAAGCCACCAGTTCTACACGAGTTCTACAAAGAGCAAAAAAACTATGCCGGAGTTATGATGCGTACACACTCACACACACAAACACACACACGCTCACACGTGAAGTTATGTGCAAAAACAAACGTGCACACGCATTCACAGGGCTGGCATCTGCTTCCTCTTAACACATCCTCTTTCTCACACAAGGATTAACCCCTATATCCTGCTATGTTGTGCCACCTAGTGCTCCATAAAATACATCTACAGAGCCCCCTTAATGAACCTATTGTGCTTCATAAATTCCCCCAAAACCCCCCCCCCCCCCCCCCCCTCTTCTGCGTTGCTACCTCAGAAATAAGAACCAGCTGGTACACAGAGGGTTAGACTAACAAAAACAGACTCCACAAACATAAACACAAACATAAACACATATTCACCGATACTCATGCAGGCTAACAGATGGCACACACACACACACACACACACACACACACACACACACACACACACACACACACACACACACACACACACACACACACACACACACACACACACACACACACACACACACACACATTCATACACACTCTCGTCAAAAGAGTGGCCAGCTAGCGGCTATTCTGTCTATTTATAAAAATGAGGATGGTGGACAGAAAGACAGCTTGCTAACCTAGAAACACACTCACCTGAGTCAGAATCAGGCACACTCATGAGCAGAGAGATAGATTATAGTATATATTTCCTTATGGTGTGGATCCATGCCTGCGTTGATGTAGTTGGGTGAGATGCGGAGGGGAAAACGTCACTGTGCATCGCATTAACATGCAGATCTTTAATTATTTTCTCACCAAACACACACCTGAGTTCACCGTTGTGTACTTGGGACTTATTAATAAGTCATTCAGGCAGCTGGAGCTTGTTGTTCAAAACACACACGTACGAATGTACAAACAAACTGGCTTTTATGCACCCGTTACAAGCACCAAAACACACACTCGCATATGGCTACTGCACCCAGTTGACAAATAGGAGAGAGAGAGAGAGAGACAGGCTGATCGACAGAGACAGAGAGAGACAGACTGGTCGACAGAGACAGAGAGAGACTGATTGGTCGAGAGAGACAGAGAGAGACAGACTGATCGAGAGACAGAGAGAGACAGGCTGATCGACAGAGATGGAGAGAGAGAGACTGGTCGAGAGAGACAGAGAGAGACAGACTGGTCGACAGAGACAGACTGGTTGAGAGACAGAGAGAGACAGACTGATCCAGAGAGACAGACTGAGCCAGAGAGACAGACTGAGCCAGAGAGACAGACTGAGCCAGAGAGACAGATTGATCCAGAGAGACAGATTGATCCAGAGAGAAAGATTGATCCAGAGAGACAGACTGAGCCAGAGAGACAGACTGAGCCAGAGAGACAGACTGAGCCAGAGAGACAGACTGAGCCAGAGAGCCAGAGACAGAGGGAGCGAGCCGGATCCCTAGGGTGCGGTTGGGCTGTGGGGGTGGGGGGTCCTCTGCCCAGGGGAGGGCCAGCAGCAGGCTGCGGGAGGCGGGTACCTCCAGCCCACCGCTCCCCTCCGCCTCGCCTCAACTCAGCTCCCTTCTGGAGGACCTGGGCCCCCCGACGGCCCCCTACACACACAACTACTCCTAAAACCCCCAGTGGGTAGAACACACACACACACACACACACACACACACCCACACAGGGCCCCCAGGGAAGGGGCAGAGCAGAGCAGAACACCTGGACCTGCCATTAGTGACACACTCTGAGAGGAGAGGCACAGACGGTGGGAGACATGGAGAGAGAGAGGGAGAGGATACACATGGGGATACTCACGTACACACACACACACACACAATATGTGAACTCGCAAACGAACGGTTACTGAGCCGTTTCTCGGGCCCTTCTTTTTAGGTTGACGCTGGAATCTGTCTGCCATTAACATTACATTTCCACAAAATACATTCATGTCGCACCTCGGTGCGTGCTGATTCGTGTCTTTCCAGCGGAGCCGGACCAACCGTGACAGCACGGGCATGCTAAGACTGCGAGCAGAGGATCGCTGCTGAACCGCCGCTGTTCCTTCGCTCACCGTGTAAACAAAGACGGTGAGCAGCATTACAACAGGGGCTTGGAGGCCCGTTTGTTTTGCTGTGGGGAGGTGATGGAGTTGTAGGGCACGCTCTGAGGATCACTCTCCAATGTCGTAGTGTGAGTGGGTGTAAGGGACACAGTTTATGTGGTAACCTGGCACTACAATGATTTAAATTGAATGCATCATCTTACTTTTCACACAACTAGCTTTTGTTAATTGTATACAATTGACAACATTTATATTAGATATTACCTAGATTAGAAAGCACACGAAAGATTTTGAGGGGCATAATAAGAAGAGAATGCATATTCTATTTTTCATGTCAAATTATATTAAAGTCTGAGGCATCATTATAAATCAATGTATTTTATTTAACACCTCTATTTAGGATAGGTAGGCCAAGGTCTTTCACACGCAGATCCCACACGGAGATAAAAATAAATACAACTGAAGGTCCGTAGACTTTGATTGACAGCCACTGTACCGGAAAAAACTGCCACTTTAGTGTACAGAAACACACATTTATTCTCCAGCCACCTGGCTGTGTGTGTGTGTGCGTGTGCGTGCGCGCGCGTGCATGTGTG
>NC_044056.1:17148302-17150802 GCF_902167405.1 Gadus morhua | reverse complement strand
CTCTAGATGTGTCACTCAGGGGCCATCCGTGGCTGATGTAAACTGATTGTTGCGTGTCTTTACCGATTCAACAGAGACGATGGCCTGATGGTCACATAGGAGAGGTTTTTCAGTAATGTTTTTAATTGAGGTGACTAGATGGTGATCAACTATCTTGCCCCCCAATAAATAAGCCACACACACACCTTATTGCCAAACCTTGATATTGTCCCTCAGCCTCATCTAGCTTTCCTCCTCTTTTCCCCCCAAATGCCTCTCATCTCATTGTGCGTGCGTGTTTATGTGTGTGTGTCGCCTTACAGGATTATTAGTCATCTCCTCATGTCTACAATGAAACCCCCCACCCCCCCTCCACCCCTTATCAGCAAGGCAGCAGTAGCAACCCTATCCAACCTCCCACCACAGCTGTCACTGAATAACCCCCAACATACACACACTACAATACACACACATACGCAAAATATGGAAACCCATATATCCCGACACACCAAATACTCATACACACTCGAGCAGAAGCAAATCTCTACACACACAGTGCCCATGTGATTGCGGACACACAAATACAGACGGATACACACAGACACACAAACACGCACACACACACACACACACACACACACACACACACACACACACACCGAACACAAGCAATTTTATCTGCTCATTTGCAGGCCGCCTGGTTTGGCAGCCAACAAGGATGGGGGAAACCATGCACCAGGACCCAACCCCCACCTTGTCCTCAGGCCCCCCCCCCCCCCCCCCCCCCACCCCATCCCCCAAAGCCCCGAGAACCACTGCTGCACCAGGCCTGCGCTCACTGAGCAATGCCCTCCCCAGAACCAGCACCCTGCCCACTGCTAATTGCTCAGAGTCCCAGAGAGGGAGAGAGAGAGACATAGGACGCAGAGTGAAGAGAGGGAGAGAGAGAGATAGACAGAGAGAGAGAGAGACATGGGACGCAGAGTGAAGAGAGGGAGAGAGAGAGATAGACAGAGAGAGAGAGAGACATGGGACGCAGAGTGAAGAGAGGGAGAGAGAGAGATAGACAGAGAGAGAGAGAGACATGGGACGCAGAGTGAAGAGAGGGAGAGAGAGAGAGAGATAGACAGAGAGAGATATAGGATGCAGAGTGAAGAGAGGGAGAGAAAGAACAACCCTCCCCCCCTGCATAGCCAGGCTCCTTCCTGGGGGAGTTCGTCACAGGGGTCACTCCCTCCAGGCGGCCCCCAGCCAGCTTCCCCCTCCTCCCCGCCACACACACACACACACACACACACACACACACACACACACACACACACACACACACACACACACACACACACACACACACACACACACACACCTGCAGTAACAAACTGCAAACACACAGAGGCACATGCACACACCAGCGCCCCGCTGCATGGTGCCCACTGTGCAGTCTAGCGGGGAGAAAGGGCTATGGGAGCGGGCCTGAAAGAAGAGGATGGGAGACAGAGAGAAATGCATAGGGAAGGGAGGGTGTAACAAAGAGAGACGGAGATACAGAGATGGTCAAACAAAGCATACATTTGAATGTTTTCCAGGGCGAACACGTAAACATCTGAGATATTGCTTAACCCTAGCTCTCTCTCAATCAGTTCCCTCCCACTCATCTCCTCCTATGCTATGGTCTGGTTTTGTTGTGAGTGTCTCTGTGTGTGTTTTGGGCCAACGTGCCGGCAAGTGTGACTTTTTTTAGTTTTGCTTTCCCAGGCGGTTCGTCGCTCCTGATTTATTCATCAACATCTTTTCGATAATATTTGAAAAATGAAACACAGATTGGTTAATGTGTCACACAACACAACCCTTTAAGACTGGGACGAGGCATGGTGAGATGCAATCCTCTTGGTCCTTAACCCCAATTCAGGGACGCGTGCTGAGACCAGGGACCATACACACACTATCACACACTCGCAGAACAATCATAAAGACCCACACACAGGCACACTCAAACTTTCTCCCTCTATCCATCTCCCTCTTTCCAATATTAAATGTTAGTTGTATCAAATGAACGCCTTCTATTTATTGAGTCATTAATGCCAATGATTTGGTGTTATAGTTATTTCTGTTGTCTTCAAATATCACTGCTCTTCCACGTGGACCGATATAAATGTGCACATGGAAATGTGATAACCATGTTTGCGCGCACATTCGCTCAATCAAGCACATAAGCAGCCAGACACCAAAAATTCCTGCATGTGCGTGCGCAGTACACACACACACACACACACACACACACACACACACACACCTTCCCCTGCGACTTCCAACAGTGCAGTGAATTCCAATCAGGCAGTAAGCGGGACGGCTATTTCTAGGGACAAAGAACAGGGAGGGGATGGAGGGAGGAGGGAAGAAGGGAGGAACAGGGAGAGGAGAGGGAGGGAGAGAGCAGGGGGTGAGGGAAACAAAGGGCTCTGGTGGCACCCAGGGGAGCAGGCCCAGAGCAGCTGACGTCAGTGGGCCTGTGTGTGTGTGT
>NC_044056.1:17033302-17143302 GCF_902167405.1 Gadus morhua | reverse complement strand
AGAGAGAGAGAGAGAGAGAGAGAGAGAGAGAGAGAGAGAGAGAGAGAGAGAGAGAGAGAGAGAGAGAGAGAGAGAGAGAGAGAGAGAGAGAGAGAGAGAGAGAGAGAGAGAGAGAGAGAGAGAGAGAGAGAGAGAGAGGCAGAAAGAAGGGAAGAGCAGGGGGGGGCAGAGGCGGGGAGAAAAAGGGAAAATAAAGGGAGACAAAGAGGGATCAAGGGAGCATGGGGAGAAGTGGATAGGGAGAGTCAGCGAGTGAAATAGAGCAATGCGGAGCGAGAGGCACAGAGTGTATGAGAGAGAAAAAGGATGCCAAAGAAAGAGAGAACTGCCATGAAAAATGAACCCTGTGATGAAAAATGACTTCACAACCACCCCTCTCGTCCGTACCACCTCCCTGCTCCCTCTCTCTCAGCATGCTGTGCCCCCTTTCACACACGCACACACACACACACACACAGAGCCCCCTTCCCCTCTGTTGGTGCCGGTCTCCCGCCTCCTCTCCCTAGAAAGCCTGAGCGGCAGCCAGCTGTGTGTGTGTGTGTGTGTGTGTGTGTGTGTGTGTGTGTGTGTGTGTGTGTGTGTGTGTGTGTGTGTGTGTGTGTGTGTGTGTGTGTGTGTGTGTGTGTGTGTGTGTGTGTGTGTGTGTATTCCGTGCCAAGGGCTTAGCGCAGGAATCTACAGGCCACCCCCGGTAGGCGGGTACAGACAGAGAGACAGAGAACAAGGGACAGAGAGACAGGCCGAGAGACCAAACAGACAGACAGGCTTAGAAAGGGGGAGAGAGAGAGAGAGAGAGAGGGACAGAGAATGAAAGAGAGAACGAGAATGAGAGAGAGAGAACGAGAGAGAAGAACGGATTAAGAGATGGATGGTTTGACAAAGCAGGTAAAGAGGGTGAGAGAGGACATAAGGGACAAGGTTGGGGATCGCGCGTGTGTGTGTGTGTGTGTGGACAGCATTGTGACTGCAAGGGAAACTATTTATTCTGTCAGTCAGCAATAGCTTCTGGACTGCACGTGTGCATGTACGTGCATGCGCGTGCATCTCCGTCCTTCCCCCTCCTCGCTGAAAGTGATCTGTGGCTTTAATAAGTGTCTCAACCTTACAGCACTCAGCTGCTGCCCTGACGACAGACACACAAGTGTGTGTGTGTGTGCGCGAGTTTGTCCCCCTTCCTATTTTTTGTGTGTCTGTGTGCGTGCGTGTATGTATGCGTGCATGTGTTCAATGTGTGAATTTGTGTCAATTAAATGTTGAGGTTGTGTGCGACTGTGTGCGAGTGCACGTGTGTGTGCTGTGGCGCACCCCTTCCACCCACTTCTGCGCCCCAGCTGCCCAGCTGTCCTCACCCTGGTCTCCTCTGAAAATGACTCTCCATGTCACCCCTTCCTTTTCCCTGGATCAGTGTTTATGTCTTCTTCCCACCCCCGATCGTGACACGCGCGCCCCCCCCCCCCCCCCCCCCTCCAGGGCCCGATAGACAGCCACCGCCACCAGCCCCCCCCCCCCCCCACGACCCCCCCCCCCTCCCCACGACCCCCCGTGGAGCACAGCTGCACAGGAAAGGTGGATGACAGGAAGTGGAGAAAAGAGAGTGTGAAAGAGCGACCGGCGAGACAAAAAGGAGAATAACATAATCCACAGAACCCACGCGTCGCAATGCATGCAATCAACGGAGCTCCTGAGCTCAGCCAGCTTACCTTCACACACTGCCCTCCTCTGCACACACACACACAAACACAAACAGACACATTCACACACACAGACCAAACAAACTCACACACACACCTTAAACATCTACTATTACAGGTGAGGTTAGTCGATTATTGTTTGTCGGAGACAGATCCAGATACCTCCCCCCTGGCTGCCTGGAGAGCGACCTGACAGTCATTGTAGAGCTTCACACCACTCATTTAGTGTGCGTGTGTCTTTGTGTGTGTGTGTGTGTGTGTGTGTGTGTGTGTGTGTGTGTGTGTGTGTGTGTGTGTGTGTGTGTGTGTGTGTGTGTGTGTGTGTGTGTGTGTGTGTGTGTGTGTGTCCAATCAGGGCCAGAGAATATTCTCCATTTGATCTGTAGGAGGGATTTTTCCCTGCTCCTCCTGTCTACTGGGAGACCCTGCTCCACATTCTGACTCCTACTGAGACCTCCAAGCACTGCCCTCTGACAGTGTGTGTGTGTGTGTGTGTGTGTGTGTGTGTGTGTGTGTGTGTGTGTGTGTGTGTGTGTGTGTGTGTGTGTGTGTGTGTGTGTGTGTGTGTGTGTGTGTGCGCGCTCGCTCACACACACGCAAATCAAATGTAGAACACCACACACTAAACGCCGCAGACACAGACATGAACAAACTTCCCTTGTATGTGCACGCTTAACCGAGAACACACACACAAATCCAAAGTCACAGGGCAGATAAAGTTCAACGCAAAAAATAAAATTCTGGGTTTCGTTAAAGTGGAGACAGTAGTGATCGGTCTACATTATTGAGAGGTAGGCCAATCCATTAAGCGCACATGCAACCACACACACACACACACACACACAGACACACACCTACACACACTTCTGCCATGGATCATCGTTCACCATCACAAATAATATGAGCCTGAACAGATGCGGTGTGTCCATGCAAGACTCCAACATTGATCAGTGCCAATGCGTGTGTGCATGCATGTGTACGTGTTTATAGGTCTAATTTCTCCTCACATTAATGGGGCCTTCTGCTGAAGTGTCTCTGAATTACGCGGCTCTTCACTCTAGCACCTGGGACCCAGTCAACATTTGCTGCTAACCTGGAACCCATCACTGCTATAGTGAAATTAGGCTGACAGCTAACCAAGCCAATTCAAAGCCAATTGCATGCCAATTTAGAGTTCCATTCTGATTCTGTACTTCGGCCTGATTGATTAAATCTGTTCCTCTTTGTTTAATATGTATCAATGAATAAAAAGACACAACACTTTATTCTGATTACAATAAATAAGCTCTACTAGCAAATAATCATGGCAAGATCACACTCACCCATACCCTCTCTCCCTGTGTGTGTTTGTGCGCGTGCGTGCGTGTGTACGTGCGTGCGTGTGAAAAAAAATCAAAAAAAAACATTTGTATCCACCGCAGGAGATACAAATGTTTTTACTCCATGTGTTTTAATTTAGCCTTCTTTTCAGTAATAATGACAAAGCCATGGTCTCCCCGCTAGTATTCCACGTATGTGTGTGGGATGCAGCCACCGACACAAACAAATAAGAAAGCCTAAACACCACATCCCTTAACAAAAGCCGAACTCTCTCCCCCTTCCTCTCCCTTACAAACACACACATATACACACACGCACACACACTGGTACATGCATGTACACACACACACATCCTGCCAGGCACTGGGATAACTCTGCAATCTCAGGCCGTTCTCTCTCAGGGGAAAAAAATGTTTTATCATTTCATTTTATTTCATTTCATTTGCCCCCCCCCCCTTCGCTCACCCCTCACTCCCTCTGTCGATCTTGTTCTCTCCCTCTCTCTTTCTCTCCCTCTTGCTCAGTAACATGTAGCCTTCCCCTAACTGCTGAGCTCACATCATAGTCCACATCCTGTGCAGCGACAGCATCCCTCTGTGTGCGTGCGTGCATAAGTGCGTGCGTGCGTGCGTGCATCTGTCCACATGCATAAAAAAAACGGCCAAAGGAAAATGTATATTGTGGAAATATATAAAAGGAATATACATTAGAGATCTTTCCATGCATCGGGCAAAATAGCACTACATCGTGACATTGCAAAATGTCCATTAATCGCATCCTTCTTATTTGAAGACCATGCAAATCCCTCAAACTGGTGAGATTCTGTCAATGATGCCGAGCTGCAACCGGAGATCGATAGAGCAAGCGTTTAGAGGCTTGTGTTATACAACACACAAACATCTCTGGGCACGCACACCCCCGATCAACCCCCCACACTTCCCTTTCTCTCTCAATGGGCCCTGTTCCTACATCGCCCTATCAAAGGTGAACACACGTGCTCATACACACGCTGTGTGTGTGTGTGTGTGTGTGTGTGTGTGTGTGTGTGTGTGTGTGTGTGTGTGTGTGTGTGTGTGTGTGTGTGTGTGTGTGTGTGTGTGTGTGTGTGTCAGGTTGGCTCGTTAAGTGAGCGTTTGGATTAATCTGTAGGAACCAGATGCCCCCGTCGTGTTTCTTTCAGCCCCTCCATTAATTACACTGCTACTAATAACAGCCAGTGTGTGTGTGTGTGTGTGTGTGTGTGTGTGTGTGTGTGTGTGTGTGTGTGTGTGTGTGTGTGTGTGTGTGTGTGTGTGTGTGTGTGTGTGTGTGTGTGTGTGTGTGTGTTCTCCAGAGACCATGTGGGTAAAACGGAGTTCAAGCGATAAAGGTGCAAGTGAACATTTTAGCAGAAGAAGAAACCAAAAAAGCTCTGGCTCCAAAACAAGAAGCCCTTGGTTCCATATTAGATCTATTTCTTGGTTGCGGTTGGGGGGCTGTTTTAACCATGTCTAAATAATCAAGGTACAAAATGTCCCACTGGAAACAGTCTCATCCTGCAACAAGTCATGTACCTGAACATTACCGTTCACCAAATTGCTTTTTTCGGAAAAATTAATATCGTAAAACATACACAGATCCAACTTCGAACATTTTAACATTCCATTCAAATGGTAATGCGCTCCGCTACACCAAGTTGTTTGACTGAATATCACAAGAATTCATAACTATCATAACTAATACCCTGGTATTATGCCTCAGTGGAAAATTTTGTCAATGTAAGAAAGGCACTGACATATCCATTCGCCCCTGAATAGTATTCGGACAAAAAGCCACCACTGGGGTAAAGCCACTGGCAGTATTTAGGTGACGCAGACATGGAGGCCTGGCCATAAGAGTCATTATAATCACCAGTCTATTGTTGAGAAATGACAGCAGCTCTAAAAGGATACCGCTGGGCTAACTACCTCAATCTACTCCACACATTTTACCTTCCCCCAGCCCACGCTCCATAGCTATAGTTTCTGAATTCACATCAAATATACCTCAATGATTAACCTCAATGCATACACCCCAATGTATATAACTCAAATATACCTCAGGTATTGACCTCAACGAATACATCTCAATGTATATACCTCAATGCAATGTAGCCCTTATCGAATATACCTCAACGTATACATCTCGGTGAATCCCACACAAGCCTCCATGGTCGCTGTTGACGTGCAGAGAGAGACAGACAGACAGACAGACAGCCACCAGGAGAAGACAGAGGGACAGTCCTACCGGCGGGGCAGTGGTGTGTGCGGTGTTCCGTGAGCTCGGCCAGGCACTCAAAGTCCTGCTGGCAGTTGTCGCAGGTGAAGATGGACTCGTCGTCCAGGTCGTCGTCCGGGTCCAGGTCGTTGGGCTCGTCGTGGTCCTCGTCGGGCAGCCCTCCCCCGCGACGCAGCTTGGCCTCCGCCTCCGCCTCCGCAGCGGGGACGTCTGGGGGGTGCACAAGGGGTGGGGGGGGGGGGGGGGGGGGGGGGGGGGGGGGGTCAACGTGAGACACAGCCACTCACCGCGGGAATCGCTCATAAACGGGCGCGTCAACAGAATGTCTTTCTTTTGCTCGGGTGAAAAGCTAAAATGTATTTAAGCGCACTCTAAACGTGTTTGTGGGTCACACTACATGGACATGATAGTAAGGGGCGGGGGGGGGAGAGACTGTACAGTAAATGCCCGATCCCCTGAGCTCCATTGGATCTCCATCTTCACACCTTATTATCACATTATGAACACTGAGAACCCAGTACGACCGTCACCGGCGAGCAGGCCGAGTAGAAAGGAACACAGGCCGAGGAAATGGTGTGAGCGAAGAGAGGGGAGCGAGGGAGAAAGAAGGAGGGATAAAGTAAGAGTAGATACACCAACTCTAATTGAGTGTGTGAAGACGCGCCGCACCGCTGGCTGGTTCAGAGTGCGTCCCGGCATCGAGAAAACAGTTTCCCGACATGAGCCCGCCCACAACCTGGTTTTGCATAACACATCCTACAGTCGTCCAAAGGTCCAAATCAGAATACACAGAGGGTAGATAAGTAGGTGTGCCAACATGGCCCATTTGAGCAATAATGAGCTCTATAGAGAGTGCAAAAGTACAGAGAAACCCAAATGGGTAAAGACATTTATTTCGGTTTCTCATCATGAAGAAACCAAGTTTCATGGCAGGAGGCGGCCAACTCTGAAGAAGTATACCAAGACGTTTGTTTTTGGTTCTCCTACAAAAAACAAAAAACCCTGTACACATCAGATACGCAATCTAATACACGATTCAACCGACCAAAAACCGTAAAACTAAGTTCTGCATTAATTTTGTGACCTACTAGTGGTGACAAACAGTGGCTTGGCAGGGTGGAGATGCTGTGGTGGGGAAAGGCTGTGTGTGTATGTGAATGTGTGTGTGTGTGTGTGTGTGTGTGTGTAAAGAAGAGGAAGGATGGATGGAGAGAGCTGGTAAGAGGGAGGAAATGGAGGAAGGAGAGTGGGAGGGCGTTGGCCATCTGTCCAGTGGTGAGAGCACCTTCTGGCCAGGGAGGGACTGGGTCCCAGAATGAACACACACACACACACACACACACACACACACACACACACACACACACACACACACACACACACACACACACACACACACACACACACACACACACACACACTTAGCCTGATATCTCAATATGGCCAGTATTAAAAGATGAAAACGCATTATTAGTAACTGGATCATAATGACCGAGCATCTTCTCCACTGCTCTTTTCCTCTCAACTAGGACAGTCTGAGAACATCATCAGAAAATACAGAAGAACGCTGTTATCCATTCAGAACAAGCAGGCAAATAAAGCAGTGCAAATAAATGTGAATACCTGAATTCATGCATTTCACAATATACCGTTTCTCTAACATCTGATTAATACATCTAATAGACCAAAATGCGGTGGTATAAATCTAATCCGAATGACTACAATAGCCACTAACAATATCAAGGCGCTTGCACACTGCCCCGAAAAACGCAGACAGCAGGGCAGGTGCCAGACCCGGTGGTGTCGGTCGGATGAGCCACATTCTATAAGTTGGCGTTGCCGTTTGTTGGGGTAGTGTGCTAGCATCTTTAGGGGGTGAGAGAAATCACTAGTGAAAATAAGATGCCGGATGAAGGTTATGACTTGGACTATTGTCCAATCAATTTACTCAACACTAATCTATCTATCTATCTATCTATGTGTGTGTGTACAATCAATTAGTTTAGACCGTGATCCAGATGTTTATAGTCGATACGTGCTAGACTATTGCAGACAGAGTTAGATGTAAAATCAAGCAGAAACTTGGACACACACACACACACACCCACACACACCAAGGTGCCCCTGATGCCAGAGGTGTGAGCAGAGCCAAGTTTGGCACATGCCAACACAACCTGCTGTCATAGCAACGGGGGGGAGGAGTCATCAGAGACATATCATCATTCTCTTTCTTCTTCGCCCTGTTCCCTTTCTGCCCCGTGTTCATCCCTTCACTACCTCCACCAGTGTCACCCCTCTTCCTTAACCCCTTTGTTTTCAATGCTTCTGTTTAATTACAAAGACACACACGTGACAGGTTACCAGCGTCCTGTCATTCTGATGTGTTATTCAAGTGGGCCCATTTAAGCCCCACCCCCCTCCATGGTGAAGGCCAGTCCTTCCATTTCCACTGCCGCCAAGGCCCGTTTGTTCCATGACTTATTCATATCATATTCTACTGCATCTTCCTTCCTCTGAGAATGAATAAACACATTCTGCATCTATGTCCATCAGAAAAACCACACACTCTTTGCCAATATTCTCATCCTCAAAAATGTACACATTATACTTACACACGAGAAGACACGTACGCAATAGCAAAAAACAGCGGGAGTGGCCCCCCAAGAGAGGGCGAGTGTGTGTGTGTGTGTGTGTGTGTGTGTGTGTGTGTGTGTGTGTGTGTGTGTGTGTGTGTGTGTGTGTGTGTGTGTGTGTGTGTGTGTGTGTCTGTGTGTGTGTGTGTGTATTGATTGAACAGTGTGGCGAAGGTCCCTAGCAAGGAGCCCTCCCTTGTGCAGACGAACACGTGCACACAGGCATGCTTGCCAGCTGGATAGGCAAGAGCTACTCACACACACACACACACACACACACAGCTCTATAGAGGACCATTATCTCTGAGTAACAGACTGTCCCTATACTAGTAGTAACAGCGCGCTTGCGCACACACACACACACACACACACACACACATCACAATCAATCATACGAACAAGCCTAAAATTATGAATTAGAAATAATGGAAAATACAATACTTTAATCAAGGTAGAACATGAATTGTATATACCAAGTCGATAGTGTGGAGAGAACATTACGTGGAGAGCTTTCTCTCGCCCTATCTGCCACCCGATATGGATTAGACATCAAAATGTCATTATGTTGTAGAGAGTCACTAACGGACTCAAGCTTTCCCTAATGCCTGCCTCGATGCTGGACTTCTTAGTGTCTGCGGTGAGCTGCTTTAACTAGTGCTACTAGAGCAGATCACTAGAAAGGTCTAGTTTCACCGTCCCTCACTGCACAGTGATTCAGTGATATGCCAGCATTGCTGTGTCACATCTGTCATTCAAATGCATCTTAGACACATTGATAAAAAAAAACTTTACTCGATTGCATCCGCGACGAATTATGAGGTCACTTTACATATAGTGTGTGTGTGTGTGTGTGTGTGTGTGTGTGTGTGTGTGTGTGTGTGTGTGTGTGTGTGTGTGTGTGTGTGTGTGTGTGTGTGTGTGTGTGTGTGTGTGTGTGTGTGTGTGTGTGTTTTAATTAGATAAAGAGAAGTGAATTAGCAGTCCAAAATGATGTGGCCGCGTCTAACTACTCCTAGCTGGGGCCCACTAATTAACGCTGGTTCAGTTTACAGCGATAGTCTGTGTGGATGTGCGTGTTTTTGTGTGCATGTTTGACACTCTGAGTGTGATCAGTGTGTACTTTCATAATGCGTATTTTCAACATGTTTGCAAGAATATGTAGGTTTTGCTTGTAGCCTCTCCATCAAGTAGTGTGTGTGTGGTTTTGTGCAAGCAGATTATTGAGATAATGAACATGCAATGAGCTTAATGTATGACTAGAGGGAAGCCAAAGAGGGAAGCAGGAAGATCCCAGAGGAATATGCACTTAAAATTTTCAAAGAAACGAAGTTGGAAAAAATGCTAAAAAAGCTGAGTAACTTGAAAAACACAAATTTTAAATTGTACATGTTAATATTTGTTTTTCAGATGGGCCTGCTGTGTGTTTACTTAATAACTAACAGTATGTGCTCAGATATAATAAAAACCCTCAAACATGTTATGGATTGAAAACTGTTCAACAATCTAATTAATCATAAATAGGAAGCAGATTTTTGTTAAAGACTTAAAAAAAATAATTCTGTCAAGTGCTCAAACCTCTGGGTTTGAAGGACATAGAAAACGGGCAAACATGGGGGAGAGGAATGAAGGTGTTGGAGGTTGCGGCCCGCTCCGAGTTCAGTGGCCCGTCTGCTGCTCCACACACACACACACACACACACACACACTTCTGTCTGGCTTCCAGCAGCATGTTTAGAAACCAAACATTCTTCAACACAAGGCCCCTTTTCTCTTGACTATGTCAAGCTTCGGATCAGGTCACACTCATGCGCGCGCGCGCACGCACGCCCGCACGCGCACACGCACACGCGCACACGCACACGCGCACACACGCACACGCACACACACCAGGTCAACGGAACGCATCTATGCATTCTCATTGCTATATCCTTCAATAGAACACGGGTACTGTCGAATATATAATTCTCTAGCTGGTCGTTTGCTTGAGGGTGGAACAAAAATATTTTAGGGGAGTGTCAAAAAGGAGGGTTCTATAAGCTAAATTAGCATTTGTGTTGTTTGCTAATGCTTTTCCTAAAAGGTGGTTTAATTGAACACAAGAGAACTTCATGAGAAAAAGCTATTTCTTTCATTAACAGAATAAATTGCAGCCAACTTCTAGAAGTGTCAGGTCAGACTATAGTCCATTGTTGAAGAAATCACATTTGGAGACAATGACAATTGAAGACAACTTGAAAAGGAAGTGTACTTTCTTAACTTGACGGCTCATTTCCGTCCTTTGTGATTTTAACACAAATGTGTGCGCAGGCGTGCACAACACTGCCAACGGATACTAATGATTGCGATTGCGTACTTAGAGAGATAGGTCTCAGGGATAAAAGGGTATTATAACAAAGCATTGCAATTTACTTGGAAATGCGTCACATCCCCAGATACTGTTGCATGCGATTTGAGATTGAAATTGTCACACAAGAGGAATACAATGGGGAAACTCAATCTGTGCTTACGTACTATGAGGTTAATCCAGTGAGAACATCTTGTTGGTTTGACAACAAGCCACCTGGACATGCACGCAAGTGTGGAGATTTGAACTCATACAACGAGTTGAAGCCCCAGCTTGCACAGGCGTGTGTGTGTGTGTGCGTGTGTAAGCTGGGACAGGTGCAGCTGGACAAGGATACCTTAGCTTCACCGATGCTACCTCCCTCTGTTTCTGTTTCTCTGTGCGAGTCTTTATAACAGGAAGGCAAGGCTCCCGTCTGTCCCTCTAACCTTGCCACCTGACCGTGCATGCATTGTGTGTGAATGAGTGAGTGAATAAATAGGTGCGTGTGTTGGCCTGTGTTTTCACACATCGCCTCGGGTCTCCAGGGACAAGATGTACAGGAAAACACCCAGGGTCAGACGGCCCCCTGGAGGGCCTCGAGAGGGGCCTAGAGAGCAGCACCCAGTGCAGTGGTGTCTAGAGGAACAGGCTGATGTAAGCACCCACCAACGTCATGGAAGTAAAGGGGGAAAACACAAACAACGCCGACAAGACGACAGCTGCTAACCGATGCCATCCTGTTTTGATCTTTAGCCACTCAAAAATATACACCGATTAAAACATTTAAAAATGGTGCAACCCACACACACATATATACAGAGTTCGATTGTGCATCACAGACAAAACACAAAAACATACACACACAGAAACTGTTTTCCTGCGGCAGCCTTTGGGAAATTAAAACTATATTATGGATCTCCAGGGGGGTGTGTGAGAGAGAGAGAGAGAGAGAGAGAGAGAGAGAGAGAGAGAGAGAGAGAGAGAGAGAGAGAGAGAGAGAGAGAGAGAGAGAGAGAGAGAGAGAGAGAGAGAGAGAGAGAGAGAGAGAGAGAGAGAGAGAGAGAGAGAGAGAGAGAGAGAGAGAGAGAGAGAGAGAGAGAGAGAGAGAGAGAGAGAGACTAGTGTCCTGTTTTTCATTTGCCGTCCTGGTGATCATGAAGATATTACAGCGTGGGAGTGGAACTGCCCCCCCCCCCACCAGCATTCCCTCTCCACCCTGCCATCGTTCATCTCATTCTCTCTCGCTCTCTCTTTCTTCTGCCATTGTTCCACAGGGAGCAAGAAAACAAACTGGAAAAAAAAAACTTGCTCTCCCAGCCCAGAGATGGGTGGATGGATGGAAGTTAGAATAAATGGATGGATGACAATTAGGGCTGACTGTATGTGCTGTGCATACATACCCCCGAGATGGCCAGCCCAATGCCCTGGCTAGTAACACACACACACACACACACACGTCTCACCGCCATGAGACGAGTCATGATAATCGAATCGGTCTCAGTTTCTCGGTTTCCTCCTTGGAGATATGACAGGCTTTGTTCTCCCCCGTGACTAATAACCAGCACGCTGTGTGTGGGACTGGTTTGTGTCAGTGTGGTGTACAGTAGTGTAGTAAAGTGTGCAAATGTACAGAATTTGCACACTTTACTGACACCGTACTAAACTAAACACACTACTGCCCCCCAAGTCCTTGTTGACAAGAGTTGAATGTGGAAATGGTATGGAAAAGTGACACACACACACACACACACACACACCGACACACAGCCACACTCTCTCATAGCGGACCGGGAGGGCAGAGGGAGAGGCCCATGGGTCGGGGAAGGGAGGGCAGCTGCGGCTCGCTCCCCTGTAGTTCAGAAGTCTCCCCCTTTCCACACAAGCGCCTCAGCTTTCAGACTCCTCTTGAGGGGAAAGACGGACATGGGAACAGGAAGGAGAAGAAGAAGGAGGAGTTTCTCTCTGTGTGTGTGTGTGTGTGTGTGTGTGTGTGTGTGTGTGTGTGTGTGTGTGTGTGTGTGTGTGTGTGTGTGTGTGTGTGTGTCAGGGGAGGAGGGGGGGCCAAGGGTCTTTCCAAACGCATCACACCATTTAGCCAGAAAGAGGGAGAGAGAGAGGGGATAGGTGCACGTCTAACAGTGCAATGGAAGCATGGCATTACTCCCCGCTACTCCTCCCTTTGTTTATGGCCTGCTCTGTCCTCTCTGACACCATCTCCCAGGGACTTCCAAGGAAGTGGTTTGTGTCTTTTATATACTTAAATAAGACCAAAAACGGTTGCGCATACACACACGCACACACACACACACACACACAATCTCTAAGATCTGAGAGGCTAAAAAGTGGAAGATGGATAAGGAGAAGGCGACAGAGGGAGAAGGTGTTAATATAGATATCCACACTTAACAGAGCAGCTGACTAAGGAGGGCGGCCTATCACACACTGAGGCGTGCGTGTGTGATAGGCCAGAGGGGGTGCGTGTGTGAGTGTGTGCTCAAACGTGTGTGTGTGTGTGTGTGTGTGTGTGTGTGTGTGTGTGTGTGTGTGTGTGTGTGTGTGTGTGTGTGTGTGTGTGTGTGTGTGTGTGTGTGTGTGTGTGTGTGTCTGCATACGTGTTTGCGTGTGTAAGCTCCTGGGGGGGGGTGGGGGTGCTGACTGAGGTCCTGGGGGGCTCGCCAGAACTGCTGTGTATGTTAGATCCTGCAGGAAGCCAAGGTCCCCAGACACACACACACACACACACACACACACACACACACACACACACACACACACACACACACACACACACACACACACACACACACACACACACACACACACACACACACACACACACACACCGCCCCCGGAGGAGGGTTCACACAGTGCTAAGGAAGGGAGGTGGGGTGTGGAAGGGCCGCAGGAGGATGAAGGGAGTGTGTGTTCCTACACACGGACACGCACACACATTTTCCTACGCCTCCTTCCCCGAAGAACTGAACCATGGAGGAGAAAAGGAAAAGGTAGGAGAGAAACACAGAGAACAAGAGCGAGACAGAAAGAGAGCAACCCAGCTGGAGGAAAAAGAGAGAGTGAAATAGAGACAGGGAGAGAGAGACAGAGAGAGTGTACCGAGCATTTACCCCCTATTCAGCAGTATGTCTCAGGGTCTCTGCAGGCCCCCAGTCAGTAGCTGGGCTGTGTTAAGTGTGCCCTGATAGACTGCAAGCCTGTGCGTGTGTGTGTGTGCGTGTGTGTGTGCCCCACAAGTAGCCTTTCATGACACCACTGCACTAATTCTACTCCTGCCTCTGCTAAACGAAGACAGCGTCGTGCGAGTACAGAGTATGCACTTTCGGGTACTTGCTGATGCAGAACGCCATAAACTTGGTAAGCCAAGCGCGGGAGTTGTATCCTCTCGGTCAATACTGAGGTCTACTTCACACCCCGCTCTCATTACATAGTAGACAAACCAATGTAAACCATATAGAATTTATGTCTAAAATAGCTTGTGTATAGCTGCGTGCGTGTGAGCTTGTGTGTGTGTGTGTGTGTGTGTGTGTGTGTGTGTGTGTGTGTGTGTGTGTGTGTGTGTGTGTGTGTGTGTGTGTGTGTGTGTGTGTGTGTGTGTGTGTGTGTGTGTGTGTGTGAGCTTGTGTGTGTGTGTGTGTGTGTGTGTGAGCTTGTGTGTGTGTGTGTGTGTGTGTGTGTGTGTGTGTGTGTGTGTGTGTGTGTGTGTGTGTGTGTGTGTGTGTGTGTGTGTGTGTGTGTGTGTGTGTGTGTGTGTGTGTGTGTGTGTGTGTGTAAGCACAGTACCTGTCTGGACATTCGATTCATCCCAGGTTCCCCCACACTCGGAAGACTCTCCATCTTCCACTGCTGGGGAGAGAGAGAGAGAGAGAGAGAGAGAGACGGAGAGACAGGCAGAGGTTTAGTACCAGTGTAAGCATGAAGGAAAAGTGTTATTTTCTCCACTGTGCCTTCGGGTTCAAGGCACAGTTGGAGCCAGGGTTTAACCCAAGAAATCTTTTCGGACTGTGTGTGTTTACAGGGATGTGTCAAAACATTCCCAGCTATTTTTTTTATCCAAATCCGGGTCTCAGCAAATACCGGGGTTGGCATGGTGACAGAGGAGTCAATGCTTAGCTATGGGCCGGAATGACTCACAGATAGGGTCTCTATGATTCCTCTCGTAACACAGTGATCTTATGAGTACTGGTGTAAGCCTGGACAGGATGAGACCTATCTAACTCACGCTATCCTATTTTATGTAATCACCCCTTGCACTGACATTTGCTGTCCAGAAAAAAAATGCTGGACAATTTAATAAAGATCACAGTTTAACAAATATAAATACTTCCACTTTTACTAGGAATGTTTTGTTCTGTAAACTGGAAATGGTCAACAGGCAAGAAAAGAAAACCCACTTTCTTCAGACACAAACACACAGGAGATCATAGCTGGAATGTGTAACTTCCTGGGTATAACAGGAAGTAGGAAGTACCACTGGCACATAAACAGGAAAAGGATAGAGTAGCCACACAAAAGGGTTTCCTGTCACCTCGCTCTTCCTCACCAAAACAGAGGGTATTTCCTGTGACCCCCCCCCCCCCCCCCCCCCCCCCGCCCCCCCAAACACACACGCACACACATACCACACACCACACACACACACAAACGATATCTGTATCAACCTTATTGAAAAATCAACACCCTCTTCCTAACGGGCCTCATCAACAAGTTGTTGTGTATTAGCCGGCTCCTGTAGAGAGACTAAACACCTTCGGTCAGCCTTGCCTTATTCCAGTAAAACTGAAAGAAAAAGGCCTACATGGTTTATGTTGAATTCAAAGTCCATTTGTTTCTGGAAATGGCTGATGGACATTTGTCTTATTTGACCATTTGCACATAGTTTATCCCCTGAAGACCTCAACTTGAGAATATTGCAATATTTATATTTACTGTGTGTAAAGAGTGGATTTGAAATTGTATTAAGTCTTGTGTTCAAAATATAAACAGTCAGTAGTTGTTTTTTATTCACTTTCTTTCTCCTGTTAAAATATTACTCTTAATATAAATAAATAGCAGGGTGTTATTATACTAAGCTACACCAAATGTTTAAGCAGTGGTACATGATCTAGCTCTGATAAATTGAACTTTGGAGCATTCAGCAGCAACCGTGTTGAAGTATGACTTCATATTGGTTTGAGCCAAGAGAAACCACAGGCAAGGCTTTTAGCTGACCAATCCAAGATGATTCGTTGCCCGCGCACGCACGCACGCACGCACGCACGCACACGCACACGCACTCTCCTGTTTCCCACTGTTAAAGTCCCATCTCTGCTCTCACTCTTCCAGTACATGTTACCATAAGTCTATGTTTAATAACTTATGTTGTATAAGAATGGCCTGGAGGTGAACTTGGAAGCAAAACAAAAAGAAGAGGAACTCTACCTCTGGGCCAGCACACCTCATATATATGTTCTGTTTCATTCATAAATCCAGCTGAACCGTACAGCAGACAGACCCAGAGTAAGAACAAGTCGGACAAATTTGATAAATGTTCAATCAGGCGTCACCAATCACATCCAGGACAAACAGCTCTGTGGTCGAGTAATAGCTTGTCATTAATATCGGCTGCCAGGCTCCTTTCTGCGGCTAAATCCACCTAAGACTCAATAGCGATCTATCTTAACCTGAACTTGAACAGTTAAGCTGGCGTTTCTGTTCATAACATTTGGCAGTATTATATATCAATTTGAGAGAATAATGATACGTGTTGAGTGCCAGACAGATTGGGGGACTGCTTGACCTTGCCTTGAATGTAACTAATGTATAGGTTTAAGTCCTTACTAAAGTGGTATCCCTATCTCACAATGTGTTAACGCCCAGCTCCTCTGTGTCTTCACACACTTATCACAGGTGACAAATCATTTTCCAAGGGGTTTATCCCCCTTTGCCCTTAGAAATTGCTTCAGACGTATGGGGACACAATTACTACCTCCTATTCATTCAATTATGGAATATATGATCCGACCCTTTAATTAATCTATAAAACCACATATTATTCACTAAATACACATATATTCCAGAAAAACTAGAGATACTTTTCTATCGATCAGTGAGGTTCAAATCAAGCTCGAGCCCAACAACTGATGTGACGCCACAACTGTAAGATAGGTGTGTACTCACCAGAGAAAACACACAAGACAAGTCGCTTTCACACAAACACACACAGACACACTTGTTGAGAAGAGAATGTAAGAATAAAAATGTTATACAACCACCTAAAAGTTTAAAGGAGAAAGCTGGTTTGATTGAAAAGGCAGATCTCCAAAGAGACAGACAATGTTTCCATGCATTCATAGTTGGTTGGGCAGATTTGTAAAATGTATAGCTAGTTCCATAGTCAACTAGTAGAACTCGCCATTTATAACAGCCCCGTTCCACCTTTCGATTCCACCCCTGATGAGACCACTGGGAGATCAGAGTGTGGGGAATACACTGTGTTTCATTAGCCAAGCACACATAGCTTTATTTAGATTCCCACATCCTCTCGCTTGCTCTCTCTCATCACCCCCCTGCCCGGGAGACACACACCGCTACTGTGAACCCTGGGTACAACAGTGTGTGTGTGTGTGTGTGTGTGTGTGTGTGTGTGTGTGTGTGTGTGTGTGTGTGTGTGTGTGTGTGTGTGTGTGTGTGTGTGTGTGTGTGTGTGTGTGTGTGTGTGTGTGTGTGTGCGCGCGCGTCCAAGGACATAATGTGACACGTCACACACGATAAACACCATAATATTCTTATTCCCTTATTCTTAATCTCCATTGGATTCTGTGAGGACAACTTTACCTTCAATCATTCATACATTCTTTAACATCCTTCCCTTTATTTTACAGGTCATGTGTTCTATTTCTAAGCGTCTGCTTCGCGCCTTAGTCTATTTAAAAGTTGAGAAGAAACCAGTCTCATGGGAGCACCTGCACACACACCTACATGGATGTGCACATACACACACTCTGCCTCCCAGTCTATTTAGCATAATGTATTCCTAGATTACAGATATTCCTTTGTATTGTAATTTGTTAGCTGAAAGATTAGTAGTGTCAAAATGTTGTTACGCAATCTTTCTGCCACAATGTTGCTTTCTTCTCTCTCAGTCACAAACACACCAAAAGTAAACATGTACAAAATACCTGCTTGTTAACTAAAGTAATCAACACACACACAACAATTTCTGGACCCACCTTGATGTTGTGTGTAGTGTGTGTGTGTGTGTGTGTGTGTGTGTGTGTGTGTGTGTGTGTGTGTGTGTGTGTGTGTGTGTGTGTGTGTGTGTGTGTGTGTGTGTGTGTGTGTGTGTGTGTGTGTGTGTCTACTAGCCATCTAATTAAGTCCTTGACAAAAGGCTCTGCCCCTCTCCCTATGGACACTATTACTGTGTATATGTGCCTGTGAATTGTGTGTGAGAGAGAGAGTTATGTTTGGGAGAGAGAAGAAAAAGGAATAAAGAGAAAAAGACACAGTGTGTGTGTGTGTGTGTGTGTGTGTGTGTGTGTGTGTGTGTGTGTGTGTGTGTGTGTGTGTGTGTGTGTGTGTGTGTGTGTGTGTGTGTGTGTGTGTGTGTGTGTGTGTGTGTGGAGCATCTCTAGCAGCATGGGGCATGCTTTGGTGCACACAATAAACAGCATACAACATTATCCCTTGTGCACGCACACGCATGAATGCTTATCGGCCATAAAAAAGATATACTGTACAATAAAAAAATAATAATAAAGAGTACAATGGCTGCTTAACCGTTACACTGAACATTTCGCTACTACACAACAAACATACAAAGCCTCACCACAAACACAGTGGATCTACAAAAAGCTCCCTAATAGGGACACATGTATGCACTAATAAGCAGTTTGCTTATTTGACCAATTTGATGTACTCGCATCATTCTTGAAATTATCGGTTGCATCGTCATGGTTGAATGTAATGATTGTAAGCTTAATAAACACAATCAGCTTAATAAACTTAATGTCATATTCATTCAATTATATTTGGTTTAATGTCAACAAAAAACGAACCTGGACATCATTGTTTTAATTAATTAAATTGATAGTGCTGTTTGACATAAACGTTGTAGCATCAAGCGTAATGTGCATTTTTATCTGATGAATCACTTTATATGAACCTTATATTTCATTATTTTCCCATTAAGGATGTGTGCATCTAGCTAACTTGGTAAACAGCTATGGACAACCTGACTTTACCAAGAACTTTACCAAAAAATGAATAAAGTTTCAAATTAAATCACCTCAAAGATGTTGATAATAATATATTTCATATATTTTCACAAGAAACCAATGTTTTTTTCACCGTAAACTAGAGATGCACCGATTGCAAAATTCTTGGCCGATACCGATTTCCGGTTTTTAAGGAGGTCTGACCTGCCAAAACCGGTTTTTCCGATACCGATTTTCTAAGAAATAATTATAATCATATAATATGTTGATAGGTTTTCAATGTAGTGAGTCCCCGGGACCCACAGGTGGCGAGTTGGGTGGGTCCCTGAGAAATTCAATGGGTCCCGACTCCCCAGTTTAAAAAATGTGTTTCTTTTTTATTATTATTCTATTTCTTAAATGAAATTAATAGTGTTAAACTCAATACATGAAATTGTCATCTGAAAAGCGCAGCCATTTGTATGTGGTGAGCCACTGCTTCAGAAAAGTTCGCTTTTTTTGGGAGGAACATGTAGAAGGTTGAGGCAATTCTTCTGCAGTGGGCTCATCAGGCTCAGTAGAGGGGGAGGCAGAAGTAGGTACAGGCAATGTTGAGGTACTCTCTCTAGGCTGATCAGAGCCAGGGAGGAGTGCAGAGGTAGTGGGGACAGAAAATGCAGCTGCAATAGTTTGCTGACCTGCAATAGGTTTCATCTTTTTCTTTGGTGGTATTTTTGCGTTCTCTCTTCTCTGCCTGTTTCTCGAGAAAAACGGGATCTCGTTGGAAGCGCGATGTATGCGCAGGCGCCGTTTGGGCATAACAATATGTAGGCTGCCGTTCAATGTAGTTTTCATCACCACCACCGGATTATGTTTCATTTATTTCATTACAGCACGTCCCCTAAACGTTACAACATAATCGACACGAATGAGCACAGCATCGAGCAGTGGAAACGTGGGTTTATTTACTATGAAGTTTGTATTTTTAATTGTTGAAATGAAATCAGCGGTGACGAGCTAGTTGTTTTGGTAGCGGCTAAATTAGCATGTCGCGATACTTTGAACAGGGGATCACGTCTGCGCCGAGTAGATGCGCAGAGGGTTGAAACAGTGCTTGTCTGGTCTGCTCACAAGAAGGTTTCTTTGGCCAGTTACTGTGATTAAACACGAGTTGTTTAATGTTCACAATGTATCGTTTTTCATGGGGAAAATTAGATGCGTCCCCGGGACGCATGGATAGTGAGTTTAGTGCGTCCTTTCAGATTTGAATGCGTCAGGGACGCAGGACGCGTACCTAGCAACATGATCCCCCACGGCTTATTTTTGACTTGCAAGCATTACAAACAGCGTGTTTTGGGTCGTCCTGGCACACAGTGAAATAAGTCCAAATCAGCGACATGTTTTTCTTCCCGCGCTCTGGGCGCCTTGAGCTGCTACGCACCGCGCATGCGGGTGAGTTTGATCGGCCGAAAACCGGAAATTACGACAGTGACCGGCAGGTCACCGATTGTGGCCGATTGGATACAAAACCGGCTTTTTTAATCGGCGGCCGGTTGATCGGTGCATCTCTACCGTAAACACTTTCAGAAATGTTCCATGTAAAATAGAATACAATAAATCAACCTCCCATTCCAGTCCATACATCCACATTTTGGATTGTTCTATGCTGCAGAGAATGCATTTTGCAGAGAGTGGGAGGAGACAACGTGGCAATGCAGGCCCTTAATAATACCCTGCATTTCAAAATTTGTTTTTTTCTCTCATTCATATAGTTTGCTATAAAAAATAAATGTCCATCTAGCACCCTTCTCCATCTCATACCTCATGTTTTCACACACACACACACACACACACACACACACACACACACACACACACACACACACACACACACACACACACACACACACACACACACACACACACACACACACACACACACACCTAGTCCCGAGGGGGCTTTGAGTGCTGCCATTCCTAGATTCCCTTCGATGAGCGGGTCACTGTGTCCAATCCTGCACTGGCAGGATGGCACAAGAAGGCGGGACATAGGCAGGGCAGCATGTGATAGGCCGGCTATTAGTCCTGTACAGGCCGCACGATTGACAGCTGGAGCTGGACAAAGAGAGCGCAAATGTCCAAAACACAAGTGCTCTTTATTAATATCTTCAACAAACGTGTTTTGTAAAAAATTAAATGCATACGTTCGCTTCTACTTACTCTGCTGTCTGCCAATTTAATTCAATTCTCTCAAATTCAACAAACACACCAAAAATCCCTCACTTCCATATATTTCCAGAGGGAGTCTCTCATTGGCTGCCCTCCCTGTCCCTCAGGAACGCCACTGCGGCACGACTGGCTAAGAGCTGATGCCAATCTCTTCCCACAGCCTACCCCATGGGGGTTCCCTAACTTCAATGGGCTGTCCACACACACACACACACACACATAAATATATGTATATATATGTATAGTCAGGGGACAGGGACAGAAGCTGATTAACCAAATACTTTTATCAGCAGGAAAAACCGTGCTCTCTGTCGGCCTGGCTTCTGAACAAAACAGCCTTAAAATTCCACAAACAAACATGCACGCTCACACACACATACACAGCACAAAGCCACTGGCCAAAAGCACAATGCTTGTCTAGGGACTAGAAAAAGTGTGTGTGTGTGTGTGTGTGTGTGTGTGTGTGTGTGTGTGTGTGTGTGTGTGTGTGTGTGTGTGTGTGTGTGTGTGTGTGTGTGTGTGTGTGTGTGTGTGTGTGTGTGTGTGTGTGTGGTGTGTAGGGGACAGAAGAAGCAGAGGGCTTAGACGGATGGCAGCGGGAGGAAGAACATCAACAGCGGCCGTAGAGCCTGGCGGACAAGCTCCATCGCTCCATCGCTTCCCCGATCTCTCTCTCTGTCTCTCTCTCTCTCTCTCTCTGTGTCTCTCTCCCTCTCTCTCTCACTCTCTCTCTCTCTCTCTCTCTCTCTCTCTCTCTCTCTCTCTCTCTCTCCCTCTCCCTCTCTCTCTCACTCTCTCTCTCACTCTCTCTCTCTCTCCTCCCTTCAGCTTCTCCCTTTCTCATTGCCAAAAGGGAGAGCGCAGAGAGAGCTGACCTCCCTCCACACGCCTTTATCTCAGTCAACGCTTCTCAACCCTCTCCATATCTTCCTGGGCCCCCCTCTCTGCATCGCTCCCCCCCCCCCCCCCCCCCCATACTATACCTCCTGTGCCAGACTATATCCTGAGAATCATCTGTTCTATTTATTTTCAATCTCTTCTCTTTTCCACATCACTCAATAGTGAGATCCTGATTGATGCGACCGTCTCCAGCCAGCTCAGTCCCTGTCTGGATCTAATTCCTCATGCTTAAGAAAGCCTCCACAGACTAGAGGCCCTGTGAAGTCAACACCACACATTTGTTGTGCGACGGTGGCCCAACCGGTTGCTTGGAACGGCCATGAATGATCGTAAATGAAAGGTCTTTAGGTCTCCGGCAACGATTGGATCCTATACAATCCATTGGAGCAGGTTCTAAAAGGGAGGTCCGTACATCAAGGGGACAGGTCAAGATGTCCACGCACAGTGTCAATACACTTTCTTAACTGAGCATTGTTGAAGGCGTGTTCTGTACTCATGAACTCTGTGTTTAAGGGAACTCATTAATGTTCACTCCAAAGACATCATTTCAGTGATTCGCAAGCTCCCTCACCTGGATGGCAGCATCTCTCCCCATCCATCCACGGCTCTGCTGCTTAACAAGAAGAACCAAGTGCAAAAAAATGACGGCAAATGACTCCAAAAAGGTAACTACGAGCAACGCACAAACACATGCATACTGTGTTTATGCGCGTTTGCCACTCCTCACATGACAAACACCGGGAGAAGAGAGGATAGGGCGGTACCTGTTGTGAAGTAAGGAGAGGTAAGATGAGAGCGCAGAGAGAGGAGGTAGGCCTGCCATAAAAAAAATACTAAATCGGTGAGCGCCCCACCAGATAAAAAGGAGAGAGAGTGAAAGTGAAAGCGGAAGAAAAGCATTCCTCTGGAGTGGCTCCACTCTGGGGAAGGTTCCAGAAATAACTGAACTAAAAGTTCCCCCAGCACCCTGCACTCACCACTACAGACTGGGGCGCGCATGCTTAACACACACACACACACACACACACACACACACACACACACACACACACACACACACACACACACACACACACACACACACACACACACACACACACACACACACACACACACACACACACACAAATAAGACATGGCACCAGGAGTTCACTTAAAGCAGCTAAAAGCAGAGAGGAAGACATTTCTTGTATGTGTCATTAAAAGGTGTACACACACACACACACACACACACACACACACACACACACACACACACACACACACACACACACAAACACACACACACACTTAAATGTTCATAGTGAAAGCCAACTAGCAGACTTTTGGCTGGTGGTGGGGCGTGATTGCCTTCTCTTTTAGTACAGGCTTGGGAGTGATTTTAAACTGGAGACTCCAATTTCACACCAAGGCATTATTTAGCTTGATACAAACTTGATTAGGGGGAGAGAGAGAGAGAGAGCTTTGTGTCATGATGAATTACTGGGGGACAGATTAACTTACTTTGTCATTCTCTTTTGGGAGTAACACACACACACACACACACACACACACACACACACACACACACACACACACACACACACACACACACACACACACACACACACACACACACACACACACACACACACAGTGTTTCTAGTCCCTAGATGACAGCGTGGCTAGTTGTGTTTGTTTTGTGAGAGTTCACTTGTCATCCAGGGTCTTATCCCAAACCCAGACAGAGGCAGCCCAAGATCAATGGCCCACTGGGTAAAGAGAGGTTGTCCCAGCTAACAGCACAAAGCTTCAAGACCCAAGTATCATCCACCCATAATAATAACTGCAGTGTTCGATAACAGTTCTAAGAAAAAGGCTTTACTTGTATGCAATTGTCTGAATACACTTGTGTCTCTAACATTTCCCATTTCATGTTACCTGGCAACAAATATAGCAGTGAGGCCGCAGACTTTTTTTGCGCTTGGATTGCTTAGCAACAGATTTTGGTTACAGGGTAAGAAAGACATACTAGTTCACATCTTTGCATATGAAAAAGAGTTGGTTCATTTACAGCATTTGATCATAGTCAGCCTAGATTGAAAGCCTTTACTTGCCGAGATTACAAATATATAATATTTTGGAGGTATAGTCAAAGGGTTTCCACACAGCCCTCGAGTAGCCATGTACCAAAGGCAGATTTGTAGGTTAGTAGGGGTTTCTTTTTTTGTTTATGGTGGAGGATATGTCCCAGCTGACTTAAGAACTGTATAATATGTGGGCATTTACTGTGGTGCAAGTCCCTCCTTATGTCCTTCAGCATCATCACGTTATATTACCAAAGAACCAACGCAGACGCATCAAGATGTCAGTAATATCCATAAAGTCATATGAATAAAACTAAGAAATATATTGTTGGTATGATGATGCATTAATGGTTCATAGGTTATTCATCTATGTTTGGTAAGTCAACAATTCCCAGTATGCTTACGCTTCTGAACCCACCAACACGTCGTTGATACCCATTTCTAGGTCATCTCCCCTAACCCTGCATTTGATCATTACACAAACAGTGCGCTTGTGTTTATAATAATGAGCCTTTTATTACTTCAATGCTTGTGGATCGTGCTAAGTTGGACTGTGATGGAAGGGTGTTAGTGAGGATTCAGAATGTAGAGTCAGGGGGGGGCAGGGGGGGAGAGAGGTTGGAGGAGATGCCGTGCTGCTGGTCCCAAGACTGTCCATCAGCTCCAGGCCTTTCAGCAGACTAGCCTCCTGCATTTTTAACACTGGTCTGGGTTGTCTCACTCACACACACAAATACACACACAACTAATGATCCACCTCACCCACCTTATTTTGTTCGTCGGAGGAAAAGACACCATACTCTGATTTATATTCACACTGTAACTACTCATGATGTCTTGGTTATTGGGCCTTTGCTATGTCTTCTTCATCGGTTTGGGGGACATTGGACAAGAGAAGAACCCTAATACCAGTACCACAGTCACAATTGTGAAATTATATACAGAGATGAGCTATCCAAAACATTTCTCAGAAGAGCTTTCAGAACAATGGAGGAGGCTGTGAGAGGTTCCTTGATAATGCATTTATAAAACATAATCCACGACACATGTCAGACAAGAGGAACCTTGGACAAGTGGTTTGTCCGAGAGAGTCTAGACACCAGTAAGAATTGACTATTTGTTTTTGTCCTATTCTCCCTTTTGGAAGTCTTTCCCTCACACTCTTCTGCCCCACTCACTCTCTCTTTCTCTCTCGTTCCTCCCTTTTCTCAAAGGGCCTCCACCGTACCGTCATTGTGGCTGCCTCGGCAGGGGGTCCTTTGCCTTTTAACTTGTGAAGTGAACAGAGAGGAGTCGAAAAAGAACCAACTAAAGGCGTTCGCGTTCACCAGAGCCGTCGGTGCAGAGGGGGCTGGCACAAGGGGCCAGCAGAGTGGGCCCCATAGAAATGAGCACAATGCGAACAGCTTGTTCTGTGTGAGAGGCCATGCTTTTGAGAGAGGCAACACAACTGTCTGGGCTGCCCGGGCTGGGAGGGGACCAGGAGGAGTGGACGGACAAGGAGGGTGGAGGGGTGGGGATGGGCTGGTTTTAAAATAACACATGACACACGACACATACACACACACACACACACATGCTCTCTGAAGCGACAAGGTTTATAGACATGCAGTGTTGTTTAAGGCTGTGCGAGGGCATGACCACCAGACAGATCAACAACCCGAAGAAGAATACAACATTCAATGGGTTTACTTTAATTCACCTTACTAGAGGGGACAGGGAGCAGTCTTCTGATTGTATAATTGGAGGCCTGCATCTGCTATTGACAGGAACTGTGTGAGCTAAAGCCCACATGAGCCATCGGCACCTTTTATGCAGCCAAGATGGAACATGTTGTAGCAAAAACACAACAATGAATTGTGTCCTTGATAAGTTAACACCAAATTGGTAAGAATTGTGAACAATGCATTACAACAATGGCATGTTAAACAGACTGCTGAAGTATAAAACATTAAATCATAAAAACAACATACATTTTTTAAATGTAGAAGTTAATTTGGGAGCTGAATGAATTCTCTTTGTAGCGGGAAAAACTTTTTCCTCGAAGAGTATTGCCTGAAGATTTTGGCCAGCCTGGTGACCTTTGCCAGGGCCTGGGGGGAATGAAACCAAAGGTCGAGGACGGGGTCAGACTGCATGTGCAATCACACACACACACACAGTTTCCCTTTTTCCTCAAAGCCACCCTTTCATCTGCAGTGTTGAGCATCGGAAACCCAAAGAGACAAAGCTAACAAAAGATGGATCGAGGAATGTGGAGACTATAGCTGTGTGTGTCTGTCTCTCTCTGTGTGTGTGTGTGTGTGTGTGTGTGTGTGTGTGTGTGTGTGTGTGTGTGTGTGTGTGTGTGTGTGTGTGTGTGTGTGTGTGTGTGTGTGTGTGTGTGTGTGTGTGTGTCTGTCTCTCTGTGTGTGTGTGTGTGTGTGTGTGTGTGTGTGTGTGTGTGTGTGTGTGTGTGTGTGTGTGTGTGTGTGTGTGTGTGTGTGTGTGTGTGTGTGTGTGTGTGTGTGTGTCAGAGAAGGTGGGAGACAGGGGCGGCCAATAAATATATTATGCATCAACCAGGTGTGCTGAGGGGCGCTGCTAATTGCCCCCGCCGCTAATGTTTAATGTACAGTAGGAGGAGGGGGTTTGGAGGGGTGTCAGCCGGCGAGCATCCAGGGAGAGAAGGGGAGGGATGCGGCCAGGCAGGAGAGCTGGCGCGAATGGAAGGGAAAAAAATGGATTAGAGAGGACGAGTATGGAAAAGATGATAACCCTGAAGTTGTAAAAAGTAACTTGGGTGCTTGAGTTCCACCTCGCGCTAAACAGGGTAACTATACGTTTTAGTCTCGCTGATTCACTTAACGTTGCTAAGCACGTCGTTTCAAACTTCATCATCATCGAGGATTTTGTTAGCCATCCTCTTACAGCAAGTTTGTCTGGAGCGTAAACCCAACGGATAGTCATTGGACTGCTCAACTAGAACTGCCAAACATTCAAGTCAAGAGACTAATGTTGACCAAGGCTGTTATTTTGGGGCTTAACCTTAAAATTTGAGCTGAACAGTTTACTGGAAGCTTTTCCCTGAGACGGAAGGTTTCAATTCCGGTAGCCAAGAGAAACATGGCAAGGCACTATACCTAAAGCACCATTTGATACAAAAGGATGATCCATCCTTTTGCTACATCTTGATTCATATTTTGGTGGTCATTTTCCATATAATTCCTCAACAATGAACCGACTTGCGTTTCCTGTTTGTGTAAGAACACGACTGTCAGATGAATCCCTTGTGTTCTTAACATTTTGTATCCCAGCCTTGGTATACAAGGAGGTGACTCATCAATCACATTCTTTCGCTGCTTCATGCAGTGTTTAAGGTTACAACTCGATTCAGGTGTGTGTGCGTGTTAACTGAGGGTCACCTGAACCCACCTACCCACACACAATTTGTGGGTTTAGTTCAACATAAATCCCAATAACCTAGCGCTCCTTTACACAAAACTGCATTCGTGTGGACGTTTACATATAGATCTATTTTTCTTGGGTTTTGCGAAATCCAGCTTGATTGCTTATACGTATCTATGCCTATTTAAATACAGAGGAGCTGTAGTTGAATGCTGCTATACTTTATCACTAAATCCAAATCGCTTCTATGGGTCCCTGCTTCCCATTTTCCAAGAGCCTTGGTAATTTCTTTCTAATTAAGCACAGGCCAACATGAGTCCCATTAAATGTAAAGTGCTTGGTACTGCTGGACCTCCCCCGACCACCCATTACATTAGCTTGTTTGAGCCAATTACAAAAGCAAAAAAAACTAAATAAATAAAAAAAACTAAATTTACAAACAACTATGGAAAACTCCAATCCATCCCCTGCCGAGAATCATTGGAGTACGTAATAGAAGTCTCAGAGAAAACCATTTAATGGGTCGGCAAGCCTCAATGCAAAACCAATAGCAGAAGATAGTGTGGCTTGTGCACGTTGACTCTAGTAATGTGGACAATACAATATTTACAGCCATGTAAACAAACAAGCAACCACCGTGATAAAGGGGCAATCATGTTCATAGAACCATCTCCATGGTAAGTCACTCTGATGGGGATATATAAAGTCGGGCGCACAATCAAAGCGTCGCTCTTCCAAAGGGTGACAATAAAGTACACTAATAGCCAAGACAGATGGGGGAGAACAGGCTAAAGAGAGAGCAGTAGAATTGAAGAGTGAAGGAGAAGAGAAGGTGGTGGTGGTGGTGCCATGTATCTGTGTGTGTTGGGAGGGTCAAATGTTCTATACACACACAAAGATGTGGAGGCGGATGCAGCACACAATCTCTCACACAGATGTGGGCACAGGGGACATTTTCATACGGATGATTCCAGGAGATACTGTCCAAACACTAACTGAATTTAAAAAAACAAAACAAAAATGGAGTAAAACAAAAGATGATAAGGAAAATACTTGATCGAAGTGCTACTTGCTCAATCATGCTTAATAAAGACATTATCCACTTTTGTTGTAATTGTAACTACTCCTTAGTCGACATGCTGTTAAATACTTTCAAACATTAAAAAAAGATATATCGAAGTTGCTGTAGTTGTTAGATAATGTTCAACAACAAACAATTGAAAGCTTAACAGTAAATAAATACAATTAGGAATCATCAATGAGGCAATTGAAAAATATTCAGTGTATATTTAAGGTTCGCTTACTTAGAAGACCAAACCGAATTGAGAAAAACTCATACCTAGCATACAATTCATTGAGGGGAACAATGACCGATTGAGTGTGAGAGAGCCTGAGTGCCGGAGAAAGGAAGGGGAAGATCGATGGAAATTATGCCATTAGCCGTGTAGATCTCAGATTAATGTTCTAGAGATGACTGACTATTACCCTGGGTGTGGGGGACACCCAATCACAAGGAAATTCTCCCATTCACTTCCCCCCCCCCCCCCCCCCCCCCCCCACACACACACACACACATACACCAGGTAAAGGGGTTTCATTTTCCATAAGTTTCCATAGATTGTAAACAACCCATTAGTCAAACATCTTTGAAGAACTAGAGTTCACACACACACACACGCACACACACACACCCCCCCTTCATCTGACTCGCCGTCAAACTCCCGCTTAATGTCCTGCAAATGAAGCGGATTTATTAATGTGTAATTAAGTAATAATCATTGCTACATAATGCATGAGAGACTCAAGGGGCCGGGAACGAAGAGTAGGGAGTAAGAGAGCGGGATAGAGAGACAGAGAAAGAAACAGAAAGAAGGCGAGAAAGAGAGATAGCGAAGCAAAGCTGGCGAAGCGGACGGAGGGGTGCTCTGTCGCCTCGTCTCGCTAAAGACGCACATTAAAAAGGGATTAATCCACTGAAATAATGTTTAGATAAGAAGGAGTCTCTCTCTCTCCCTCTCTCTCTTCTCTCTCTCTCGCTTGATCTCCCTCCTTCTCCCTCTCCCTCTCCCTCTCCATCTAGAGTTCAATTAAGTGACTGCAATTAGCAGAGTTCCCCCACTGGTAACGAGGCCTAATCGCCGTTAAGGCTAGACTATTCAAATAAGTGCATAGGAGCCACAAGCAAAGCGGTGCAGGGGGGCAAGAAGGAGAAAGACATTAGCATTGAATACAGTGCATACTTCTAGTTCCTTGCTTGTTAGACTGTGATACTGAACTAGCCAATCCAAGATATCTTCTCTGAAACAGGACCATGTAAAAAAAAAAAGAAAAAAAAAAAGGTCAGATGGTGTGGGACTATGTGGCATTTGTGTCCACCCACCCTGGCAGCCAGTGTTGGGTGAGCAGGTGAAAAGACATAGAAACATGAAAACACAGATCATTTCCATGAAGTCTCTCTCTCTCTCTCTCTCTCTCTCCCTCCCGCTCTCTCACACTCTTTCCCGCACTCCCTCTCTCTCTCACTCAAGCAGTCAGTGGGGCAAGGTGTGGAGAAGAGATAGCAGTGTGTACACACACACACACACACACACACACACACACATCGATGAAAGAAAAACAACAACATTGAAGACATGCACGGTCGAGCAGGTCATCTGTGTGTGGCACTCTTACATACATATGCACAAGAGAGGAGAGAGAGGGGTGTTGGTCTCGGCTCTGCTCCGCTTCACCTCACTGATTGCATAAAACTAAGACCTGGGTATTCAGACTACTGAGACGGGCTGCAAGCAGACAGTACAAACACAAACACACACACACACACACACACACACAACACACACAGACAGACACCCACACGGTTAGACGAGTAGACGCAGCGGTCCATATAGGCTGTGATCACAAGCACTCCTCCAGGTACCTGGACCCCAGCAACAGGGCACAAAGACTGACAATAATATCCATTTGCCTATGTGCTGCACAGTCCACTCCCCTACTCATGTCTTAACCTTAAGAAAGGTAATTAAAGCTTATTTACTACTGTGATCTATAAGAGATATGTATGTCATGTTCTCTGTGAAAAACATCATTAAAGAGTTGTCAGGAGAAATATAATATGATGGCAAAAAGGTTGATGGACGCAACACCCCTTATATCCATTTTGGAATCAATTGACAGCCAAAGGAGAGCAAATACCTATCAGTAAAATACCAAAAGATATCATGAATAACCCAAACTGTTTTATCTCAACCAATATGTCAATAAACTCGGTTCATGGCCTTCATCCTCTCTCTGTTTCTGTGTGAAGGAGTGTCAAGTAAGGGTTCCTTTTGACAATAAAGAGGAGAGACATCTCACAATTCAAGTTTGCATGTGGACAATGTGGTCATATTATGGTCTGTCCAGTAATCGTTCTTCATTGAACAATTCTTTTCTGTTATTTTCCCTTTAATCATTACCCATTCAACATGCATCCGGGAGACTAGTTTTGCACGCATTGGTTTTGCGTAGATCTGCGCCTACTGATTGTAAACGGATTCACAGCATTTACAAAATGCCAGAATAAATGGCTGTGATCTGTAACATGAAGGTGGGTTGTTACTCCGAGCGGTGACAGAAAAACACTAACCCTTGGTTCTTATCGAGGACAAAGCTGCAGTGCACTCATAACAAAACACACACATATTATTGATTCCCATTTTTATTGCTCTCTAGTCCCCATGTCGACCCGACCGGCTTGTGTGCTTTAGTGTTTATTAAACTCTGCCTTTCCATCAAAAGCCAGTTTCCAGCTCCAATGACACAATTACACTCCACACACACACACACATACTTCCGTTACCCACCAAAATAATAAACTTAACTGGTATAGCTGACAGAAAAATAACAATGAGTTACTATCTATGGTTTACCTGTCCCTCCCTTACTGCAAACAAATAAAAGGTGCAAAAAAAATCGACTACTCCTCAAATGTGTCCTGAAAGAAAATGCTTTCAATAATCTTCCAAATGCATCTTGTAAAGGTGAAGTATTTTCCCCACATTTGATTATTAGTTAAAGGCTGTTTTGTTTGCCTCCAGTCCCAGTGGGGGGCACTCATAACTAGAGGGGGAGGGGTGGACATGGTGGTTTAGAACCATATGACCCCGTCGTCTCTCTGCCCATCTGGGTCCCATAAAGAAAATAGAGGCCATGGCTACCACATGCCCACCACATGCCATGTCATACAATGCTGTGAGGTATTTTACGATCAAGGGGAATTATTGAGTCAAAAAAGTAGATAGGAATTCTTCAGAAAATGTAAATTATTCTGAATTCTTTAGTCTCTTGGGCTCTCTTGAGTAAAAAATATTTGT
Source organism: Gadus morhua (assembly GCF_902167405.1). Classification (NCBI taxonomy): domain Eukaryota; kingdom Metazoa; phylum Chordata; class Actinopteri; order Gadiformes; family Gadidae; genus Gadus; species Gadus morhua. Next base: position 17,111,947 of record NC_044056.1, on the reverse strand, counting down.
TTTAATAAGCGAGTGTATTTCATGTGTTTCTACTTTCAATGGATTACATATATATTTAATGTGAGATGATGTGGAAAAAAAGCAAGAAGGCAAGCCAAATGTAATAGACCCTAGGATAACATGCACAGTTGTCCGGAGACTGTCTAGCCCGTCCAAAAAAGTAGCACTGGACATTTTTATGACATTTGCGATTCATTCCCCATGCAGGAGCTCATTAGCGGAATTAATTATGACAACAGTTTGGGGCCAACATATTCATTAGGCTAGAGTAGGCTAAAACCACAACACCTGGTGACTAATTGCAAACAATTAGTTGACTAGTGGACAGTAAAATGACTCTTGCATGTCAATTGTAATAGGAAGAAATTGTAATTACCCTGTGCCTGCTGCTGGGTTTGATTTAGACCACGACGGATTCATTTTGGATCCCAAGATGACTATTTGGGACAGTTCAACCTAACGCGCCAGTGCTGCCCGTGAAATCTCATTGGCCACACTTCTCTCGCCGCTTGTGAGTTTCTCTTCCCACTGTGTTATTATGAAAATGTCTCTTACCTTTGACGGAGCGCGGTTTGGCCTGTTTTCGTCTCGACATCTCGCGGTTCAAACTTCTACTGTAAAGTCACTTTGTTGTTCAGTGTTTTTCAGGTGGACATACAAATCAGTGAAGCGTTGTTATCTTGTCTTGCTTTTCACTTTGCAAAATGTGCCTGTTGCAATGCGGCAACTTGAGTCGGCGTGCTTTACAGTCCTGCACAAAAAAAAGCCCGCAGAAACTGCTTTCGCGTACGCTCTTCAACACGTTCACTTCGTCTGCGGCCGGACTCGACCAACCTGTAGAAAACGGAACTTCTCGTCCTTTCCTCCTAGCGCGTGCCGCTCCGCCGTCGGTCTCTTTTGTTCCTTGACGTTCTCCAGCGCTTTGCCCGAGGATCCGCGCGACTTTCGCTGGCCCGTCCGTCCTGAGTTTTAGCAGGCGGTCGGGCACGAGCTGACAGCCATGCGTGGACACCAGAACGGTCGAGATGACAACACGGCGAGAGCAATACGCGACAGTCTTGTTGATTGAGTCGACACTCGTTTTCAAGGCGTTCAGCGAACGCGATCTCTTCCAGCCGTTCTATCGGTTTCGCCTAGGATTATGGAGCAGTTTATTACAACTATTGCAGTCTTTTCCCTTCCGACGATCCTGGAAACGGCGCCCGAACCCGAACAATCCTTCCTGGCCCGTCCGGCTATTCTACACTAGTGGTGGTGGTCTGGTGGCATGGACATAACAATCTCTCCCTGCATCTCTACCCGAGGGGAATGCCGTTTTCTCTACCCCGCTCGCCTTCACTTCTTTATAAAATATGTCCTTAAGCCCTCGGCAGTCGCAGGATTAGTATAACCTAATATTTATACGAGTCTAACCCTTCGCTAGCCTCTGTCTCCCTGCTTTTTCTTTGTCCTGACTCTGGCTACCAGTCTCCCTCCTCCTCTGCTTGCCTCTGCTGGCGGGGCTGCGGCGCAGACACACATAATAAAGCCAAAGCAGGCAGTGCTTGGCTGGAAATGTAGCCGCGTCCCAGCAGGGGGATGTGAGAGAAGGGTCCCGGCGGGGGAGCGCTCTGATCCCGCAGGGAGCAGCTCGGCACAGCTCGGGTTGGCTGAAGCAGAGGCTGAGAGGAAGGCAGGCTGAGAGGAGAGGGAGCGGGAGAAGGGAGAGTTAGGCAACAGCACCGAGACATGGCCGACTGTTGAAACTACAACGGGGACTCGGAGAATACGACGGGAGAGGCGGAGTGAAACTGCGGACCTGAGATAGGCTTTGTGTGTGTATCCATCCAACGACAAAGTTTTGGATAATTAAACATATGTTTAGCCCTTTTTTCTTTGCAGACATTCTGATTTATCGAGGAGTAATCTGATATCCTCAATAGGACCATTGAGATTGGGAGAAGCCACAGCTCTGTCTACAATATCGAATTTATGATTTCTTTATTATACTGTTATATTGACTCCTCAGTGGACTTGATGGAGCGACCTTTTTTATTGTTGAGGCACCTTTTTTTTTTTTTTACATAGCCTGGATACATTTTCTATGAACGTCGTTTTAAAGGATTGATACACAGCTTTTAATTTTTGTACAACCACAAAATGTGTATGTGGGGCCCTATAACATTTCCAGCGTCTCAGAATGGACGCGAATCTCTGCTTACATTGGAGAGGCCACGTGCCTATTAGGCCTTCTGCAAGGGCAACGTCTTTCTTGTACCCGTGTCCGTACAGCTTGATTTCAAAGGATATTTAAAATATCGAAGGTTTTGCAAAACATCATACAAACGAGGTTTTGTTTTACGATTTGGCGTTTTGTTCAGTGTTTTATTCTCCTTGTATGGGGGGGGGGGGAATGTATGACATGTCGAGTAGAATATGCAGCTGGCAGGGAGGGGTGAGGTGAAAAAAACAAAACTGAAGATCACTGGGTGCTTTGTTCATGGCTCTGTGCTCAGACTGCGTGCTCTTGACTGCAGCTGAGCTTCACTCTCTCCATCTCCCTCCTTCTCTTCCCTTTCTCTCTCCCTCCCTCTGGTTGTCATGGATAGCTGGGTAGTGTTGGGTCTCCTATGTTGACCAGCGGGGCTACTCTCCTCCACAGATTGATCCTCCCCGGCCGCTACCCCACCCACCCCACACTCCATCTCCACGGGGGAGACGGAGAGGCCTTTAGTATTGACCCCCTCCCCCCCAGCCCAGCAGGGGGGTGGGTTGGGGGGGGGTATGCTTGTCCCTTACACAAGCACCACCCCACCCCCGTCTTTTCCTCCATCCAAACCTTCACCTCTTTCTCTCCTGTGATGAAATGAGCACGCGCCAGGGGACCGTCAACACGTGTGTGTGTGTGTGTGTGTGTGTGTGTGTGTGTGTGTGTGTGTGTGTGTGTGTGTGTGTGTGTGTGTGTGTGTGTGTGTGTGTGTGTGTGTTGTGTATGGCCCTGTAAAAAAACAAAAGGGGTGGGGGGGAGGGAAGTGGCTGGTTGGAGCAAGAAGCCCCCTCGGTGTGAATCCGGCTGGCACAGTGGGATCCCAACCCCCCCCATCCATCCTCAACGGGGAAAAAAATTAAAAGATGAACCCCTCCCCCCTCCTCACCTCCTCTGCTTTGCTGCTAAATACAAAGAGTGGGAAAGTAGCCCACATTACAAGCTCCTTAAGGGTCAAGGACAGGGGCCGGTCTGAATAGCTTCTAAAGAGAGGGATTGTTGAATCACATAGCTAGCGATTATACCCTCTGTCATCTGGGTGCAGATTTGCTTCAGAAAGGGCTTATGGGGCTGTTTTTTTTTTTTTTTTTTAAACAGAACAAGAGAACATCAAGTCGCAGGGACTGAATAAGTCGGCCAACAGACACACACTGTGAATTAATACAGACAGGACATCAATGGGAACAGGCCGAAGACAGATGTACCCCGGTGTAACCCTGGAAGAAAGAAAGAACACCATAAAAGTAGCCCTACCGTTTATGGATTTCTCACAATAATACTAAATATGGGTGGATTATACAGTGCATGAAATATGACCAGGAGAAAAGATTGTAATAAAAAAAAAGATTTAAATTTGATCACATCGTTTCAGAAGACGACCATCTACAAAGGATGTCAATCAAACACTGATTCAATTCTCCCTTACAGTATGTCAGATCATGATGCATATGTGGCATGAATCATGAAGACCAATGCTCTACTGTTTGCATCAAATACGTTTACATTAAGTTTAGTCATCTCCCTTGTATCTCCTACAACCGTAAACAGACAGACCTATGCTGCTGAGGTGAACCATCACCTCACAGCCCTCGCAAAACCCCTTAATATCAGTCTGTCTATGGTATGGTTGATGCAACCCAAAGCCATTTGTTTTTGCTCTTTCTCCCTTCTTTACCTGCTCCATCACCTCTCTCTCTCTCTCTCTCTCTCTCTCTCTCTCTCTCTCTCTCTCGTGTTTGGTTGAACTCTTGCCAGCAGTAATAGGTCTTCCCTCCACAGACAACAGAGCTCCATCTCACACAGCTTTTGTCCTAGTTACAGGCTATTTTTATGGGAAATAATTAGACACATAACTGATTTAAATACAGCAAAGCCATGCTCTTTTGTCTCCAATTATTAAAGGCTGGATACACAATGGCAAAGGTGTAAGGTACGTGAAGATTGAACTGTGTGTTCACCCGCTCCTGCCTTAGCACTCATGAGAGGTTGAGCACATAGTTATTCTTCTTACTTATTCTCCTATTTCATGTCTCAATTTAGGAAAAGCCTTTGGTTGGTGTTTTGTGTGTGACCATGCACCCCACACCGCTTGTGTGGGTGAGAATTTTCAATCAATTCTAAGATCGGCACTATGTAAACATTTAGCCGAAGGATCAATCTCAATAAATATTTATCCTCAGCCAGTGGGAGGGAAGGGATGAGCAATACTTTTGCTAGTAGTTTATGCAGTTGCTAACAAAGCTCTACTTGGTTGCCACCTTGAGGCCTATACAGAGACATCAGTCAAGGTGCATACATCTGTGGTTGGGTTTCACAGACTGCAGAATAAGGAGAAAAATAACATAGTGCAGGTAATTGTTATGGCCATTGATTGAACTTGGTTGATTTGGTTGATAATAACCAAGGTTGGTGGAGTTGGTTCAACTCTTCCATTCCAGTGTTCAGTGAGTCAAAAAGCATAGAACACACACACACACACACACACACACACACACACACACACACACACACACACACACACACACACACACACACACACACACACACACACACAGCGCTAGCTGAGCAAGAGACAGCCATGTAACCACAATAAATACACACACGTGTTTATTTTTAATTTGCCTCGATTCACTCACACACAATTACAAGTCTCCATGTGCATGTGTGCATCTCTGCCCTCGCTTTTGTGCACTAATCTAAGAAAATGACAGAAATCCCAACCTACAATCACACAAAAAGAAACATGGCCACTCTCCTATGTGTGTATCTCCATTGAGCATTAGGTAAAAGACTGCAAAATAATTATACCAATAGAACGACGAGGTTCCAGCTAAAAACTGAAACGGCTTCTCTTCTCTCTTTCTCCCTTTGTTTCTTCCTGTTCTTCCTTCTCATCAAGCGCTTGGATTTAACAATTCCACATTTCCCCCCACGGACCGCCTCTGCAGAGAGCCTAACCCGTTTCTCCTAATTTCCCCACTCCCATAATAGAAAAGACTTGTGTTAAAGAGCATCATTAGTGCCAGGACATTTTTTTTTGTTTTCTTATTCTCAGCAGAAAGGAGAAGTGTTATCTGTGTCGGACAAACTTAACCCAATTAAGATGTGGTGGGGCGGAGGGGCTTGGCTCACAACCTAGCTGGGACCCAGGGCTGAGGAGCCTTAGAGCGCTCAGCCAACCAGCTAGTCCCAAAGCCAATTCCTATGCCAGCCTGCCAGCCAGCCTGCCAGGCCCTCAGCCAACTCCTTAGACAGTCAGCCAGCCAACCAGCCTAGCAGACCAAGCAGCCACGCCCAAAGGCCACTCCTCCACCAGCCATTCAATCGGATGACATGTAGACAAAAAAGTGTATCTATAGGAGGCTAAATTAACAACAGAAGTGCAAACATAAGAGTATTTAAATATGTGTGGACCCCGTACTTCTAATTGGAAAGTCCAACACAGTGTCATTGTCTTCCCATTGGCTATTTTAAGGAGTCTCTTAAAGTGATTCAAAGATAGCAAACACATCCAAACCCCTTAGCTTATTCAGCATTATATGTGCATGTCTGTATGCTACAATGTGTGAGACATGTTTATCGGTTCCATATAAAAAGACATTGAGTGTACATATGTGTTTTGCAACCAGCCAACCAATCAGCTAGACGGCTTGTCAACCCGTCGTCCAATCAGCTAGTCAGCCAGTACCCCAGCCTCCTCATCAGCCGGTCTCCCAGTCAGCCAGGCCGCCGGAAGCTTTGGAGCCAGCCTAACTCAGCTGCTAGGCGAGCAGGAGCCAGCCATGTAACCACATTGAGACTGCTGATCCTACTGGCTGCAGGGAGCCCCTCCCTCTGTGGGTCAACCCATCGGCCGGCCATCCCGGCCCTCACCCAACCTCACAGCCGGACAGCCGGCGTCTCATCCAACCTCTCTGAGCATAGTTTATGCAGCAAAACTTATTTGAGTGCAAGCAATATGTAACCCTGCCTGCTTTGACAGCAGTTAAACATAAGTCAATAATACAATCTAGTATGGTAGTGGATGTGCTATTGAATGGTTGGTTTTATGGTTTGCTTTTGCTTTTGACTGAACATGGCCATCAGTAATGTTAACAATACAGACTAAGAGAGTATGTCTAGATCTCATCCAAACATGGCCTGCTGCAGCACATACTGAAACATGCTCATTTAGGTCTAATTAACCTTAACCTTTTGGCTGCCTAACATTACATTACACTACAAGTTGGAAATTTGTATTTTGCCATGGGTTACTTGGCACATACATATTTACCTATGTCTTTATGAAACTAAACTAAATACCTGGTCATTTGCCATTGTTAATGAGACATGTACACTAATCTAAGTACTTATATCGCCAATATATATATTTTACACATTATTCTCTCTCTCTCACACACCACACACACACACACACACACACACCACACACAACACACACACACACACACACACACACACACACACACACACACACCTCCCCCATGAACCATACAAGTGAGATACATAGGCCTACTCGGTCAGCCAAATATGTTGATAATTAGTCTTGTTATTGGAAGGTGTTATCGCAACAATTAACACCCTAATGTGTGTATGTACGTGGGTGATTAAGTGAGGGAAGAGTGTGTGTGTGTGTGTGTGTGTGTGTGTGTGTAGGTTGTTGGCAGAATTAACATAATGGCGCGCGCGCACACACACACACACACACACACACACACACACACACACACACACACACACACACACACACACACACACACACACACACACACTATAACTCAGCAAGGGTCTCAGGTAACATTGCAACAGTTTTCCATTACACCGGTTCCTGTGAATTCTGACACAAAGGCACCCGGAATAGCCAAAGTGATTGATATCCAGCAGTGTAGGATGAGATGATGTACGGTGGCAGGGAGGTAACTTGAAGAAAAAGAAACAAGAACAGAGTGCCCGTCTGGGGAGGACTAGGCTAGAGGGGAAAAAATATCGCTAAATAGAACAGGTGAACGTGAGAAGGAAAGTTAGGAAGCACATAAAAAAACACTTTTGAACTTTGCACAGTGCCACAGGCGTGCGCCTCCACAGACGACATCGAAGCCTCATATGGCGCAAGATAGGAGCGCAACCAACAAGCGTGTTTACACACGTGCACTCCAATCAGACAGTGTGGAGGCTGGTGTAATGAGGTGGAGATGGCTGTCCATTATTTCTTCCGAGTTGATGGGATTCTCACAGCAGTCCGTGCACTGCTGGAAAGAGGATGGCAGAGGCGTGAACCGAAAAACAGAAGACCTGATGCATCTTGTGTTTGTTTGTGGAGACAGTTACTTTATCTTCAGAATGGACATGCACGCGCCACTTAGCTCTTGCCTGGCGTTCTGCTACCGTGTTAGGACAGGCGGGTCTCTGTCGCCATCTAGCGAGCACACAATTTTTTTTTTCTCCAATTTCATTCGTCTATAAATATTTAATTAAAATATGTGGTTAATCACAAGAGAAGATAGTCGGTTTAACTGAAATCTCTCTCTCAAAAAAAAAAGTGCAGGCAAGTGCTTGATCTATGAGAATACATGTCTAATTAACACAATACTGTGTATGGCGTGCCTTTAACGAAGACAGACATGAGCATACGGCTGGGCCCGTCAGGGCTAACATCTGCCTTGACAACCAATTTTGTAAGATAAGAGGGGCATCTTAACTGATAATTCAGGCAAAACAAAATCCTGAGACCACTTTATTTCTGTACAGAATTTACAACCAAGGTGGATTCCATCAACCAGATAATCAAAAACACTTATGCTCTTACAATGAAAACAAAAAACTCAAAAGATGTTCTTTATGAAAATGTATAAAAGCAACAGCATTTAACAGGTTAGTGAATTAATAAAAAACAAAAGAATACGATTCCTTCTGTATTATTTTCACAGTGAAACATCCCCTTGCTGGTATGTGAACAAGGCAAATGGGAGACAGAAGGAGAGTGGTTTTAGGAAGTGCAGCAATGCTGTTCGTGTAACGGAGCTGTTCATGGAAGCATGAACAGCTACGCTACCAATGAGTGACCCGTTTGTGCGGGTGAACTCATGATGACAAATACACACTCAGCATTATCAGTAGAACCAGTAAAAGGCTCTGAACTACTTATCTGGCAAAGAAAAAAAAATAACACAATAGGCACATCAATTGTGTACCAGTAAAATTAATATATTCAAATATCCAAGTGGTCATTGAAATAACTGACTCTTAAATTCATAAATAAAATGCTTCCCTCTTTTCAGGATACCCATCCCTCACCCATGGTACTGGGAATATGATTAATGCTTAGTGATTGTGAGATAACTTTTGTGTCATGACGTAAAAAGGAATTCTATATACAATATTTCAGCCTACTGAGAACTTTGTGATGTGAACCCATCATAACCTTAGTTTTGTGTCCTTCAACAGGATTACAGTTTGCAAGCAAGACGATGAACATTTGATAACATCGAACAAGTTCAACTTTAAATACAACCATGTCCATTTGCATTCGTTTCACTGGTCTTCTGGCAACTAGGGATGGATAGTTCATTCCACTAGAGGACAGTATTTAGTTCTACAGAAATTTGAAATGATGAAACACTATTCTTGGAGGGCATGAGCCTATTTCAGCGCCTGGGCCCACTGGATCTTATATTCGGTCCACCTGAGCAGATAAAAAAAAGAAAAGGGGAAAAAGAAGACAGGGGTTAGATGACAAAGGTAAGAATTGTGTGTTCTCAGTGTTCTCACTGTTGTGATGTTTAAAAAGTAAGGATAAATTAATAATGTACGATAATTATATATGTAATATATTAAAGTTACATGTATCTTTTGAACATAGCAGATAAGATTAAATGATCTCATAAAAAATGTATGAGTATTTTTACATCAATAACCTGGTACAGGCATAAGTGGGGTGTGGGGGCGAAGGCTCTTCAGGGAGGGGGGGCCCCCTCTGGCCCCATGAGCACTGCCACGGGGGCCCTGGTAGTATTGTGGAACATGGTTGTGTGGGGGCCCATGGGGGCGAGGGCCATTATAGGGACTGTGTAAAGATGGTGGGCCACGAGGAGGTGCGGGGCCAAGATGAGTCCCATGGGGGGGGCCGTGTGGGGGTCCGTGTGGGCCCGGGGCCCGATGCAGTGATAACAGGGGAGGAGGCTTGGTTTTGGGGTAGGAGCCTGAGGAGAGAGAGAAAGACTGTAAAAGTCACGCCATTCGTCTATGACAGAGTACTGCGGTCATGCATTAATAATCTGCATTTTTCGATTATTATTGTTAATAATAACTAGTCACAGATGTAACTGGTAAGGAATTATGAATAGACACGTGCATAAAGCACAGTCCGACCTGACGGGGACAACAGAGGGCCGGGCTGCGGCTCGCCAGCGGGACCAGCCAGGGGCCCCCCAGGCCCGGGCAGGGTTAAAGGGGCGCTGGGCGGAGTAGGGAGCAGGGGAGGAGGTTTCCCCAGACCGGGAGGTAACATGTTGCCCCTCTTCCCATCTGTGGTGGAAGCTGAACAGGAAACAAGAACATTAAAAAAAAAAAAACGAATCGTGTGTGCCCATGTGTGTGACCGGGTGAATAGGGGGTGCAGTCGGTCCACCTTGCATGTGGTCCTGGCGAGAGCGCAGGTACTGGGAGACCGTGGCCAGCTCCTCGGGGTACAGGTGCACCCCCTCCGCCAGCAGCAGCAGGAGCTGGCGCGTGTCAGACGGCACGGCGTGCCGCTCCACCTTCTGGCGGTCCAGGAAGTCGCTGAGCAGCTGGGAGGCCCGCGCGGCCATGTCCGCCGGCTCCTTCGGGGGCCGCTCTTTGACGAGGCCCCGGTTGTACTCCGCAGCCACAAAGTCCATGGCTTGGTCCTTGGGCATGTTGCGGTGGACTAGAAGGGGGGGGGGGTGATCAGCACGGTTACTTTGGACAGTTCTCGGGGATTCAAGGAGAGGTTTAATACATTTAGAACATTTTAGAGAAAGAAAATTGGGATTGTTTGTGATTATGCTCAATTTATTGCATTTATTATTATTATTATTATTATTAGTTAAAGGAATATAATTAACTGTTATCGTTTCCTTAATATATTACAAAGTATATATGTGGGTGTACGTTTTGTCGTAACTATGAGCTCCTTTGAAAGAATGTGTGCTGTGAAAAATGATTTGTGCTTTTGTGGCATTTTAGTGTGCAGTATTATCTTAAGTAATGATTAAACAGGGTTTGTGACCTTTTAGTTGATAGGCCTTTCATACAAAAGTTCAAAAGTCCTGCTTGATTTCTGCAGTTTTATGAGCCAATAGTAAAGAACTATGGAATTTAGCTAGGATGTGTTTTTTTATATACCTATTATCATAACCGTTTACGATTAAGTTTTTATATTACAGGTGGAAATCATTACATGCTGTGCTTAATCAAAATCGTGTGAGATCTCTCCATTCCTGTCCATGCTGTAAAATTACAACTGCACATCAAAATTAAGAGTATTAAGTAAGTTTTCATTTTAGACTGGAGAGAAAAGACGTTTTCATCATCAATCCTCCTCAACTTTATTTTGTTTTTGACTATTTAGTTTGGTCGATCAACACGAAATTAAACAAATTTACAATAAAAATATGACCTACCCCTCTCGTGGTGTTTTAGGAAGCAATAAAGTGTTTTCAAAACACTTTATTACATTTGATTAAATGGGGTGTGTTAACCAAACTTTTGCAGTTTAACGTGAAGCAAATGGAAGGTTAGAGATATACAAATATTTGTTGAATTACATGTGAGATTTTTTTAACAGGTATACAAGGAAACCTAGGGTTTATCTTCATTGTTGATGTAAAAAATAAGATCCATATCTGGATTTGATGAAGATCAGTTTTTGATGACGCCGTCTTAAATGTGTTTCTTGCTAAATTGAGGATGATGCAAGTATGGAGTCCTTACCACGGTCATTTTATTTGTTTTGTAAGGGGTGAGGGAGAGGGGTTGGTGGCGGAGGGGAGTTAGGGACTTACTTTTGAGGGACTCTGAGAATATGATTACAGTGCAGGAGGAGAGAGCTACGTTTGTGTGCTCCACCAGAATACATAACGGGGAGCCGTCGGCCCGGATGTCCTGCAGAGCCCGGGTCAGGCCCGACTCCGCCTGAAGGTAGAGCATTTCCACTGACAGGCCACGCTCCTGCAAACACTCGCCTAGTGACTTTGGGTAATCCCTTTGGGAGGAAGAAAAACACTTTGTTAACTTACTCTTCATGTATATAGCTGGTGAGTGAAGCGGCACAGGTGATGACCAAGGTCAGTGTAATACGACAGAGCGCGGGCGGAGGGATTCAGGAAAACCTCATGACAAGTTAAAACTGTGGACTTGTGATTTGGGATTAATCGTTGAACGAGTTGTGAGTTCATATGTTTTATGGATACATTTAAAATTTGCATTGAAAGCCACAGTAGGGGGGGGGGGGCCCTACTGTTTTGTCACATATTTACAAATAGTAAAGTAATATTTGTAAAGTAATATTTGTCACATATTTTACATGATGCATACATACATACCCAAATTTGAACACCGAGCATCATGGTTAGATAAAAAAATATCAATTTATTCTGTCTAGTAATCAATACTTTCGAAGTGAATTATACACGTCATTTTCGAGTTTAGAATAACCTTATAAAATAGGTAAAATGTATATATTTCTTAATAGGGCTTATGTGGCAACAGGGCCACAGTAATGATTACTTTGTAATGTGTTTAATATCCAGATTTATTTTGTATGAAATAGTAAAAGTTTTACTGACAGTTTGTACAATACAAAAACTTTTCGCAAAACAAGATTATACATTTTATAATCGTGCATACAAAGGTTGTTTAGTAAAATGACACGATAATGTGTGCAGCACTGATTTATCTTGGCAATAACTGGAGGTAAATGCTAAAGAATAGGTTATGTCCACAATGTATTTGCATATTTTCTGCAGCAATATTTGTGCTTCTGGTCTGCCCAGTTTCATATTATGATATTCACAAGATCCTTTATGAATGAATTGTGCTATTTTGTGTGATATTCTCTTCAACATCCGTGTTTGTATAAGAATACATTAACTGTTGCAATAGTTTATTATTGATGTGTCGATAATACTTTTTTATTATTACCAATTTATTTAACACTTAGTTCACTTGAGGTTGCACAATGAAGTTTGGAAATCTCATCAAATCTCTTCTGAAATCCCCATAGGACATTATAGTTGCATGTAAACTTCCTCAATTATTACTTCCGTATTTATGTAGTGGTTAACTTTTTTCATATGAAGCTTGGGTCAGCTGCTGGAGAAATGAATTCCCTAGAAAAAAGGGTAATGTGAGGCATATTTAACAATCATAGGCCAAAGGCGAATAATTGAATAGTGGCTCCAACTATTTACGGAGCCTGAGGCGAATAATGGTTTTAGTATATACTACACGTGAACACTCCAAAAATAAACAAGATAACACTTTTTGCCAGGATTATATTTGTTTTTATTAGCGGTTTATTTGTTTTTATTAGCGTGACGAGACGACCGTCACAAGTGCTCCCCATTACGAAAACAATATCCCGAGTTTGAGATCTCACGTAAGAGATATTGCCCAATATCCCGAGATAGCGAACAATACAAATTGCACCATTTAAGGAGGTTCACGTGTAGCATAATATAGGATTTCACACTGAAGTGATTGACAGTGGGAAAATATGAGCACATGAGATACTGCTGCCCTTTTGCAATCAAATCATTTAGCTTAATACTTGTTGTGACAGATATTCAGGCCCAAAGCGATTTGGCCGAACTTTGTTGGAGAAGTTTTATGGCAAATATTAATTGTGCGTGTTTATTTCTTTATTTGTTTAAGTCTTTTGAAATGTCGTCCTCTGACCAACATATGCCTATTTCAGGATCGGACAGTCAAGGTCGAAGTTGTCCAAGTAGACGCAGTTTTGGATATTTCAGAGAACGCTGCATATTGCAGCTAGGTACGATGGGTGATGTTCAGGCCGAGCATGTGACTTGTAGCCGCAGATTGTATATTTTAGCTGGAAGTAGCGTTAGTTTAAGTCTCTACTGGTAGTTTCTATGATAAATGAAAATCCAAAAGGAAGGCTCCTACAGGCGGCGGCCAACCTATATCCACAATGTTTTGTTAGAACTTGGTAGCTCACAACTTACATGCACTGATTGGTGATGGAGAGCACCACACAATCTGCCGGCTCCTTCTCATCCTGGACCTGTCTGTAGAACCTCTGGTACAAGGCCTTACGTCTGTCCGTGGGGCTGTATCCCTCAGTCTTGGCTGAAGGTGGGCAGAAGGACAGAATGTAGTTGACAAATGTTTAGGTTTCGAAGACAAAGGATTTTATTGACAATGGCAACGTAAGAAAATAGTAGAAGCCTGCTAGCCGCCAAATAATAAAAACAATAGGCAAGTAAAGATAAATGTTTCCAGAAATGTACAGCAGGACAATTTACAATTTACCAACAACAGGGGTCTGTGACTTATTGTACTTAAGACCATATATTGCATGCAATTAACGACAGCTGACTATACACTCTGTATACTCAAAAGCATATAATAATTTCCAGTAGTAGAAAAATATAACAACACTTCTAAATGCTTTGTTGGAGAGCTCAGCTTGAACAACTAATACTTGACAAAAACCAATACATTTTCATACTCAATTTAAATTCGCTATTAAGCGAGTACTCACTATTTGGGGGTCGCTGATATCCTTCAAACTGCATGTTGCTACTGTACTTGTGCTGTTGTTCTAGTTCTTCATAGCTAAAAAAAAAAGGGAGAAAAGAAATGGCACCAAACTTCAAGAGGCATGCCCTAATGTCATATTCGGTCACTACCACATTGGGCTGCGTAGGCAAATAATTCAACATGCCAAAACTCAAGGTGTGTAACTAGGTATGCATACCTACCGGAATATAATATGCGAGAAGTTTAAAGATTTGATGACTGATACTGTCAGTTATCTCTAACGCTAGGTGTGTCACACAATAACAGGTACAAATATAAATTGCTCATTCAAGTGGAAGAATAGTTCAGTAATATTGCTGAAATAAAACATAGTATTTACTCCCACCTTTTAAGTATATCCTTATGCTCCTCTGTTCGGTCCTCCCGGGTCGGGTAAGGCGCTGGTCTTCGAAACGATCGGTGTGTTTGACTAATGGAAAAACAAAGGACAAACATTTGTATCATCTTGTGACTTAACTGTTTGCGCCTATCACATTGACAGAGTATTTAATTTCCCATTGTTTTGCAGAGCGTCGAGCTATCGTATTTAGCATGGTATCTCGTGATGCTAAATACACTAACCTTCCATTTGGTGTCGTTTGTGGTCGCCTGCCAGTGCCAGAAGATTTCGCCCACGAAGACATTTTATCTACAAATAACACAGAGGAGTATACAGTTCTCTTCTAATATAACATGTAGCAGTTCTTTCTTGACACAGCGAAATAAGTGTTATGCACCGTTCCTGTGGACGAGGTTAGTGATGCGATTGGCTACATTAACAAGGTCCACTGGTATTGGTTACCGTATCTTCGTTCCTATTTACACCCGCCCACATACAAAATTCCTATGATTTTGATGCTCATAATGAAGCAACGGCCACATATTAAACTCTGTTGAATGGTCCATAATGCCATTAAAACCATTTGTCGATTCACAAGTCGAAAAAAAAAGCATTTCTGAACTAATTGTGAATCAAATCTTTATTCATTTGTTAAAATATTTTTTTAGGCTAACGTTTGTGTGTGTTTCAAGAACATTTTGCCATGCGTTAATGGATGACACAAAGCTAATTCATTAGGCCACCCTTTGTCCTTTGAAATACGATTTGATTATATAGACTATATATAATCACTATTCTATTTCAGTTATTATTTATTCTTAATTCAGGGAACCATACCAAATAATGTAGCCTACTGTCTCTGTATTCACTGTAATGTTATTTTATAATTGGAAATAACTTAACAAAATCGTTTTAAATAATGGAAGAAGCCACAAATGATCTATAACAAGAAATAAACACACTTGTTGTCTATATGTTATAATGGATTGATCATGTTAGGCCAAATAAACGATAAATTACATCAACATCAAAGTTGAATTAGTGAGTTATAGGCTTATTGCCCTCTTTGCACAATATGCTCTATATTATGTTTTAATTATGAATGATTTGGTCTTTTTTTTTTTTTTTTTTTTTAATTACATTGAGTGTTCTCATTATTGTAGTAGGACCCAGTTGGGCCACAGCCTAAACTACCATTATTATTATTGATATAATAAGGCATATTCTCTTTTAGTATTGTTGTCATAGTTGTTGAGGTTGGGTAAATGTTGGGGTTGGTATTTTGTCCTTATGATGTGATGTCTTTTAAGTAATTGTGCATTTCTTTCTCAATGTTCATCGTAGGTAAATTTTCATTGGAATAAATCCTACCATGTATTCGATTCATGCCCGTTGGTGGGTTGTCTTCAGTTCAGTTATAGACGTGCACGCGGGCAACTTTTATTATTATCACGAGAACGAGCAAATGCTCGTACATTCGCTGTGAACGCGCTATGGCAGTGACAGTCGCCATTTTATTTTTTAAAAATCTAACTGAATAGGACGCAGAGCGACACTCATATTTCGATAAGTTTGGTGGATGAAACAGAAAGACGGATGAAAACCTAATTCATTTTTTTTGAAAGAATGGTGAGTTTTCTACTGAAGATGCTTATCACATAGTTCTAGTTTTCTAATGAAACTCGCAAGGGAGACTGTAGCTCGCTGTGTGATAATGGGGATTCACTGTGTTGGTCACTAGCACGGGGAGTCTATGCAGCCTAGCTAGCTATCGTTAGCTAGGCTGGCAAGGCAATACTCGCGGCCCTCCAGCCCGCGGCCTCTGCGTTTCCAGTGGTCGGAGCGAGGCGAACGGGCCCGTCCAGCTCATTAAATATCCTGCTATAAACATAACTGCATATTTAAAAAATCTAATTTAACTGGATGTTTTGGACAATCGAAGTTAGGTCTGTATCCCCCTTATAAGTGGACGCCACAATGCTACGTTAGCTTCCATGAGTGTTAGTGCTATTCTTTTTAGCATTTATGTAGCTATTAAAGGAGTGTGAATGACAATTTTTTCTCTACGTTTGAAACCCTCTGTGACATTAAGTTCATTGTCACAATGAGACATATGTTTTCAGGGTTTATATTTTGTTTAATTTCCCCGTGTGGGTGAACTGTATGTGCCCAAAGTTGAATTGTTAAACATGTTGGTTATAATGATATATTAAACATCCGTATTCACCTCGATTGTAATATAACCTACAGAAGAAATGAGAGAGCCATCCCATTATATGTTATAAAGTCCTAGGTTTGTACGTTCCGCAATGTGCCGATAGCCGTTGATAACGTTGCTCAAAACCTACGTGATCTTGTTCTTTGTTTCCATTGGTGGCTTAAACTAAGGTCACTTGGTATGAAGGAAACTTGTTTATTGTTGTTTTCTGTCGAGTCTTTGGGTAAAATAACATAATGATAAGTATCAGTTGTTAAATTGGCTTATATTCACTTGAAACAGTAATTGTAGTATAACTAGGCTAGTGGGTTAGCGTCATGTTTTACTCCTGGACTGGTGTCGCGGTTTAGCATAGGCCAGACGATCATTGATAACACTAGCCGTTCAAAACAGATTTTCATGCGTTGATAGACAATCCCACAATGCTTTACGGCCGTTGTTTATACGAAACTTAAAGGAGTTTTTCGCGTTTTATTAATTCACACGAAGACGTCTTCCGGCGCGCGTCTTGATCAGTGACTTTAGCAGGCCTCAAAGCCTTTACAAAATGTTTTTGTTGTTACCCTTTTTGTAAAATAGCTTCAATGTGTTCTGATGTTTTTATTTGCCAATTCTCAGCATCGTTTGACGTTATTTCTCTAATGACTTCCCCATTTTCCCTTTTCAGACGCTGAACATGACTGTAAACTGAGGGACTCTCCTTAGAGCCAGGAGCCACGGACTAATATCATTTGGAACACAATATCAACAACTTTTTTCTGGGGGGGGGGAGCAGAAGTAACCTATCATTGAAGGGACAAAAGGGGAATAATGGTGATTTTGCGCCGGGCTCGGCCGCCTGCTTCCGCCCCGAACAGCAATGAATCTTGACTCGCTCTCGCTGGCTTTGTCTCAAATCAGCTACCTGGTGGACAATTTAACGAAAAAAAATTACAGAGCCAGCCAGCAGGAAATACAGCATGTGAGTATTGGCAATACTACTTGTAAAACACACGTGGATAGTAGGGCAGCTATCACATCACTCTGTATCTAGTTAAACACCTTGTTAAAAACATAATATTTTTTTTGCCATCTGCCAGATTGTGAATTGTCACGGCCCTGAGGCAGACAGGCATCTTCTTCGCTGTCTATTCTCTCATGTGGATTTCAGTGGCGATGGTAAAAGCAGCGGCAAGGACTTCCATCAGGTAATTTCCAATAACAGTGTTTTCTCAATAATACTATAATCGCTTAATATGTATACCACCATCTTCAAGAGGATGGTGTAAGTTACCTGTGTACATGCATTACTAATTGAATGCTACATTTTAAATGTTTCCTGGGGCCAATGTTATATTGACAGACATTTTGGTGGTAATCATACGTTTTGTGTGACTACGACCTTTGGTCACAACAATTGATCACTTTAATCACACTTTCAATCAAACATTTTTTCTCTCTACCACAGACTCAGTTTCTGATCCAGGAGTGTGTGTCGCTGATCTCAAAGCCAAACTTTATCTCTTCTCTGTGCTACGCCATTGACAATCCCCTGCATTACCAGAAGGTAAGCTATGCTGTTGTACTAGTCATTTATTTTCCAAGTTGTGAGTTAACGCAAGATATTTTAATGACAATTTAAAAAAAAATATTGTTGGTGAAATGCAGTCCAAATTTGCTATGGAAGTTAACACTGTCAAAAATATAAGGCCCCATGAAGAGTTGGTCCGTATTTTAATAAATTCCGAAATGTATTTTGAATTGTTTTTTTTCTGATAAGAGATCTTACTCTTGCATGAGACGGCCCATCACATTGCTTTTTTTATAATATGTAATCGTTGTGTTTCAGAGTTTGAAGCCTTCAGCTCATTTATTTACTCAGCTGAGTAAAGTTCTGAAGCTTAGCAAGGTCCAAGAGGTAAGTCAGCTTCCCTGATTCTTTGATATTTATGGCCTAACAATGCCACAATGCGCTGTGCACATTTTCTTTTGACAACATGTAGTTTCTTTAGCCTCTACTGATACTCTTATTTTAAGCATGTTGTTAAATGATACATGGGAGCGAAGAATCATTTTATTCAATGGTTCTCTTAAAAAAAAAAAGTCGATTATAGGATAGAATATTCTTATATATAATTTTACACTGAAAACATTTCACTTCAATTGGTAAAATCCTGAAGTACAACTCTGGCTTGCAACAAGTGGTTGAACCAGTGACACCAATTATTTGTTTGTCATTGTAATTCATATTATGGAAAAACACACAGAAGTAACATGCTTGGCTCTGCGTGTACCATTATCTTTACAATGTATTTCCTTAGGTGATATTTGGCCTTGCCTTGTTGATCTCCAGCAACACAGACCTTCGAGGTTTTGGTAAGTAAACAAAGTTGTTTCCCTTGATTCTGCTTGTTCAACAGTAGTTTAAAGAGAGGTACAGAAATATCATGCATGTTCATCTCCTAATCACTGCTATTTAATGTTTTACTTTTAAGCTGCCGTCTTCGTCAAGCAGAAGCTTCCAGATCTTCTGCGGTCATACGTGGACGCAGACCTTGGAGGCAATCAGGAAGGTGGCTTCCAGGACATTGCCATAGAGGTCCTGCACCTGCTCCTCTCCCATCTGCTGTTCGGCCAGAAGGGAGCCAGTGGTGTAGGGCAAGAGCAGATTGAGGCCTTCCTCAATACTCTCTGCAGAGGTAATTTGAGAGGATTTTAAAATACTGGCAGTTGTCCAGTAGGGGTGTATTCGAGGAAACAACCACTAGTTCAAGCTAACATCAACGAATACAAAATAATTTTAGTTCAAATCTTAAAATTGTAAAAGGGCCGCATTTATATAGCACTTTCTAACCTGTTGGCCACTCAAAGCAAGATTGCCTCACATTCACCATTCGCACACCAACGGCGGAGTCAGCCATGCAAGCTCGTCGGGAGTAGTTAGGGTTAGGTGCCTTGCTTAAGGAGCAAGACCACGACCCTCAGCTAGGAGGAGCAGGGATCGAACCAGCAACCTTCAACCCGCTCTACCTCCTGAGCTACTGCCACCCTTGTGTATACATGTTATGTTTTTTGGAGCCGGATATACTTGAAATAATCAAAAATAAAGCCTTCCCCATCGGCATGTAATGATGTTTAGTGACTATGATAAGTTTGTTTGCTAATGTTCAGTGGCTGGCCCGTTTGGCGGCAGTCTCGCTGCGTCTTAATTTTTTTTAATATTACCGGTACTTTTTTTATTTTCCACAAATGGGCAAGCTCCTTTGAAATAATAATTGCTTGCATCAGTAATGCAAAGACCTAATTGCCACGTAATCGGATACTGGAAATGTCTTCATTTCTGATAACTGTCATTTATTTTCCTCCAGATTTCCCACAGGAGCGCTGCCCTGTGGTGCTTGCACCACTGCTATACCCTGAAAAACGCGACATTCTGATGGATAGGATCCTACCAGACTCTGGAGAGCTACTCAAGACCATGATGGAAAGTTCTCTTGCAGATTTCATGCAAGAAGTTGGCTATGGCTTCTGTGCAAGGTATGTCGTTCATCTCATTAAATTAAAATGAGAGTCGTATTTTTGAATGCGGGGATCAGACAATTTCTATGGTAATAAAAAAAAAAAGAAGGGATTTCATTGCAGCACTAAGATCGCATAGATTTATGCTTACACCTTAAGCAGAATCTAGATTTTTCATTGCTCTTAAATTCACATTAGTTCTCAACTAAGACAAGAAATCTGTGTTTCTGACCAAGTTTTAGTTTGCACCTGGGAAGTAGCTCTGGAACATAATCATCCACTCTATTCATGTCCCTTTCATCCTCTCCAGTATGGACGAGTGCAGGAACATAATCCTCCAGTATGGGGTGAGAGAGGTGACGGCCAGCCAGGTAGCCAGGGTCCTGGGCATGATGGCTCGGACTCACTCTGGCCTGGCTGATGGCATTCCACTACAGGTAAACAAGAATGCTTGGGGATAAAGCTAGCGTCGACTAGGGTTGCCGCGGTATACGGTATTACCGGTGTTACCGGTGTTGAGGCCAACACCAATTACTCGGTGTTGCACACCGGCAACACATTTTTTTTGTTAGTTTTTTTCAGTAATAAAAAACAAATTCAGTAAAAATGAATAATATAATAATAATTAAGAAAATTAAAATGTGTAGAATAGGCCACAGTTCTGCTCTGTGCGGGAGAATTGTCGCGCCGAGAATTGACGTGCTTCCTTACAAGACCGGTTACATAGCAACGCCGATAAACAAACCCCGTAAAGCCCAATCCCTACGTGAGCTCCCCGCGCTACGGCCATCCGGAGGCTCACAGAGCTTTTGGCCGTGATATTATATATAAAATTATATTATACTATTATATATATATATATATATATAGAACGCTATAAGACGCCGAGTATTGGCGCGCTGCCAGCCGCTGTCACCGAGTGTGAACGGAGAAGATGGCGGTTGACCTATAGTTTCAAATTTAATACCGTTTATACTGGTAATACCGGTGTTGACACGAGCGTATTAGTCGGTGTGAAAATGTCCACACCGCGGCAACCCTAGCGTCGACATGCGATGTGGGAAAAACTGAGTTGGATTAGAAATGCTTCACTCTGTCTTAACATTTAGTTTGTCTCCTCCAGTCCATCTCGACTCCAGGAAGCAGCATCTGGAGTGATGGAAAGGACAAAAGTGATGGCTCACAGACACACACCTGGAACGTGGATGTTTTCATTGATGTGGTCAAAGAAGTGGCAAGTCATTCATCTTCTTCATTATCATAAAATCCATCCAGATTTGCTATATTTCTTGTTCGGTCAAGTGCCTGTGGGTCTTAAAGTTTCTTGGTATGTAACTTAATTTTTCCTCTTTGCTTTAGAACCCCAATCTAAACTTCAAGGAGGTGACGTATGAATTGGACCACCATGGCTTCATGATCCGGGACAGTAAAGGCCTGAAAATTGTGGTCTGTGGCATTGTAAGGGGCCTGGCGATGGAGCTGTTCCCTGTTGATCTCATCTATAGACCATGGAAACATGCCGAGGGACAGGTACCTTATCAAGACCTTTAAACAAACGTGCACACATTTAAGCCTTGCTTTATTATGACTTAAAATTCTGCACTTTCATTCTGTATTTAACATGTAGAATGATTACTAGACGTGTAGATTGTTTTTGGAAGCCATTACCGGTTGTGATTTGTTGTATTTTCTTTCTTCAACAGCTTTCGTTCATCCAGCATTCCCTGATGAGTCCGGAGGTATTTTGCTTCGCAGACTACCCATGTCACACAGTAGCCATTGACATCCTCAAGGCGCCACCTGAAGATGACAATAAGGAGATTGCAACCTGGTACGGATTTAATTGGCTGCTCTTGACACAATAGAAATGTGATCATCTAGTTTATTAATTTGATTGGATTTAACTCTATAATAATGTAGTTGGCCAAAACTCCTTTTAATTTAAATGTCTAATTATCCTATACTCTCTCTGCCCACTCGGTTTACAGGAAAAGCCTGGACCTGGTAGAGAGCCTACTCAGACTGTCAGAGGTTGGCCAGTATGAGCCGGTGAAGCAGCTGTTCAGCTTCCCCATCAAGCACTGCCCAGACATGTTGGTTCTGGCATTGCTGCAGATTTCCACTTCCTGGCACACACTTCGCCATGAGCTAATTTCCACCCTCATGCCTATCTTCCTGGGCAACCACCCTAACTCAGCCATTATCTTGCACTATGCCTGGCATGGACAGGTAAGTTCAATTGAACTCGGTTGCATCCATTTTTAAAATTCCGATTCCGATGTCTAATATCTTCTCATTTCCAGAATGAATTCCAGTGCTTATTCATGTTTTTTTTTTCTTTGATTGAATCGGAACGTGAAGAGATCAACTTTGCCACCCTCATCTGCATAATATTTAACATGAATATATGTATTTATTTTAGGGACAGTCTCCATCTATCCGCCAGCTAATCATGCACTCGATGGCCGAGTGGTACATGAGGGGCGAACATTACGACCAGGCCAAGCTCTCTCGTATTCTGGATGTTGCCCAGGATTTGAAGGTACATTCAAATGGACCAAATTATCATTAACTACCGAAGAGATTAATCTTTTCTGTCTACCTGTCTTATTCGGCCAGTTTTTACCTAGGCCTCCCAACTGTCTTATATGATCATGGACATGATCTTACTAGAGGTCCAACTAAGTGTAAGACCGATTGGTGGATGATACGTTTTCAATAATGATCTTTTTCCTCCCGCAGTCTCTGTCGATGCTGCTGAATGCTACTCCGTTTGCCTTTGTTATTGATCTTGCTGCACTTGCCTCTCGCCGTGAATACCTCAAACTAGACAAATGGCTGACGGATAAAATACGAGAGCACGGGGTAAGTCAAATAAATAAATACCAATTCTGATTTTTTTTTTTTTTTTTGTGCATGGAATACTGGTTACAAGGACCTGTGATAGCCTAACTTTGTCCAATGTTTATTTATTTTATTCCTTCTTTGTTCAGGAGCCTTTCATTCTGGCGTGTGTGACGTTCCTGAAGAGGCGCTGCCCATCAATCATGGGAGGTCTGGCTCCAGACAAGGACCAGCCCAAGAGCGCCCAGCTGCCCCCGGAGACGTTGGCCACCATGCTGGCCTGCCTACAGTCCTGTGCTGGGTAAGATAAGTCTTGCCATCAATGAATGTTTATTTGTTATGTTATCAGGTGGCTCCACTTTGTTTAAATGGTAGTAAACCCAAATCAGCTAGACTGTCTAACCTGTGTCTTAGTGCCTGGAGTGCTATCACAGCAGAGATGTTTTAAACATTGTCCCGGTTATATATTTTCCTCCTGAAGGAGTGTGTCCCAGGAACTGTCTGAGACTATCCTCACCATGGTGGCGAACTGCAGCAACGTGATGAACAAAGCCCGCCAGCCGCCACCAGGAGTGATGCCCAAAGGCCGCGCACCCAGCACCAGCAGCCTGGATGCCATCTCTCCAGTACAGGTATCGCACTCGCTGACCATCCCTCCCCAATAAGACCCTTTTAATGTTGTTTGTAGATTTCAGTTGTACCTTTTGGGCTATTCCATTATCCAGTTATTGGGGTAGTTCTCATTGAGTCATGAAGATTCATCGTCTTATTCGTATAGTGGTTAAGTTCAATTGAAACCTGACCGGTGCTTAATCTTTTATGCAACTCTTTCTTGCAAAATGAAAATTGCTGTATCATTATCATCCCAAATGGGAGTATTTCTTTGAAGATTAAGGTGTAAGAGCGAATGGACTTTTAACAATGTAATGTTTAATTGACACTTTTAAAAGGTTGATTGTCCAGACTTGCAAAGCAAACCTTTTTAATGGATTAGTGCGTATTCTTCTGGGTAAAGACGTCTGGAGGTAGACGAGTATAGTGCTAGCAACATTATAATTCTTGATACGTTTTTTATTGTCTAGCATTTTCTTCGGATTGACTTCACTCAAGCGACAGTCTTGGATATTATTTCCTGACAAACTTTGAATGCTCATTATGCATTTCATTTTTTTATGTTGTCCAGTGAGGAGCTAGCCTCAAGTGTATAGTGGCTGCAGCTTGTTAATACTGATCATTTTACTTTTTTATTTTTTTAATGTTAGTGAATAGTTGGTATCATTAGCGTCTCAGTGTCTTCTAATGTTTCTCCCTTCATTGCTGTTTTTCTTGATCTTTCCACAGATTGACCCTTTGTCCGCCATGGGTTCCCTGAATCTCGGTGGTTCCACCACCTCACACACCCAAAACATGCAGGGCTTTCCGTCTTCACTGAGCTCTGCTTTCAGTAACCCACAGTCCCCAGCCAAAGCATTCCCACCGCTGACCAATCCCAACCCCAGCACAGCCTTTGGGGGCATCGGCAGCCTGTCTTCCCAGCTTCCTGGCATGGACTCGGGTACTGAAGATTTTCACGACTTTGTTGCCCAAAAACACAATTCAGAAATGATCATCCTCATGTTGTATCCCTCACCTATTGGTTTGTTTGAGATCTTGTCTTCCCTTTATATATGTCCTACTTTTAGGTCCTCTTGGATCAGGCATTGGCTCAAGCATTGGTTCTGGTCTTGGAATGCCTGCAGTAACTAGTGACCCATTCGGCACAAGGAAGATGAGCACACCGGGACTCAACCCACCAACCTTTCAGCAGAGTAAGAAGACGTGCCTAATACTGCATTTCCTCACCACTTCATTCATGCATTCATACTAGTGACTGATTATGGTGTGGTAATCCGAGCTCTTCATGAGGAATGTCATTGAATAAGTGCTATCAGAATTCCAATACAAGTCTATTGGTTCCACTTTAATGTGCGTTTGGCACCAACCAAGGGTTCTGCGTAAACTGATTGGTTCCTTCTAATACCTTGAGTTGTTTGGGACCCATGTTGAGCATGGATGCTATAGTCATGCTATTTCAATTTGTAACTTGTTCAGGAGAACCCAACAACAATGTGGATTTAATTAATTCCTTTCTTCTCTTATAGCGGACCTCTCTCAGGTGTGGCCAGAGGCTAACCAGCACTTTAGTAAGGAGATCGATGATGAAGCCAACAGCTACTTCCAGCGCATCTATAACCACCCACCACACCCCACCATGTCTGTAGATGAGGTATGCAGCTTTAGTCACTAGAGGAGTCTGAACTTTGTACATTGTAGGGCTGTGCGATGTCCTGTTTTAGCACATTGTCCCATCAGTTGTCGCTGACATTATTAGTTGTCAAAAGCTATTGAGTTACTTACTATCATTTCTTTTTTAATTGTAGTGAAAATGTATAGGCCTGCAGCATTGTTCTCCAGTAAGTTTTGGTTAACTATAATCCTCCTCCTGCGCCTTCTAGGTTTTGGAGATGCTGCAGAGGTTCAAGGACTCCACCATAAAGCGGGAGAGAGAAGTGTTCAATTGCATGCTGCGCAATCTATTCGAGGAGTATCGGTTCTTCCCCCAGTACCCAGACAAGGAGCTCCACATCACCGCCTGCCTGTTTGGAGGCATCATTGAGAAGGGCCTGGTCACCTACATGGCTCTAGGACTGGCCCTGCGTTATGTTCTTGAAGCATTGCGGAAACCCTTTGGATCAAAAATGTACTACTTCGGAATTGCTGCTCTAGACAGGTTCAAAAACAGGTATGCAAACATTTTCCCTGTTAAACATTTACCATCATTCAACTTTGTATCAGAAGGTTAACATTTTCCTTCATCTCAAATCTAGATTGAAGGATTATCCTCAGTATTGTCAACACTTGGCCTCAATTGGCCACTTCTTGCAATTTCCCCATCATTTACAAGAGGTAAACAGGTTTCCCTAATCTTCCCCTTTCCATGTTTTGAATTTTAATGATTTTCTTACTTTGTCCCAGACTTGGTTTGGGCCAAAGAATGCAACTCCAAGATAAATAAGTCTCCCGCTCTGCACTTTCCATATCCTGTGTGTACAGTATATCGAGTATGGCCAGCAGTCACGGGACCCTCCGGTGAAGTTGCAAGGCTCCATCACTACCCCGGGCAGCCTAGCCCTGGCCCAGGTCCAAGCTCAGTCCCAGCAGCCTGGTGTGCCCAAAGCCCCGCAGCCTGGTCAGGCTAGCACCCTGGTCACCACCACCACCGCCACAACTACTGTGGCCAAAACCACTACAATCGCAAGACCTACACCCAGTGGCTTCAAGAAGGATGTGCCCGTAAGTACTATAATGGTGTGTTTGATTTATTTTACCTACTTCTATATCATATTTAACAAAAATACACATAAACAACTGCAAGTACTGTTTTGTGTTCAGCTGAACCACCCCTCTGCAATTGTAATGCAGTATAGTGAGGGAATTGGATTCGACAGCCCTGTCGAAGTAGATGTGGACTTTTAACTGTTACTTATCCTTCAAGCCTATGTTGCAATAAGCTTTGACTCTTGCCATGTATCATTTCTTTTTCCCACAGTTTATATTTTACCTATCTCCCTCTGTATGTAGAAAACTATTCTAATCACATACTACAAATATTGAGAAATTTCATTAATTTAGAAGCGGCTGGCCAAAGGGCGCCTCTCAAAATATCTGCAGCAGAAGTATGGATACAGTATTGTTTGGATATACATTGGATTCATACACATCTAAATTGCATTAATAACCCTTGTTGGGATTATGCATTGGGTCGTGTGGAAACACGGTCCTATACGTGAACCACACAAAAGGCCGACAGCATTGTGGGCAGGCTAGTGCGAAAAAGACAAAATTGGGGCCACGATGCTTTATCATGTTTTGGTTGGACGACTTCAGATTCCGGTTTTTATCCCTCTTTTATGGTAGTTGCCTTTCTGCAGTTCATCCGCATTATGTTCTGATGCCTGAACACACAAAATGTACACAGATCTTTCCGAAATATGGTTTAATCGTATTACAAAGGTAATTAATTTAACTTATAACTTTTAACTTATAATTGTCTACAGCCCTCAATAAACACAACCAACATAGACACACTGTTGGTAGCCACCGACCAGACAGAGAGGATTGTAGAGCCGCCGGAGAACGTCCAGGAAAAGATCGCCTTCATCTTCAACAACCTGTCTCAGTCGAACATGACACAGAAGGTATAGTAGAAGTCTTCGGCCACGTGGCCTCACCCAATGTAACTCTGTGAACCTGGGCTGAATCTGACATCCGTTTCTCTCTGGTCAGGTGGAGGAGCTGAAGGAAACTGTGAAGGAGGAGTTCATGCCCTGGGTGTCTCAGTACCTAGTGATGAAGCGTGTCAGCATCGAGCCAAACTTCCACAGCCTGTACTCCAACTTCTTGGACACGCTGAAGAACCCAGACTTTGGGAAGATGGTCCTCAGTGAAACCTACAGAAATATCAGGGTACATGAATAGCTTTTAAAAAATGTTGTTGGTGCTAAGCAGATTTTGATTCCTTGACCTTTCAGTCTCCAATTAATAACCTTGCCCCTCCCACACACATTTGCCATTGGTGTGAATTAAACCAGATGTTATGGCCATTTTTGGTTGAATACACATTGTCATAAATGTTTCCCAGGTGCCTTATCTAAACTCCCTGTTTCGTATTTTGTATCATAGGTGCTCTTGACCTCGGACAAGGCTGCAGCCAATTTCTCTGATCGCTCCCTATTGAAGAACTTGGGCCACTGGCTGGGCATGATCACCCTAGCCAAGAATAAGCCTATTCTTTACACGGTCAGTAACTTAATTTGCATTTGTTAGTCAGTGGACATTCTTGTCACCTTGGTGCCATTAAATCAATCCCTTTGCCAATCTGTTTCATTCTTAGGACCTGGAAGTGAAGTCTCTCTTGCTGGAAGCCTATGTGAAGGGTCAGCAAGAACTCCTGTACGTTGTTCCCTTTGTGGCCAAAGTACTGGAATCCAGTTTACGCAGTGTGGTAAGTGGAATAGGATTTTGTCTCACTGCTTCTGCAGTAAAAATATTTTTTTTAGAATGTAGGGGCTGATCAGCTCTTTAATGCCCTATGGTTGCCTAGAAAAGGGTATTTAATGACGGTATATTCATCATTACACTTTATTGCCGCACAGATACTGAGGAAAAATGAAAAGCCTCAATTAGATTGGGTTGAAATGACATGTGTGTGCATTTGTAGGTGTTCAGACCACAGAACCCCTGGACCATGGCCATCATGAATGTTCTAGCAGAGCTGCACCAGGAGCATGACCTCAAGGTGAGGTGGTTGACCAATCTGCACCACCACCAAGTTAAAGCACAAGGGTTTGACAGAAGACAGACTTGTAAGATTGTTCAGACTCTGTCAGCTGAGTCGTTGGGATAAAGTTAAAGGCTAATAGGGTTGTTTGTGAACAAGGAAAACTGGCGTTCTAGCCAACTGGCTTTTAAAGTGACCTGTTAGGGTTGTGTTTCATCGAGCCAATGTTTCCAATTGTTTCTCTTTGCAGCTTAACCTTAAGTTTGAGATTGAAGTTCTTTGTAAGAACTTGTCTCTGGACATTAACGACCTCAAGCCGGGTACGCTGCTGAAGGACAAAGAGAAGCTGAAGAGCCTGGAGGAGCAGCTGTCTGCACCAAAGAAAGAGGCCAAGCCTCCAGAGGAGATGCTCCCTATTGTCACCACAGGTGGGTTCACGGCTCAATGCTCTCAATCGTTTCTTTAAAAATTTCTATCTTTTTTCAGTGTCTGCTCCTCAAGTCTGAACGTTGCGTCGGATGGTTTTATGTTTGTATCTGCATATACGTTTGTACTTTGAGCCTTTTGACGAGGTTTGTGCGTGAATAATTTCTGCTTGATTTGCGTTGTATCCAGCCTGGCGGTGCTTCTTCCCCTTCCATGATTTTAATCAAAATAGCGTTTTGTAACCAACAGGAGACTTTCTTCCATTTGCAGTTGCACCTTCTACCCCTGCTGCCACTACCACCGCCTGCACAACGACTGGGCCCCCCACCCCACAGTTCAGTTATCATGACATCAATGTCTACGCTCTGGCCGGCCTGGCCCCGCACATCAACATCAACATCAACGTACGTACGAGGCCCCCATCTGGCTCAGCCTCCATCTAGTGGTATCGGCCAGATGGAAGTTACTGTCATCAGCGTTCTTAAAATGCTCCTCAGTTACAGTGTGACATATTTTGGGGAAGTAAAATGTTGGACATGTACTGCCAGAGTCCTGGTCTTTTGCACTACAATTGATGGTTTAAGTGGCCTATGCTGCCCCTCCCATTGCTAAACCTCATTCCAGTTTCTAGATCTGCCCGTTGATGGTTTTAACCTGAACGTGTTCCGTCCCATGCTAGATCCCCCTGCTGCAGGCCCACCCTCAGCTGAAGCAGTGTGTGCGGCAGTCAGTCGAGCGGGCCGTCCAGGAGCTGGTGCACCCTGTGGTCGACCGCTCCATCAAAATTGCCATGACAACCTGTGAGCAGATTGTGAGGAAGGACTTTGCCCTGGACTCGGAGGAGTCTCGCATGCGCGTAGCGGCGCACCACATGATGAGGAACCTGACCGCCGGCATGGCGATGATCACGTGCCGGGAGCCCCTCCTCATGAGCATCGCCACCAACCTCAAGAACAGCTTCGCCGCGGCGCTGAGGGTAGGTCGGACCGTGAGCCTCTCTGATGCGCTGGTACCTGACGGGGCATGAACAGGCACAGTCGTTTGGCATTGAAGAGGTCTCCACTTTCCTAAAGCTGCTCCAATCGTTGTCCCGGCAGGCTCCCACCCCTCAGCAAAGGGAGATGATGGAGGAGGCTGCAGCCAGGATTGCCCAGGATAACTGTGAACTGGCCTGCTGCTTCATCCAGAAGACGGCGGTAGAGAAGGCTGGACCTGAGATGGACAAGAGATTGGCCACCGTAAGACTTTTGTTTGGGCCGAGGATGGTTGTGTAGTTTGGTTCTTCTAAATAATGTGCATGGTTTCAGCATGAACAAATGTTTTATATTTAGTTCCATCCTTGACTCTTTTCCATTGTTTTCCTCGGAGAGTGAAACCATTGGGCGGGTCTGACTCGTTTGGATGTGGACTTTTCTTCCAGGAGTTTGAGCTGAGGAAGCATGCACGCCAGGAAGGCCGTCGTTACTGTGACCCCGTCGTGCTGACCTACCAGGCTGAGCGCATGCCTGAGCAGATCAGACTCAAGGTGGGTCAAGGCATATAGGCTTTACTGCTGTTAACGCTTGCATTCGAAGAGGATTTCCTCGGTGGTGCCTGTGATGGCCTGGCTAACTGTATTTGTGTGTAGGTGGGAGGAGTGGACCCAAAACAATTGGCCGTGTATGAGGAGTTTGCAAGGAATGTTCCAGGCTTCCTCCCGAGCAATGACCTCTCTCAGCCCACCGGTTTCCTCGCCCAACCAATGAAGGTACGTTCTGTTGTACAATTGAGTTTCTTTCTGGTTATTTATTTTATTTTACCAATACCACTTTTTTTATTTTTAGGTACCGTATGCGGCTTGCGTCCCGATTTTACGAAACAAAACTTGATGCCGCTTATTTTCTGGAGTGATTATAGGTCGATTTTTGCAAACATAATGACGTCAAATAAATCGTAACTAGTTTTCATTGGTTTTCTTTGTTTAATTTGAAGTTCAGTTTGCAGTCACGATGTAAAGTGTAAATGCTAATTGCCATTGGAGGTTTGCCAGGTAAAAAACAACCTTCTGAAGAAATAAACATTGGCCTCAATTCGTAACTGACAAAAAACAACTAGTTTTCTTTCATGTTCCACAGTTAATGAACGATAATTCAAAGCCTAAATGAATTGTTTGCAAAATAAAGATGGCTTTTTTTTTCTTAATCTTGCAAAAAGTTCAGGGTTTTATTAATGCTTGACTCGGCATTGTCCATGCTGCTTACTCTTATTTTAACACTCCTGCAGTTTACAGTTAAAGCGGCTTTATTTAAAAAAAATTAAACGCGGGCCACGTCTATTGTCTGTGCTGATTGAGATTGTTGGCTTCAACTTGGTCAAAAATGATGCCTTTTTTTTTTTTTTTTTACCAATTCATTCCAACAATACACCCTTATCTGGCAACAGCAACAGGCATGGGCTACTGATGATGTTGCTCAAATCTACGACAAGTGCATGGCGGACTTGGAGCAACACCTCCATGCCATCCCCCCAGCCCTGGCCTTGAACCCTCAGACACAAGCCCTGCGCAGCCTGCTGGAAGCCGTGGCCTTGGCCCGGAACTCCAGGGACGGCATCGCTGCACTTGGGTTACTGCAGAAGGTGAGATGGTGACTAGTTATTTCATGGAAGCCATGTTCTTCAGCCTATGTAGACTATAGCTGTAAATCTGTTAAAGGGCTAACGGTTTGAGACAAATGTCGAACATCTTCTTTTCAAGCGGGTCTGCATCCATTTTTGCGTTTTGTTTCTCAAACTTTGATTTCAAAGACTGACCCGAATTGTGTTTGCTTATGCCTCTGTTCTCTAGGCTGTGGAGGGTCTGCTAGATGCAACCAGCGGAGCTGATGCTGACCTGCTGCTGCGCTACAGAGAGTGCCACCTACTAGTGCTCAAAGCCCTGCAAGACGGACGCGCTTATGGACCGCAGTGGTGCAATAAGCAGATCACCAGGTGAGCGGGAAGACCGACCAGAATCTGAAAACACTGTTACCAATGCCTTCACCGATATAGTGCTCCCCTTCAAGATGTGCATCTTTCATAAGTCACAATCTTGAATGTCCTAATGACTCTCTTGTGGTTGTTTAGGTGTCTGATTGAGTGCCGTGATGAGTACAAGTACAACGTGGAGGCTGTGGAATTGCTGATCAGAAACCATCTGGTTAACATGCAGCAGTACGACCTTCACCTGGCACAGGTACACGGCACACACCTGCATTACTTGGATCACGACGTACTGAAAATTGCCGGAGACGACATATCTGCCTTGTCTGATGGGCATGCTTGTTGAATGTCGGGAAGATGCTGCAGGATAACCGGTTGTCTCTCGTCTCCTCTAGTCGATGGAGAATGGACTGCACTACATGGCAGTAGCCTTTGCCATGCAGTTGGTGAAGCTTTTGCTGGTAGACGAGCGCAGTGTTGGCCACATCACAGAGGCTGACCTCTTCCACACCATCGAGACCCTGATGAGGACCAGCGCACACTCCAGGGCCAACGCACCAGAAGGGTAAAGGAGGGCTCTCCCAACTACAGTGTAGTCCTCCTTCCAGAAGAGAAGCTATGATCCAGGATTAAATGAAATTGTTTTGTACTCATCCCCTTTCCCCGCCATCTTCCGTTCCCAGTCTGCCCCAGTTGATGGATGTCGTTCGCTCCAACTACGAGGCCATGATCGACCGAGCTCATGGAGGACCCAACTTCATGATGCACTCTGGCATCTCCCAGGCATCGGAGTACGACGACCCTCCGGGCCTGAGAGAGAAGGCAGAATACCTGCTGAGGGAGTGGGTCAACCTGTACCACTCTGCTGCAGCCGGCAGAGACAGCACCAAGGCCTTCTCTGCCTTTGTTGGACAGGTAAGACGGGTCCTCCGTGTTACATTCTCCCCCTTAAGTAACGGCTGATTCCAATCCTTCAGATCGCAGCTGTTTAATGGATGAGTGTATGTTTTAACCATCGCATGATTCTCCACAGATGCACCAGCAGGGCATCCTGAAGACAGACGACCTGATCACCAGGTTTTTCCGGCTATGCACAGAGATGTGTGTGGAGATCAGCTACCGGGCACAGGCCGAGCAGCAGCACAACCCTGCCGCCAGCGCAGCCATCATCAGGGCCAAGTGTTACCACAACCTGGACGCCTTCGTCCGGCTCATCGCCCTGCTGGTCAAGCACTCTGGAGAGGCCACCAACACCGTCACCAAGATCAATCTGCTCAACAAGGTACTGGTTACATGCCATGAACCGATGCTGAATGGCAGTACAGTACCAGATGAACCAGAGGTGGTTCGTCTGCAAGGGGAGTTGACTGATGGGTGATTGGTTGTCTTCAGGTGCTGGGTATTGTGGTAGGTGTGCTGATCCAGGACCATGACGTGCGGCAGACCGAGTTCCAACAGCTGCCCTACCATCGCATTTTCATCATGCTACTGCTGGAGCTCAACGCCCCGGAACACGTCCTGGAAACCATCAACTTCCAGACCCTCACGGCCTTCTGGTAGGACACCTCCTACAGCCCGATGGGCTCCAAGCGCTTCTATCCCAATGCTCCCAATGGTGTCCTTAGTGTTTCTAACGCGGCTCTCCCTCCCTCCAGTAACACTTTCCACATCCTGCGGCCCACCAAAGCACCTGGCTTTGTTTATGCCTGGCTGGAGCTCATCTCCCACCGTATCTTCATTGCGAGGATGCTGGCGCACACGCCGCAGCAGAAGGTGTGGACCACACACTCGCCACCATCCTGCGACACCAACACTTGTTAATTGGATTAGGCCTACACATAATGGAAGTCTTAATTGTATTTCTTTGTCTTCCAGGGTTGGCCCATGTATGCTCAGCTGTTGATCGACCTGTTCAAGTACCTGGCCCCCTTCCTGAGGAATGTAGAGCTCAACAAACCTATGCAAATTCTCTACAAGGTACACCAACATGAACCACCATAAACCCTACCAAGCTAAATCTGCTGCACCTGTACATTGCATACGAATTTCATAATGTGGACTTTTGATCTGAGCGGTGTCTTATATCTATAAACTTCATCAGGGCACACTGCGCGTACTTCTGGTACTGCTGCACGACTTCCCAGAGTTCCTGTGTGACTACCACTACGGCTTCTGTGACGTCATCCCACCCAATTGCATCCAGCTCCGCAATCTCATCCTCAGTGCCTTTCCGCGTAACATGAGGCTTCCTGACCCCTTCACACCCAACCTTAAGGTGAGTGGCCAAGTAAACTGAATCAAGGCTTACCTTTTGATGCCTTGCCACAGCACATGATTTCACAACAGGTGGATAGATCAGCTAAAGGGCTGATTATGGTCCCACGTTCACACAGCGCGAGGACCACACAGACGTTTAGACAAAGTCCTCAAACTGTTTTGGTTCTGTGTCGGGTTTTAGTGAGCCGACCAATTGCAGCCCTCAATGCTGCGTCGCCTCGACGGAAGGTTACAATTTTTGGGAGGTGCATGTCAGGCCCTTGCGGTGGACGCAAGGAGGGTCCGCAAGGAGGGTCCGCAAGGACGTAAAGGGTCCGTAACCCCCTTTCGTTGCGTGAAAGTGGGACCATAATCAGCCCTTAAGTTGAGGTCATTATAGAAAACTTTAGTTTAGTATAAAAGGCATAGCTACCTATTGCATGTATTATATTGATAGTAGTAGGGCTGCACGATACGGGCAAAATATGATATGAATGACGATGTATATCTCGATATTTTCGATAGTGAGTTAGATGGCTACTTCGCATTGTCCTGCGTACTACGGTGAGGGTTTCAGTGCGCCCTAACTTTAATCCCCTGCCCCCTCCCTTCTCCGTTCAATTTGGGAACATGTTTGTTTTAATTCTGCTTGTTTCGTATATTTTTATTAATTAATTAAGGGCGCCACCAGAGGGCGCCCCCAACACATTTGCCGCCCTAGGCCCTGGTTTGGGGGCAGAAGAAGCTGTCGCGGCCACAGAGTTTTACGCATTCCTCATACTGCACTTTGTGCCGCTGCTGTAAATGGTGGAAAAGATTTGTCGTGCTTCCACTTTTAGCCAACGGTTTTGCTACACAGATGAACTGCAGCTGCTGCTCATCTGTTTTTTTTAAACCTGAACCATTTCCATATTATGGAGCCGTTGTTTCTCATCTTTGAAACAATTTCGTCTCACGACGCCGTCTCGTTTCCTTTACCGGTATCCTCCATGCTTGTTGTGTTTGTGAGGGGGCGGGATTCAGGCGTCTTTGCACACGGCACGTTCGGAAGGGCAGAGTGGTAGGGGGAGGGGTCGCGCTCACAGTCTCCAAGGCAAACACAGATGCTTGAGGCGGAAACTGACCATTTTATCGCATGTATCAATATAAACGATATTGTCAAATCTTGTATCCCCTTGGAAATTATATCAATATATCTTACATAGCCGTTATATCCTGCAGCCCTAGATGGTAGCATTATTTCCTATTGCTACGATGGGCCAAAGAGAGTTGTGTAAAAGGAATTAAATGTAAAAATGAGTGTCTTATGTTTTTTTTGCAGGTGGACATGCTGAGCGAGATCAACATTGCCCCTCGTATCCTCACCAACTTCACCGGGGTCATGCCCTCCCAGTTCAAGAAGGACCTGGACTCCTACCTGAAGACGCGCTCACCAGTAACCTTCCTCTCAGAGCTGCGCAGCAACTTGCAGGTAGGACCAAGAGCCCACTAAGATATGAGACAACTGAAGAGAATGAAATAGTTTCTGCTTCTCCTCTATATCTTGTGTTGAATTGATGGCGTGGGGTCATTAAAGACCCTCTCTTAACCTGCGGTTCATTTCAGGTTTCCAACGAGCCCGGTAATCGCTACAACATCCAGCTGATCAATGCCCTAGTGCTGTATGTGGGGACGCAGGCCATCGCTCACATCCACAACAAGGGAAGCACCCCATCCATGAGCACAATCACCCACTCTGCACACATGGACATCTTCCAAAACCTGGCTGTTGATCTGGACACGGAGGGTAAGAACATATGATGTGCATGTGCCTTTAGCGGTCATTTTGTTATTAATGAACTCTGATTCATTGAAGTGTTAAGGAATGATATACTTTGTACATCAACAATTTTTGATCAGGCTTGCAGATTGACTCCTTCTTGACATGTTTTCTGCAGGGCGTTACCTGTTCCTAAACGCGATAGCCAATCAGCTCCGTTACCCGAACAGCCACACCCATTACTTCAGCTGCACCATGCTCTACCTGTTTGCTGAGGCCAACACCGAGGCCATCCAGGAGCAGATCACCAGGTACGGCTTCAGGTCTCCAGCTCACACATATATCTGTAGTATCAGCTGGCAGGGACTCCAGACCGCTTGACTTCCATTAAGCTTAATTAGGTCTGATTCCGGCTGTGTTCTCTTTTACGTAGGGTTCTGCTGGAAAGGCTGATCGTGAACAGACCACATCCATGGGGGCTTCTCATCACCTTTATTGAGCTCATCAAAAATCCTGCCTTCAAGTTCTGGAGCCACGACTTTGTGCACTGTGCACCTGAGATTGAAAAGTAAGTTTGCAATGAGTTAAGATGCTTGGATTTACCGTAGGTAACCAGACCCTTTCACCCAATTCAGTAACCACCTTTTCTTGTGATGACAAATTAGTTTTTATTTGATGGAACTTTTAATGGCTAAGCTTCCATATATTGCTCCTTCCTAATGACACCAATTGGGTTAGTACTTATAGATGTTAACCGTTCATTCCTCCTTGTTGTAGGCTGTTCCAGTCCGTAGCTCAGTGCTGTATGGGACAGAAGCAGGCCCAACAGGTGATGGAAGGCACTGGTGCCAGCTAGTCTATCCCAGCCAAACCTGTTGTCTATGGGAAAGACGTTGGGGTCCTAACACACATCCACACACCACCTCCTTTACTGTTGGCACTGGACAAACTGGCAATGATACTCGCTCAAACAATGGATAGGACTACTGCATACGAATCTGAAGAGTTTGAGTTGTCATTTGTCTCTCTGATGTTCAGAAGAGAGATTTGGACATGCTGTTAAATATATTTTTTTTTGATCCTTTGTAAATATCTGGGCTGGGGAAGGGGATTGAATGACTAGGTGGATAAATTAAAGTGTCCATATCAAATGTAACAATACATGTAAAGACACGTACCCCTGGTTTGCCTCCCTCCCACAAGTTTTTTTTTTTTCTGCTTTGACTTTTTCTTTTTCAGTCAATATGGAAAGTAGAGGATGCAATAAAACGGCTATCTGCTCTTTGTTTTGCTTTTTTGAGCCTTTTTGGATGTGCGGCAAGAGGTTGAATTCATTGGATTGTCATCCTGACTGAGATGGGGGTCCATTCTGTGTGTTGGGAGGAGTGACAATTAGTGTTGTCATGTCTATCTGTACCTATAAAATCTTCTCCCTGGCACTTGTACAATTGTCAGTAATGGTAGGATGGCAAAACTGCATCTTGAACATTTGTACAAAGATCCTCATTAAAGAACAAGGACCAATACAGGCCATTTTGTAAGGATTTTGAATGTTTTGTAAATGTATTGGTCCGTGTGTTTTTGTAGTTCTTTATAGTTGCCTTTAGTTCTTGCTACTTAACTGCAGTATGCATACATACAGGAAATAAAGCATTAAAAAAAGTGAATCTTTCTGTTATTACAAATCCCAATGGTGCTGATACAATGAAGCTAATATCAGATTTATATATCGACTTTAGTCACAGGTTCATACTTTGAATCATTTAATAAAACGCAAACAAAAAATACAGAATTTGCCCTCACAGGAGTACCTTGAAAGTACTATTGCATCAATGTTCAATTGTGAGATGTGCATGACTGGGTCAGTGCCAGCACTCTGTCCAAAATGCTCTTCTGACCGTGACGCACCTGAAGTGCCCTCAGCTGCCTGGGGTTGAGTCCTTGAAGCTGCACCTTGTCCTCAATTAGAACACGGTCCCTGTCTAAGCACCCTCCCTCAGCTGATCCATAGCTGTCCAAAGTCAAACGGGCTGCGGCGTGGATCAACCACTTCCATGGAGCCGGAAGGCCAGGCAGCCCCTCGTTGGAGAAAGCCAATGAAACCTTCTCGTCATCTGCCTCTTCATCCTCCTCCCATCCCTCGTTCTCTCTAAACTCTTGGAACTCCTCCCTTGACATGCAAAGAACCTGCCGAATAAAACCAGTTCATCAGGGTCCAAGTATGTTTATCCTCATTAAACAGACACAAGGTCACAATCGCTTTGAGGAAAATCAACCAATGTTTTTACCTTAAGTGTGGTGTGGAGCTCCATGTCTGTGAGACAGCCCTGCTTGCCAAAGATGAAGGCCGCCTTCTCTCCCATCTTCAGAATCAATGCTCTCTTCTCCTCTACCAGCTGTCTGTCGAGGTCAGACTGAACGCCTGAAAAGTGAAAATAGGCCGCTACCTGTTAAATTTTCCTCCTTCCATCTCTAAGCATCTCTGAAAAACCCTGAGACCAACCCTCCACTGTACACTATTCAAAGGCTGCTGGCCTTATTTACATATAAAGCTAAGCAGATAGTGAACTGTTCTAAAGCCTGCTGGGGGAGGCTTTAGACTTTGGAACAGTTCAGTCACTATTTACTTAACTTGTGATTCAATTACAATCACAGATACATGATTGATTTATGGATGTAGAATGATGGGTATAGGTCATAGATTAACAATATGTTTGGTCACCTTGCGCTGCAACTTTGTAGAGGTTGGCCATAGGGATGTCAGCAGTTTCATTGCAGTTACTAGGGTATGGCTCAGTGAAGCCGTACATGTGTAGAAGCTGCCAGTTGGCCATCTGGCCATAGGTGTTGAAAACTTCCTGACCTTTGCGAATGGGACGCACACAAATCATCTTCAAAAACTCCTTAAAGAAAGGGCAAGAAAACTGATTTAGAATGGGTTGAAATGAAGGGAAATGTGTCAGGTGTGAAGACGCAACTGCAGGGAAATCTGATTTTAAAAGTTGAATAGAAACGCCAAATGTAGCCAAGCCTGCAGACATCACGTGGTGACATGGCGGTTGATTCTTGCCGTGTAGATCTAAGGTGCGGTGGGCGTCTCCTCACCGGCGTGTACTCAAGATGGGCATTGTGATTGGACACGTGGTTGAGCATGTCGGCCATGGGGACCATCATTGGTAGGTTGGAGGCCTTTTCCTCCTCTTCCTCATCGTCATCCGACCCTTCTTTTTCTTCTTCTTCCTCCAATGGCTCTTGGAAACTACCCAGCAAAATAATACAATTACTAATAATATAAAAAATGATATAATACTCCCATACTATTCAGTATGTGAGTGAGTGCATGAGCCTAATTACCTGTAGGCCATGATGAAGGCTACCAGGCGTGTGTATAGCTGCAGCGTGTGTATGCTGGGGTTCCACAGGTCGGTGTGTTGGGCGATGAAGGGGAGGACCACAGTGCTGTACTCCTTCTGGATGTTGGCCAGGTCCCGCTCCACAGCTTCCGGGATGCCCGTGCCCCTGAGGAGGGTTCCCCGCTCCTCTTTGGACCTTCACGGACCCCAACAATCCCCCCCAACAGCGGTTTAACACAATGACAGCTCTTGAATGAACATCACATCTCAAATGGATAAAGAAAAGAAACACTGAGATTATATTATTCTATTTTACTACTGACTAATAGTCGATGCTACTAAACTAAACCGATATATATGTTTTGTTTCTGACCAGAACAAGGGCTGGTCCAGGCGGCTGAAGTCGGTCCAGAGTGACAGGTAGGGAGCCCAGGGCGACTCTGGGCTGGTGTACTCGTACAGCAGGGCCATAAGTAGTGGCACCCATCCCGACGAGCTCTCCAGCAGCTCCTTGCCTGGAGGAAGATGGAGATGTGACAGTGAGTGGGGGTGTGATGTGTTGAAGTTGCTAATGTGGAGGCCTGATAAGATCTGATTATTCATTCGCTTTCCCTTCTGTAAAAAATGTTTCACGAAATCCAAAGTACCAGATAAGACATGAGATGATATGAGCTGAACAGCCCACCATGCTAGTATTTTAATATTTTTTTTGTGTGACAGTGCTTCACAACAAAAGATCGCACCTTGTTCGAGTACTGCAGAGACCTTGGATGTTCCATGATGTAGCAGAACCGACCTTGGAATTATAAACAGAACTTCCCCTTCCTCTATATCCTCCTTAGCCAGCATGCCGTAGTCTGCTTGTGTTCCCTTTCTACTCACATACACCTAATGGGAGAAGGATTAATTTGAAGTTACAAATTCTGTAAGGTCACAGCTATATTGTCAAATTGTTTTACTTTTCTGTCAATGAAATTTGTCAACTATAATCTAGGTGGACCTAACAGGTAAACAGAAGGAATAACACTGCACTTTAGAATAATATATACCTTGTTGTGGTTGAGTTTAAGGCCCACTCTGTCGCACCACTGTAGGAAGTTTTGCAAAGAGGAGGCATCCTCTGATCCATCATCTAGCTATCATGGGCACAGATGGGGGTTTGTTTCAAGTTACAGTTCCATTGACCCCGACAAAACATCAGAACTATGTTCCTTTCTCCAGTCATGTTAATATCAACATAAAGGAAGAAAGGCACAATAGCAAGCATCAGTCTTTTGGAATATCAAGATTGCTTCGTAATTCAAAAAGTCCATATCTAAAACCAGCAACAACTTTCAAATGCCGGGCAGATAGTACCATCTGAAATCCGCATGCACTTAGTAAATATATAAACAAATAGCATGAAGCGTAGTAACTATGATTTATTTCACAACGGACTGCAGCTGTGTAACTGTGGCTGTAGCTTATAACACATTTCACCAATTGGTCGATTTTCTAACCTTGAATCGTTTACTGTTTGTTGCCATTTCCGTGCCCAAAACCCAATCCGAGAGTCCGCGTATATAAATCAGTTAAGTATCTGAAGTTATATGAAGTAACTACCAACACGTGGACATTGTATGGTGAAAACAGGCATCTAAAATGTAACTGCAGTCACAGCATGCTTGTATGATGGGTAACGTTTGGGTGCTGGATGGTAGGGTACGGCATACAAAGATGGCCGCCATTTAATTTCATACCAACTTTATTGAACAACCACATACAGTAACTGACATTTATGTAGAAAAAAACAGACTTTTCCCACTGAAAATGGTTCATTAAGGTCAGGTTAAAGCACGTTTTCAGCAAAAATAAGAACGTATGACAAAAAATATAACACTGTAAACGATGCCAAAATAATGCTAGTCCATATATCTTGCATTAAAAATAAAATTTAATATATTAAGAAAATAAGAGAGTGGCAAATAAAAAAATCTGAACACAGTAATTGTTCTACCAGAAAATATGCCCTCATTTAAAAAAGAAATCTGTCAACAGCAACAGCATCAACAGGTATTGTCCCATATAATATGATGCGGATGATGCCTGTTGACTATCAAAAGCACTAATCTCTTTCTGGGTTACAGGAAACTATCATTCATTAACTAACAAAGGCCTCCTGTCAATAATTACAGATTGTATTTAAAAAAGTAGGCCCCTCATATACTTGGTTCTGCTAACTATAATCACTGTATGTTGGTCAACTCGATACAATATTTGGTTTACTGAACCAAACTTTTTTTGTGATAACGTTACTTAAAGTCTTCTTCTTAAAGGTTCAATAACATCATTATCTTACCATTTCGATATAAATATAATAGCTAGCTAGATAGATAGATAGATAGATAGATAGATAGATAGATAGATAGATAGATAGATAGATAGATAGATAGATAGATAGATAGATAGATAGATAGATTCTCGGAAATCTTTTAACAATACGATTTCCGAGAATGCACACGAAGTTTTAACATTCCAAAACAAAGAAACCAAAAAAAATACGAGTGCAAAACAATGACGTCAGGCGGTTGTTTCCTAGGCACCGGACGCCGAGTGCAGAGCTGAGGGGGGCGTGTGGCGCGGCGGTCCGGTCACACGGTCGTTCCGGAAGAATGACAATGCAGCATTGGAATAAAAAAAGTTGTTTACTGCATCCAAGATGTTGTGTGCCGTGTGCACTAATCAAAATTTGAGTCACGGGCAATTAAATTATGAATGACCCTTTTTAACAAACGACTGAACAAGGACAAGTCCGGTGTTCTAAAATGTATTCTGGGATGAACAATATTATCACAGCGTTATATAGAGCCTGCCTTGATCTCTCAGATGTCCTTGCATGTTTACAATTTTCCTCTTTAGATGGACGCAGGATCTTAAATCTGTTAAATAATCCAATCGAACACAATATTATTTTGACATCACATCATCAGGGCAAAGCACGTGCCTGAACATGTTC
Source organism: Gadus morhua (assembly GCF_902167405.1). Taxonomy (NCBI): domain Eukaryota; kingdom Metazoa; phylum Chordata; class Actinopteri; order Gadiformes; family Gadidae; genus Gadus; species Gadus morhua. Next base: position 17,069,951 of record NC_044056.1, on the reverse strand, counting down.
AGGTGTATTAGGGTTAAGGTTGTTTTATCCTACTATTTTCTTCGAGAAAATTCGGTTAGACTTACGTAATTTGAAAATAGCACACCGCCCAACTTCAGGAATGTGCTTTTCTTTCGAAAAACCCGTGCGCAAAATCAACAGCACGAGGGCAGTGCGTTTTGCACCCGGGTTTGTTTCTATCAGGACACTATAAAGGTGACACTCCAGCCACATGCAATATACAATCCGACGAGACAAGAACACATTCGCTCAACACAGAGAAGAACTGACCACTACCTGAAAAAAATGGATCCCTGCGACTGCGCCAAGAGTGAGTTACACTGATTGTTTTGTATTCATCGTGTTATGTGATCGACGCAATTGCCCTTATTCCAATCAGACTTGGAGCAGGGTATTTTATAACGGCGTATCGTATTTGTGTTTCTGTAGCTGGAACCTGCAACTGCGGCACATCATGCACCTGCGCAAACTGCTCCTGCACAAAATGCAAGAAAAGTAAGATGAATCGCCTTCGGTGCAAAATATGTCATTCAATATTTTAATCATGTTGGGGTATCTTCAACCATGCCTTCAGCCCTTCCGTTAAATATAACTGACTTGATGTTGAAATAATGTGTATTATAGACGGGTCTTGAGGCCATTTAATTGCATAACCTTGTGGTCCGTTATCCCGATCTATTTAACTGATCTTTCCTTTTCCGGCAGGTTGCTGCGAGTGCTGTCCTTCAGGCTGCAGCAAGTGCGCCTCCGGGTGCGTGTGCAAAGACAAGACCTGCGACACTAATTGTTGCCAGTGAGGACCGGAGCTATCAAACTCTACTTGATGTAGCCTTGGAAAAAGGGACCAATGTTAACTATTTGTTGAAATTGTGTGTATTTGTTTGTACGTATCGATGTTAAAAAATAAAATGCGTTTACTCTACATGCTTGCTTTAAGTCATTTGGGTTATCTATGCATGTCCTCCCTATAGGCTACACGAACCAGTGCCAAATAAAATATGGGGCCTGCACATGTTTTCTTTAAAGACTTTTAAAATAAAAAACGTAGCGGTTTTTTTATGACCGTCAAGCGTTTCCATTTAGACAATTTAAACTTAATTTAGCGTACAATTCTTAATTAATGTCTAACCAGATAGCTTTATACCTTCTATTGGTTACACTATTTGGGTTTGTAATCACTGGGCTGAGTTTCTCAATGAGCATTTTCTCGTGATGTTACAAAGACTTAACGTTGAACAGGCATTTATCATTTTCACCGTGTAATAAAATGAGGGACATGAGTAGGATGCAGGGGTGTAGCCACATGGGGGCCAGGGGGGGCATGCACCCCCCTGGTCAGAGGTTGCCCCTGGCCCCCAGTCTTAAAAAATAAAATTAAAAAATCCTGAACGGAACGTTCTGAAGAAAGCTGAAATGCACTATTAGTTTGATCTAACTTTTACTTATTATTATTATTGTTATATTTTGGCGTTGTGTAAGCTTAATCTTACAGCATGTTTACAAATGTTTTACTTATGTTAAAGTAGTAGAATACAAACATAATAGCTATCAAGCAACAAGAGACTCGTTATTAAGGTAAATAATTGCTGAGAAACATTAAAAAAATATTTAACAGTTTAGACCAGGGATGAATTTACTCATAAGCTACATTCATTTCGGATAATGCGTTTTCCATAAGGATGGACGACTTGGAGAACACTTAAATCGATGGTCCAATAACTTTAATGAATTGTATTGGGGGTCTTCTATGTTATATTCGGGTCTTCCATATTAGCGCTGGCACGATTTATAGGATTTTGATAAATCGTGGCAGCGCTAATATGGGAGACCCGAATCTAACATTTTTGATTAATAATAGGCCTGCACAACTGTGTGCCTGAATAAATTTTCGGAATTCAAAAAAGTTAATAAGTATTTCTTGTTCAAAGGAAGTACAGCACTCGGCCCAACTTTATGAGTGTCCATTTCGCAGAATAATCGAGAAGTGTCTAGCTGCAGACCTTGGTAATCAGCACGACAGTCGCCTGGTGTGTTTTGCACCCGGTTTTGTTTCTTACCGGACCCTTTATAAGTGACACTCAACAACATTCCATCACTAAGTTCAATTAAACGAGAAGACGTTCGCGCTACGCTGAGAAGGACTGACCACGATCTAATAAAATGGACCCTTGCGACTGCACCAAGAGTGAGTTATGGCCCTAAAGATTACTTAATTGTTTGTGATGTGATGACGTTAGTGGCCGTTATGATGCAGGCAGTATATTTTAGTGTATTGTAGAGTGTATTGTAAGTCTTCTGTTTTTAGCTGGAACCTGCAACTGCGGCACATCATGCACCTGCCTAAACTGCTCCTGCACAACATGCAAGAAAAGTAAGATAAATGCGCTTTGAATCTAAAGGTTTTTGAAGATTTTATTTCTATATATTTTTTAAATATATTTTGACGTTGAACACTGCTAACCCGTAACTCTCACCACTCATGCCCTACCAGCCTGCTCTATATAACTGATGTTTTTTCCTACTCTGGCAGGTTGTTGCGAGTGCTGTCCAGTAGGCTGCAACAAGTGCGCCTCCGGGTGCGTGTGCAAAGACAATGGCTGCGGTACAAATTGTTGCCAGTGAGGACTGTCTCAAAAGCTTCCGAATGGGGGGGCTTGTTGGAAGGGACCAAAGTAATTTGTTAATTGCTGTACTCTTCCAAAATAAACTGCATCTTCTCTACCTGTTCACATTTTGATCTTTGGCTGAAATGGGATTCCTATGATGACATCCAATAAAAATGCCCTGCTCGTTTACATGGTCAGGCATACTAAACATGTAAACGAACATTTAGCTATAGGCCTATATGTAATCTAAAGGCTGTGTACTGGGGATTTCAGGCCATATAATTATAATCTGGCATTCTTCCCTTATCTTTTTTGGGGATTTGAACCTGCACTATAACTTCTGTACAATTATTTACTCCATTAAATATAAACTAGAGCCATAACAGGAATTTCTATATATAGGTTTAGTTCTCTGATCTGGTGTTTTTACAAATATTTGAATCATTCAGCTAGCCTCGATTTATATAATGTGGGGCTATGGAATAAGTGCTATAGTTCATAATAAGCTTGGAGATCTGTATAGTTGGGCCTATAATTTCATTTTGGCACCAACCTACAATTGTAATATAGAAACACTTTAAATACCCATTGTGTTTACAGAACATGGAGCTGACATCAACTAGGCAATGCCATGAAAAGTTAAACTAGATTTACCAAGTGTAAACGTTTCAACTCTGGGATGAAAATCAAAGTAGCCTACTTCCTGCGACTCGCATGTGGACGAACCGAACTTATTTGTTTTAATTTAGAAATGTTCACACTATTCTAAGTGTTCAACTTTATACGTGTATATAGGCCTATCAAATAGCCTACATTTAATCAGAATCAAGGTATAAAAGATTTACATATGCAGTCTTTTCAATTGTGATTTTTCTTTGGAGGAATTTGTTCGTCTCTACTAGGTGATCTAATATAGATTACTTAAAATTAGACTAGTACCAAATACCAAGCGAATTGACCAAGTAACACATTTTCTACACTATATTTTTTAATACTATTTTTCGTCGATCGGCAGAGTACAGACGGATTCAAAGCCCTATAAATTAAACCTAACAAAGAACAGAACCAAAATACCAAAGACGTATTATGCAGAAGTGATGCGTCGATTTCCCCAAACAGAACTCAAACGCGCTTGCCGTTTCTACTCGGAGAATCAAAGAGACCCACCGGAAGCAATCTTAGAGGCTTATCCGTGTTGACGATTCGCACTCCGTATTGTGTTTATCATCGAAACAAAGTTCCTTTTTATTTTTACGTTTGGACTTTTAAAGGAAACATGCCTAAAGTTGTTTCAAGAAGCGTTGTATGTTCGGATACCAGAGACAGGGAAGAATACGACGATGGGGAAAAACCACTTCACGTCTACTACTGTCTGTGTGGTCAAATGGTTTTGGTACTGGATTGTCAATTGGAAAAACTCCCCATGCGGCCCAAGGATAAAGCGAGAGTCATTGATGCAGCCAAACATGCCCACAAGTTTTGCAACGTGGAGGACGACGAAAACGTCTATATAAAGCGATAAGATGGCATCGAGCGACAGTTCCGCAAAAAGTGTGGTAAATGTGGGCTTGTACTTTTCTACCAGCATCAGATGAAGAGCACTCCTGTCACGTTCATTGTAGACGAAGCTGTTGTAAAGTTCGGCTCGGGATACGGGAACACGAGTGTCTACAGCCAAAAGCCAGTTGAGGCGCCTAAAAAGGTCCGGGTCATGATGACGAAGCGGACCAAAGACATGGGCAAGTTCAGCTCAGTCACAGTGTCCCCCATCGATGAGGAAGAAGAGGAGATTGAGGCAAGAGAGGTTGCAGACTCTTACGCCCAAAATGCCAAAGTGATTGAGAAGCAGTTGGAGAGAAAGGGAATGAGCAAGAAACGACTTCAAGAGCTGGCTGAACTGGAGGCAAAGACAGCAAAGAACAAAGGCATGCTTATTGACAACCAGTTTAAGTAGTGCCAGAAGAAGTGACACTTTTTCAGATTTCTCAGATTTCCTTGCATGTTTACAATTTTCCTCTTTAGATGGACGCAGGATCTTAAATCTGTTAAATAATCCAATCGAACACAATATTATTTTGACATCACATCATCAGGGCACAGCACGTGCCTGAACATATTCAGGTGTATTAGGGTTAAGGTTGTTTTATCCTACTATTTTGTTCGAGAAAATTCGGTTAGACTTACGTAATTTGAAAATAGCACACCGCCCAACTTGAGGAATGTGCTTTTCTTTCGAAAAACCCGTGCGCAAAATCAACAGCACGAGGGCCGTGCGTTTTGCACCCGGGTTTGTTTCTATCTGGACACTATAAAGGTGACACTCCAGCGACATGCAATATACAATCCGACGAGACAAGAACACATTCGCTCAACACAGAGAAGAACTGACCACTGCCTGAAAAAAATGGATCCCTGCGACTGCGCCAAGAGTGAGTTACACTGATTGTTTTGTATTCATCGTGTTATGTGATCGACGCAATTGCCCTTATTCCAATCAGACTCGGAGCAGGGTATTTTATAACGGCGTATCGTATTTGTGTTTCTGTAGCTGGAACTTGCAACTGCGGCACATCATGCACCTGCGCAAACTGCTCCTGCACAAAATGCAAGAAAAGTAAGATGAATCGCCTTCGGTGCAAAATATGTCATTCAATATTTTAATCATGTTGGGGTATCTTCAACCATGCCTTCAGCCCTTCCGTTAAATATAACTGACTTGATGTTGAAATAATGTGTATTATAGACGGGTCTTGAGGCCATTTAATTGCACAACCTTGTGGTCCGTTATCTCGATCTATTTAACTGATCTTTCTTTTTCCGGCAGGTTGCTGCGAGTGCTGTCCTTCAGGCTGCAGCAAGTGCGCCTCCGGGTGCGTGTGCAAAGACAAGACCTGCGACACTAATTGTTGCCAGTGAGGACCGGAGCTGTCAAACTCTACTTTATGTAGCCTTGGAAAAAGGGACCAATGTTAACTATTTGTTGAAATTGTGTGTATTTGTTTGTACGTATCGATGTTAAAAAATAAAATGCGTTTACTCTACATGCTTGCTTTAAGTCATTTGGGTTATCTATGCATGTCCTCCCTATAGGCTACACGAACCAGTGCCAAATAAAATATGGGGCCTGCACATGTTTTCTTTAAAGACTTTTAAAATAAAAAACGTAGCGGTTTTTTTATGACCGTCAAGCGTTTCCATTGAGACAATTTTAACTGAATTTAGCGTACAATTCTTAAATAATTTCTAACCAGATAGCTTTATACCTTCTATTGGTTACACGATTTGGGTTTGTAATCACTGGACTGAGTTTTTCAATGAGCATTTTCTCGTGATGTTACAAAGACTTGTTAACGTTGAACAGGCATTTATCATTTTCACCGTGTAATAAAATGAGGGACATGAGTAGGATGCAGGGGTGTAGCCACATGGGGGCCATGCACCCCCCTGGTCAGAGGTTGCCCCTGGCCCCCCGAGTCTTAAATTAAAAAATCCTGAACGGAACGTTCTGATGAAAGCTGAAATTCACTATTAGTTTGATCTAATTTTTACTTATTATTCTTGTTATATTTTGACATTACGAAAAAATATTCGTAATGCCAATCATGCCCCCCCCCCCTCCATTTGTTTGGCGTTGTGTAAACTTAATCTTACAGCATGTTTACAAATGTTTTACTTATGTTAAAGTAGTAGCATACAAACATAATAGCTATCAAGCATCAAGAGACTCGTTATTAGGCTACATAATTGCTGAGAAACATTAAAAAAATATTTAACAGTTTAGACCAGGGATGAATTTACTCAAAAGCTACATTCAATTCGGATAATGCGTTTTCCAAAAGGATGGACGACTTGGAGAACACTTAAATCGATGGTCCAATAACTTTAATGAATTGTATTGGGGGTCTTCTATGTTATATTCGGGTCTTCCATATTGGCGCTGCCACGATTTATAGGATTTTGATCGGACCCTATAAATCGTGGCAGCGCTAATATGGGAGACCCGAATCTAACATTTTTGATTAATAATAGGCCTGCACAACTGTGTGCCTGAATACATTTTCGGAATTCAAAAAAGTTAATAAGTATTTCTTGTTCAAAGGAAGTACAGCACTCGGCCCAACTTTATGAGTGTCCATTTCGCAGAATAATCGAGAAGTGTCTAGCTGCAGACCTTGGTAATCAGCACGACAGTCGCCTGGTGTGTTTTGCACCCGGTTTTGTTTCTTACCGGACCCTTTATAAGTGACACTCAACAACATTCCATCACTAAGTTCAATTAAACGAGAAGACGTTCGCGCTACGCTGAGAAGGACTGACCACGATCTAATAAAATGGACCCTTGCGACTGCACCAAGAGTGAGTTATTGCCCTAAAGATTACTTCATTGTTTGTGATGTGATGACGTTAGTGGCCGTTATGATACAGGCAGTATATTTTAGTGTATTGTAGAGTGTATTGTAAGTCTTCTGTTTTTAGCTGGAACCTGCAACTGCGGCACATCATGCACCTGCCTAAACTGCTCCTGCACAACATGCAAGAAAAGTAAGATAAATGCGCTTTGAATCTAAAGGTTTTTGAAGATTTTTTATTTCTATATATTTTTTAAATATATTTTGACGTTGAACACTGCTAACCCGTAACTCTCACCACTCATGCCCTACCAGCCTGCTCTATATAACTGATGTGTTTTCCTACTCTGGCAGGTTGTTGCGAGTGCTGTCCAGTAGGCTGCAACAAGTGCGCCTCCGGGTGCGTGTGCAAAGACAATGGCTGCGGTACAAATTGTTGCCAGTGAGGACTGTCTCAAAAGCTTCCGAAAGGGGGGGCTTGTTGGAAGGGACTAAGTAATTTGTTAATTGCTGTACTCTTCCAAAATAAACTGCATCTTCTCTACCTGTTCACATTTTGATCTTTGGCTGAAATGGGGTTCCTATGATGACATCCAATAAAAATGCCCTGCTCGTTTACATGGTCAGGCAAACTAAACATGTAAACGAACATTTAGCTATAGGCCTATATGTAATCTAAAGGCTGTGTACTGGGGATTTCAGGCCATATAATTATAATCTGGCATTCTTCCCTTATCTTTTTTGGGGATTTGAACCTGCACTATAACTTCTGTACAATTATTTACTCCATTAAATATAAACTAGAGCCATAACAGGAATTTCTATATATAGGTTTAGTTCTCTGATCTGGTGTTTTTACAAATATTTGAATCATTCAGCTAGCCTCGATTTATATAATGTGGGGCTATGGAATAAGTGCTATAGTTTATAATAAGCTTGGAGATCTGTATAGTTGGGCCTATAATTTCATTTTGGCACCAACCTACAATTGTAATATAGAAACACTTTAAATACCCAATGTGTTTACAGAACATGGAGCTGACATCAACTAGGCAATGCCATGAAAAGTTAAACTAGATTTACCAAGTGTAAACGTTTCAACTCTGGGATGAAAATCAAAGTAGCCTACTTCCTGCGACTCGCATGTGGACGAACCGAACTTATTTGTTTTAATTTAGAAATGTTCACACTATTCTAAGTGTTCAACTTTATACGTGTATATAGGCCTATCAAATAGCCTACATTTAATCAGAATCAAGGTATAAAAGATTTACATATGCAGTCTTTTCAATTGTGATTTTTCTTTGGAGGAATTTGTTCGTCTCTACTAGGTGATCTAATATAGATTACTTAAAATTAGACTAGTACCAAATACCAAGCGAATTGACCAAGTAACAAATTTTCTACACTATATTTTTTAATACTATTTTTCGTCGATCGGCAGAGTACAGACGGATTCAAAGCCCTATAAATTAAACCTAACAAAGAACAGAACCAAAATACCAAAGACGTATTATGCAGAAGTGATGCGTCGATTTCCCCAAGCAGAACTCAAACGCGCTTGCCGTTTCTACTCGGAGAATCAAAGAGACCCACCGGAAGCAATCTTAGAGGCTTATCCGTGTTGACGATTCGCACTCCGTATTGTGTTTATCATCGAAACAAAGTTCCTTTTTATTTTTACGTTTGGACTTTTAAAGGAAACATGCCTAAAGTTGTTTCAAGAAGCGTTGTATGTTCGGATACCAGAGACAGGGAAGAATACGACGATGGGGAAAAACCACTTCACGTCTACTACTGTCTGTGTGGTCAAATGGTTTTGGTACTGGATTGTCAATTGGAAAAACTCCCCATGCGGCCCAAGGATAAAGCGAGAGTCATTGATGCAGCCAAACATGCCCACAAGTTTTGCAACGTGGAGGACGACGAAAACGTCTATATAAAGCGACAAGATGGCATCGAGCGACAGTTCCGCAAAAAGTGTGGTAAATGTGGGCTTGTACTTTTCTACCAGCATCAGATGAAGAGCACTCCTGTCACGTTCATTGTAGACGAAGCTGTTGTAAAGTTCGGCTCGGGATACGGGAACACGAGTGTCTACAGCCAAAAGCCAGTTGAGGCGCCTAAAAAGGTCCGGGTCATGATGACGAAGCGGACCAAAGACATGGGCAAGTTCAGCTCAGTCACAGTGTCCACCATCGATGAGGAAGAAGAGGAGATTGAGGCAAGAGAGGTTGCAGACTCTTACGCCCAAAATGCCAAAGTGATTGAGAAGCAGTTGGAGAGAAAGGGAATGAGCAAGAAACGACTTCAAGAGCTGGCTGAACTGGAGGCAAAGACAGCAAAGAACAAAGGCACGCTTATTGACAACCAGTTTAAGTAGTGCCAGAAGAAGTGACACTTTTTTACCCGTCAAACACATTTGGACTATTGTCACACATTACCTTTTTCAGTACCCCTAAAGAAGCAGGTCCTGTGAAGTGACACAGATGAATGATTGACATTTGGCTGCAATTGTTTTAATGCTTAAAAGTTCTTATTTTGCAAATGTGAAGTCCAACGTTAAAGGAAATATGCTGATAATTAAATTGTCCAAAATGCATTTTACCCTAGAAAATCATGGTTATTTTGTTTCATTGTACGTATTGTTTATTTGGGGTTCCTTTAAACAATCTGGCCACCCCTGGCCAGATGGACAATTTACAGTTATCTTCAAGTGAAAAAATAAACAGTGCCCAAAGTCCCTTTCAGCAAGTAATTTATTTCTCCTCAGGCAACCATAACATCTTGCAAGCTATTACCAGCTATAAGAGTATTTCATTTTTTGTAATTTCCCCCCATTGTTGTGGCAGAACACAACAATGGGGAGTCTTAATCAGAAGCATTCTTCAGACTCCTGCTTGAACCTCAATCATGAAGTGGACATCATCTGTGGACTGTAGTGGCCATCCGACACCACAACACTTCCTATCGTGGAATGAAATGCTCAAATTGAACGTTGGCCTCTAGATTTGATAATTGGTCTCATTCTTCCTTCCACCTGCTCAAGATTTCCTGAATGCATATCTTAATTGTATGCTCTTTTAGGTTCTCTGCTTGCCCTGTTCCGGCCCCTGAATCCGTGGCCATCTTTTAAAAAAAGTTCAGGAATTAATTAGGGATGGGCGTGAGGAATCGATTACTCGAGTACTCCTCGTTACAAATGAACTCGGTTGGTGGACAGGCAAACTCGAGTTTGCATATACACACATAAACAAAGTTTTCTGAAGCAAATGTATCAATTTTCTGTCGGCGCCACTAACGCATGACGTGGGCACAAAGAAAATGAAATGCATCCATTTCCATGGCGCGTTCCGTGCCGTATGCAGGCACGCCAGAATTCAAAAAGTTAAGAGATGGCGGTTAAAGCAAACCGCAGCGAAGAATTGAAATACTTTAAAGAAATAGGAGATCATAAGGTGAAATGTAAAATATGCCAAGCGAAATCGAGCTACCAGAAAGTACTATGCGGCAACATATGCTCCTGAAACACAACGGTGAGTTCGGGAAAGCAGACCCGCAGCAACGGTGAAAGTGAAAGTGTGTCGGCTATTTTCACCGCCGCAAAACGCAGCTGTAATCCCGGGCGTGTAGAGAAGATCACAACGCTGGAGTATTTCCATAGTCCATTTGCTGCCGTTTTATTTGCAGCTTTAAATTATTTGCAATGGTTAGGCTACTTGTTTCGTTTTTTTTAAACTGTTACAGGCCTTGGTTCGACGTGATTTAAATTGTGAGACGCATATTTATTTTTGTAAGGAAAATGTGTTTTGAACGGTAAATAACAAAAATAAATAATGAATACTCTGATAACTCTGACTGTTTTGATGGAGAATAAGCATTACATGTTTGGTTGGTAATATTGACGTTCATCATCAGGCCTATTCCTGCTGCAGATGCGTTGCATTCTAAAAATAGATTTGATTTAACGAGTACTCGATTGATCCTCGAGGAATTCCTTCGATCACTCGAGTTTGGAATTTACCACTCGTGCCCATCCCTAGAATTAATACAAATTCAGGATGGTTATAAGGATACTTCTCTGCCCCACTTGCTCACACTATGCTCCTATCCAGAAAGTTTTTTGCAGACATGTCATATAATTAAGGACATCGAGTTTTAAAATACTGAATTTCTGACCGGCACATTGTATAACAGGGGTCTTAATTAGAAAAAAAAGAAAAATGTTCAACTGAAGTGTGACTATTTGAGTGGTATTTAATATGGGAGCTAATTTGCAATGTCTATATTTAACTGCGCCTGCTATTGTGTCCTTGTGAACCAACAAGGGTTCTCACAACACTGTGTCTCTGGTCTGTAATTATTTATTATAAATTAAAGGAACATTGCAACAGAGGCATGGTAATTTAACACCCTGCATACAAGTTATGTGAAAGACTGGTTAGAACATTGGGCTTGGCCCACATAGCATTAGCTCTGTGCAAGTCTTTCCCCAGGTGAAATGTATTTGATGGCTCCTGCTACATAACTACAAATATAATGCACACTACAAAGCGAAAACCTATAAAACCGTGTAAAAAGGTGCGCAGCCCACCAATTGGAAAGCCCCTCAGCTGTGCTCTGCCTGAGGCCAGCTCTGTGAACGGACTGTGTTCCAGCAGATGGCAGTACTGCTGTACTGTGGACGTAACAACGAAATACATTAGAGACGAAGAAAAGGCCTCGTCCAATCAGCGGCATTCTTAGAAATGCCGGGTTTTGTCCGAGAGACCATACACGATTTACCATAATAATATCAAGTTTCAAGCTATCTTCTGAGGAGAAAGGGAATATATTAAATCCTGGCTAGATAGCAGGTTAGTTGTTTAAATGTCTGCAGCTTATAGTGGAGATACATCAACATCCCATTACTATTTCCTGAGCAATTTTCAAACTAGCTAACCTTAACCAATGTATCAGTGATTGTGTTAAGCTAACAACGCATGCTAACGAAGCAAAGCTAGAAATGCTAGTATTATAAATGATTAGCGAAGTTTCCCCAAACCCCCTTATTTTATAATGTTATGTTTTGCTCTGTCTAAATTGCGTGATAGGCCACAGTCTGTCGCTTGTGTAGACGATCAGGATGCCATGGGCTAATGCTATGTAACCTCACTGTCACATGTGCGCTCTTGTCAGTCGAAATGAACATGTAAACATGAAAAGTCTCATCTTCTTAGCGATAAATTTATATTATTCTATACATGGTCCAACACAATACCACTTGTTGTTATTAACATGTTTTATGTACAATGCTAGCTTTACGTTTATTAAGGCTTTATTATATATTAAGTAAATAAACCTTTCCTTCAACTCTACTTTGTCGTTAGTGAAATGGAGAACTGTTGTGCAAAGTATTCTCTTCGCCCTTTTTTTCCACCCTCACCATTTTGATTTTTTATCTTCTCTAGAGCTATGGACACCGAGGGTTTTGGAGAGCTGCTACAGCAGGCAGAGCAGTTAGCCGCCGAGACAGAAGCGGTGTCGGAGCTTCCTCATGTGGAGAGGAACCTGCAGGAGATTCAGCAGGCTGGGGAGAGGCTCAGGTCCCGCACGTTGACCCGCACCTCTCAGGATGCTGCAGATGTCAAAGCGTAAGGATGACCAGTTGTACAGACAGCTTTTCTGTTTCAGTACCATACTGCTCAGTGTGCAAAATATATTCACAGGGGACGGAAATCATAATATATATATATATTTTTTAACTAAAATAAGCGATGGGGTTTAATTTGAAGATATATTATCATGAACCTTGAACATTTTCAAAACGAACACCTTTTGTGTACTTGCTGGCTAGCAGAATTAGTCCTAGTCAAGAACCACATTCCTAAATATACACTGTTGACTAAAACAGCATGAAATATAGGTTTGCTGTTATTTCCCTCACATGAGTTGTAGCCAATAGGTTCTCTTATCATGAATATTAATCCTTGCCCATTCCATTTCTGCTTTCTCATTCCGTCCTGACTAACAAGCTCCCCTGTCCGGTTCCGGTGTGGAGCATAGGCAGCTCTGTGCAACTGCAAAGGCAGTCAAAGTCAAAGCAACACAACAATCCACTACTAGCCTAAAATACTGTATATATCTAAGGCAAAAACAATCCAAATAGGACAACTACAATTTGTTTAGTTGTATTTTATATTCTGAAGTACAGTCACCATATACTTATGTTTCCTAGCTTTTTTTGTCGACTTCATTACTTTTCTCTCGTCTCCCTTGGCATGTGGTTATGCCTGTAGAAATATGAATTCTGCTCTGAATATATACACTGTATACAGCATAGATTAGCAAGTAAAGGTAATCATTTTCCTTAGCTATTAATTTAACTTAGTTTATTATTTTTGCTTTGAACTTGTCTTTGATTTTCTTCCAAACAACCTATTAGATTGTTTATTAGTCTTAAATTCTAAGTCTTGAGCGACCTTGTTTTCCTTTTCCATATTAATGGAAATAAAAAGGACTGTTAATTTAGTCCCGTGTATCTTTTCACTTTCTTCAGGTCCATCCTCCTGGGCTCCAGAGGACTAGACATCTTCCACATCTCTCAGAGGTTGGAGAGTCTGAGTGCTGCCACTAGCTTTGAGCCCTTGGAGCCGGTCAAAGACACTGACATACAGGTGAAACAAGAGAGCTTATCAATATTCATGTGATTTTCTGTGGTGCCAGTCGTACTGCAGGAGTAAAACTAATTCCCTTCTTGAGTTGCCAAATGAGGGGATGAATGTTTTTTTTATATTGACTGATATCTACTAGAAGCTTGATGTAAGGCTGTGCTTAGGTAATGGTCTTCCACAGAAGACAAATGTCCACAATCTTATTGTGCCCCTGTTGAATTCTGTTGAATGCTGTAAAATAAGAATGTCTTTATCAGAATGATTTCATAGCTGCTCACGTTTAGATTTGAGAGTTGTACAGAGAAAGAGCGGAAGCGAGCAATACTTTGAAAATAAACAACCCAAAAAACGACGCCCTCCCTCTTCTTGACAGGCAAGATAGTTTCCCCTTACCAATCAGGGATGAGAAGTCCTGATTGATCGGAAATGAGACGCAAACTGTCTAAAATCGAAATGCTCTCATTACAAAATTCTCACAAAGCATTTCACTCACATAAAGCTGACGTTGACTTAGCCATTTCTAACAAATTACTCTCCATTTATAGCTCTAAAATTGTAACGATGGCTCATAAGATTAATTTATATTATTGGGTCATTGATATAGTTGAAATCAAGCAATAGTTTATTGTTTTGTGTCAATCTCATGCTGGATGTACTACACATTGGCTGTTTCTATCCGTCTGTTTTATTGTCCTTTTGTGGATTATCCCATTGGTCTTTGTCAAGCCATATGGATTGCCCTGTGATGGAAGATTGCTTTATAAGATATGTCTTGCAGTTATTTATTTAGTTTATATCTTACAAAGATTGTGTATTATTTACAATTGTTACCAGGGTGTCATGACACAGCACTTCTATCTCTCCATCACGCCCTCTGTCTCTTATATATATATAGATACCTCATTTAATCAATATGTACAGTAAGGAAATGGATTTGCAACTAATCTTACAGGCTCTCACGCAGTGGTTCTGGGTAACGTAGAGACCTGGTGTTACTGAGTGCCTCACTCAAGGCAACCTGGCGGTTAACTGGTTTTTCAGTTCATTGACACTGTCTAGGCTCGCATCAAATTTCTCCCCTTATTGGCCCATGGTGGTTTCTCTGTTGTTCCTTCCTCTCATTATAATCTCTCACACTCTCACTCTGTGCGTTATCATTCTTCTCTATCCATCCTTTCCTTATCGTGTGTAGCATTCCTGTATAATGTTTCTTTGCACAGTCAACCTCCAGATGTCTGGATCTTCCTCTCAGTCTGGTGTCGTTTTTTCCTCTTCTCTTTTTGCATTTCCGTCTCGGCCTTTGCATTTTAGCCCGATTTCGCCTCCATTGTTACCTTTGATTGACTTTCCTTGCTTCCCCCAATCCTGCTCCTCTCTTTACATCCATTGGGCCATTGTTTTCATTATCTCTCCCTTTTCTTAATTTCTCTCGTGCACAGTCGGCTGTGTCATGCTGGCTCTGGTTTCTGTTTTAGGAGCTTTGTGTTGGTATTAGTCAGGCTGATGTTTGCCAGGGTGGGTGGGATGAATTGAGTGACTGACTGGAAGAGCACTTAGGCTCTGGCAGCAGGGTGGTGCAACCAATTCTCTCAACCATTAAAGAAAACGCATCCTCTCGTGTGTTTTTATTGGTTTATATGAAATCCAGTCATGAAAATTGGAATTTGTCTGAAAACCCAATTTAAATGTTCCTATTTTGTGGAGTAGGTGTGTGGCTGAGAGTGGTTGAATTCAGTCCAGTCTTCTCTGTGTCTCTACCATACTCTCTCCCTTTAAAGGAAACCCTGTTAATAAAGAACAGTAAGTGGGGAACACAGCATATTCAGGAAGACTCATTCAAATGTAAATGGGAATATCTACCCTTGAAGCAACTCTTTTATCCTAGATATTTCTATATACCTTATATTTGATTATGTTCATCTTTTAAAGTCAAAGGGAAACTATTTATTTTTGACTGGCTACACGAGTATGAGCCACATGCATTAGGGGAGCTAATGCTTCTCTATATGTCTATATGGCTGAACTGTCATGGTTCACATATAACCTAGATAGAACCAGAGACACTTGGGTCCTGCTTGAGGAAAGCAGGTCGGTTTCTGGAGCGCAGCGGCCAGGGGCATGGTGTATTTAGGTTACCAGTTTGACTAGCGCATAGGCATGTAAGCGTTTGTGTCTAATTCCTCCATCAGCTTTTTATTATATTATGTATACTTTGTAAGAAAAATTACATCATGGTAGTTCTAGTGTGGGTACAAAAATGAATCTACTATCACAACTGAACATCCTTCATAATATGTATTGGCCTAGCTCTCCACCAGGCTAACACCTAGCTAGCTTGGCTAGGCCAACTAGAAGTCATCTGTCACAAGCCTCAGACCCAGCCCCCTTAAGTTGGATGCACCGTTACTTAATTCCATCTTAAATTGTCCTGAGTTTCACTTGAGTTCACTTGAGAACTTCCCAGGCCCGGTGTCCTTGTTCTACAGCATTTTGTCCTGTGATAAGCATTATTAAGTGGGTCACACACCAGTAGGAGTGCTGAGTAACAGATAACACATTTGCTACAGACGGTTTCTGGGACCGTTTTATTGGAAGGATTACAGTTGGCTCTCCAAGTGTTGGAAGCTGCTGGTTGGTCAGGAGAAACTTTTTAAAGTTTTAGGTTATCCCTTTCTAGGTTATTGTAGAAACTAATTGAATGGGTTTCTTTTTTTAGATGAGCATATATTCAATTAAAGAATCTAACAACATTCTGCCAAGTCATTTGTAACCTTATTGAATTATGTGTCTCTTTATATGAGCACAAGGCTAGTTGGCTAGCACGGTGCTTGTGCCAGAAAATATCCGCTCACTAAAATGTCTTGCCCATTCATTACCCTGGCTTTCTGGGACACTACAGCTATAGTTTCAGTTGGAAATTAACCGATTTTTTTTTGGGTTATCATGCATATGATGATGATATTGGCCTATCTCTAAACAGCTCGAATAACATAATCTGAGAGTTTTGCATAGATATCCATTACCAAAGACATCTTTGCCTATCAGATTGGGTTTTGCTGACACCAGATTAGTGGTTATGACCACAAAAGAAAACAATGTGTTCGATTAATAACTAGAGGTTGTGTGTTCATGTGGCCGATAAGGGTTGTGGGTTTGTACTTTTTCTCTATGTCATCAAATTGGCTGTATGGAGACCAATGCCAGAAACATGGCAGTTATTTCAAGAGGTGGCCAGATGGATAGAGAAAATGGATACTGAAAGGCCTTAAACTGGATGGTATTAAAATGGAAATGTGTCGTCGGCATAAGAAAATAAAGAAAATGGCGCCCCTCCACAAAGCAAACCTTAACACTCATTTTTTTCTGCAAGTCTCCTCTCTGTGTTTCATTTCTAGCTTTCTGCTCATTTCACACTGGCCAACTCTCCCTCTCGCTCTCTCACATTGCTCTCTTTGTCTCTCTCTCTCTCTGTCTTTGGCTTTCAGTCCTTTCATATTCTGCCTTTCCATCTGCCTCTCTTCCTGTCTATTGCATCCTTCCCTTCTCCAGTGATGTTATGCGTTAAGTGGATACAGTTCGATAAGCACAGAGCATCTGCTAAGATAGACTCACTATTGACACTGCTTGGCTGTGTGTGTGTGTGGTCGTATGTGTAAGAGGAAAACGTGTGTGCATGGAGCCACATTTGATGATTGTGTCTAGTATGTTGGTCCCTTATGTGTCTGTTAAGAGAGGTGTGTGTCTGTGTGTGAGGATTAATCATGTATGATTCTCACCACTTTCGCACTAGTTCTGCATTCACAAGCTAGTACATGTGCGATCTCTGATAGGAAACCTAAACACATGAAGCTTCTGTATGCATGTGCATTTTCATCCCCCCACCCATATCCCCCATCCCTTCATTAACTAAACATGACCCTTAAGAGCATGATTAGCCTCCTTTTAAGACAGGATGTCGGAAGCCATCAACGGGGGAGTGGGTGGTGGTGGAGGCAGGGGGGGGGGGGGGGGGGGGGGGGGGTCCATTACTGTAATTGCATTGCGCTAAGGGAGGGAGGGAAGAGAAGGATGTAGGGAGAGGGAGGGAAGAAATAAAGGAAACGATGCATAGACAGCTAAAAAAACAAAAGCAAATGAGTTGGACTGAGAGGGACGGACGGGTGTCAGAAGTGTTGGGAAGAAACGAGGAAGGAGGGAGGAAGAGATGGAGAGAGAGAGCAGCTAGGAGGGAGGGAGGGATGGAGGGAGGGGGGGTGCCGGCTCATGGTATGATCGGCAAATCTATACCAATCCATAGTATCATTCTCACGGCTCCCCCTGTCTCTGAGCGGAGAGTTGGTACAGCCCTCCGACGATAAAAACCACCTCCACTGAGTCTTGATGTGGCACTGGTACTCCACTCTCGGGCTCAGACCAAAAGTCAGTGGCCTTCTTTTTCCTGCTTCTTCTTTTTTTATTTATTTTTTTAAGACTCCGAATGGACGTCCATGCTGGCTCTTTGGAGCATAGGGAACACGCCCCAGAATGGCGGGCCCTTCTCTGGTCCTGTCACAGCCAGAGTGCCAGAGGAACAGCGAGTGCAATGCAGATCTCCCGGGCTGTCAAGGGCCTGCATACAGGAGTGCACTTCTTTGACTTTTTTTCCTCTCACAATTTTTTGCTAAATCATAGTTTCTTTCATTTTCCTCTGTGCCTGGGAGCCATGGCGTTCATCATGCGTGAGTATCCCATACGGATATGGATAGATATTGTATGTCGTCTCTTAGTTTATACATTGTTTCTGTCACAAAGGCAAACGGCGAGGATGAAAGTAATTCCTACTTGATGAAGACAATATAAAAGTCTATTCACAGCTGAAATTGATGAATGATGATCGTGATTATGATATGTGCATGCTTACAGGAAGTGGAGGAGTTAAGGGTGGGGTTCTCTCTTACATACACATACACACGCACATTCTACACACACACACACACACACACACACAATACACACTAGTGCTGACAGGTTCATTGTGTCATGTCATATGAGGACAGATGACCATCGTATATGCATCCTTACCCTATTATATAAATATTGGGTAAGTATGATTAAAATATAAAACACTTATATTATAATCAACTTAAGTATGATGAAGTGGACGGTAATTTTTTCCTCCGTAAAAATGGCAATTGCTGCACATGTCTTCATTTATATATATTTATTAACTCTCTTTACTCCTGATATTCAATTTTGTATCATGAGTCTGCAAAATAAAAGGCTATATTCTTGATTTAATCCCATGCCACATGCCATCTTCTTTGGCAAGGCGCTATATTTCGATAAATTTTATGATGCGTTATAGTAAATAGCTTTATTTTATGATGAGATATTATGTATCGATTTAGTTTTTATGTTGAGCCACTATATATAGAGTTGCCTCATAAGGCTCTATACAAAGATCGATTTTATAATACGACTATTGATTTATTTTATGATGAGGCACTATAAATGTAGCCTTATTTTACGATGAAGCACTATAAATATAGATTGATCTTATGATCAATGGCCATATATATATATATATATATATATATATATATATATATATATAATTTTTTTTTATTTTATATGCATTGGAACGTTATATAAATGTATTTTATGATAAGGAACAATGCAGATGTATTTAATGATGTGGCACCCTATATAGCTTTATTTTATAACAAGACACACTGTATTTCTTGGTTCACTGTGCAGACAGTATACATAGCTTTATTTTATAACAAGCCACCATATATTTTTGTGTTCCCCGTGAGACAATGCGACTCATAACCGAGAGTGAACAAGTGGGAGCTGCACAAGGCATACATGATATAAAGATGACCATCTGTGGCTATGTCAAGCATTATTGTGTGCGCAGCATGTCTTGAACATGTACACATGTGAATGAATGTGGAACAACACTATCATCCAAAGTAGCGATAATCATTTGTCACCTCAAAACGTTGCAGAATGATATTTGGTGGGATTGGGTGTCTTCTTTCAATTGTAGGGAGTGTGTCTTCTGTTTTTCACGGATTTTGGACATCAAGGAATATTGGGACGTAACACACCTATTCTTGATTTCTCCCCCATCACTGCTGGCATGACTGGCATTGTCTTCATTTTCATGTTTTGCTTTATGGCCTTTTATTTTCCTCTAGTTTATTCTTTGGTGGATTTTTCTGCTGCCTTGTTTGCTTAATCCTCAGAAGCTTCTGGGCTGCTTGCCCAGCAGGTTTTTGGCAGAAGAAAGGATTTCTTTTTAGTAAAGTACACAATACTGGAGTAAGGGTTTGAAGCCTTGTCTGACCAGACTAGTGTTTAAACAGATTTTGTACTGTATGAAAGTGCTTTTGAATTATTGTCCTGAATTCCTCCCTTTTACAACTACTGTGGACGATTATTAGCACAAAAAAACAAAATGGAAGTGAGCCCGGCCATAACGGAACACCAAACTCCAACCGTATGTTCTAAACGCATGGCTAGTGCCTTCCAATTCGGTGTAGTTTACAGTAGCGTCTGTGCCCTTTCTTAAGCCCAAATTGTGCTAATCCACTTGGCTTTACACCCTTATTTATATACCCTGTTCTGATGCAGCTCTCCAGTCAAAATGGACGCCCCGTCGCCTTTGGTTAGGGCAGTTAAATATAGAGCTTTTGTCAGCCTCGGGGAGGAGGGGAAGGGTGACCGTCAGGAGGGAAGTCTGTGTTTTCAGTGTAATTAATATGACACAATGAAAGAAGTATGAACCTGAAATCAAAAAACATTCCTTCAACATATAGATGTTAGGTCCGCTATCTCTCTCTCTCTCTCCAGCTTTGGGTGTGCTTGACTGGGGAAATATGTTATGCTCATGTATGCTCAGTTGTGAGTTGAACAGTAGCACAGCCTCAATAAGTGGCCAGGAAAGGAAATGGCGATGCCCGGAAAACCGACAAGCACAGGTCTCGGTTACCGCACAGCTGTTCTAAACGTGACAAAGCGATACCTGGGAGAAATGCAATTTCTCCCATTAAATTATTTAAGCCCTTCTTAAATTGATCTATCAATCAATACCACGTTATGAGTGTGATATTCAAAAGCTGGCTGTTAACAAACTATCTAACTGGCTATTAAACAGATGATGGTTCACATAACATGGTGCGTTGAAAAAAAAAAAAAAAGCATTTCTTTGTACCTGATCACCCTCTGCCCTGCTTCCTCGGCGTCTGGACGTTCAGGGTGGGCCGGGCCTGGGGCCTCTGACCACTGCGCACCAGGCAGGGAGAAGCAGGCAGGGTGGGCCGGGCCTGGGGCCCAGTTGTCCCTGAGTGACAGCTAATGGAAAGATGGGGGGGGGGGGGGGGGGTTTGCTGGGGGCCGTGAACCAGGCGGTAGGGTCTCACGCTGTAGATGCGATCTGTAACACCAGGATGGCACAATGGGGATACAAGGAAGGGGAAGGCAGCTCAGAAAATGGATCACCGTCCTAAGGGATAATGAGATCATATTGGCTTGACCTAAGCCGCTGTTCTCTACGTGACGGGCAAAACATTTTTAATCGCCAATCTTTTATCTGAGATGGATGATGGTGTATGGCCATGGCAGTCTAGCCTGTGTGTAACAAGCCCTCTCTGGTTTAATATGTACTTCCTGTGGTCCTAATTTCTGTTTTTAAACGCATGAAAGGCTCCAACGTGTTTCCTCAATCTTTCAACTTGATGGAAGGTCTTACCTTTTTTGTTGTTCTGGTGTTATTTTAGATTGACTGCTGCCGAATCTGCGTGACACCTTTCGGAAACCTATCTGTCTCTTTCGTGCTCAAATCCTGCAAATGTAATTTCAATAATTGAAAGCAAGACTTGATAGCACATTTGTTTCGCCCTCCATATTCATCATATCTATTTTTTTTATGGGTCCTTTTATGACTCACAACCACGTTGGTCGTATCCATATTATTGTAGTCTTGAGAAATGTAGGGTTCGTTTTTTTTGGTATCTTGTAAAATCAAAAAGCATGCATCCTTATGGGATTATCCAGAAACACCTGAGCATGACAGAATGCAGCCATGCAGAACAGAGACGACATGAAAAACAAATAGCCACCATTTTGCGTTTTTCTCAAGATGGCCGCCTTACCCCCCCCCATCCCAATTCACCGCCCTTCCCTCTGAACAGTGCAGTTAAACACCTCGCTGGGAGGAAAGAAAATCATATCTCCCACTTATGCACTCGAAAGCACTGATGGTGAGTAGGATAAGTAGCTAAGGCTTTCAATGTAGTATGTGGGACATAATTACATGACGAGCTGGGAGGAACGGAGGAAAAGAGAGATGGAGGAGAGGCCATCTAAGACGGCACTCATCCGAAAGCTTTTCTAACTTTCTTCTTACCACCCCCTCCGAGCTAAAAATTCATTATATTTTATATATATAAACACAAGGAATAATAGACCATGAAATATGGGGACACAAGCCGTACGCCTGCAGATGTGTGTGAACGAGGGGTATTAATGGGAAGGCTCTTGTTGTCCTGACTATAGTTTGAGGTGGTGAAGGACCTGCTTCATTGGAGCTGCGGAGAGAGTAGCACATCCGCCTGTCTAAAATGTCTTGATTGTTGTTTGCAGTCAGTTGTTAACGTCATCTTATTGTCTCCCCATCTCTCTCTCCTTTATCTCTCCCTCTATGCATCCTGTTTGTCTTATTAGGGCTTCCTGAAAAACGAGAGGGACAACGCCCTCCTCTCAGCCATCGAGGAGTCCCGACGCAGGGTCAGTGTCTGTTACACCCATCATATCCTACTGCTCCATCAGAATCACCATCACCACGCAACCTCGAGTCTTAAGTACCATGACCAGCAGAATAGCTGTAGCATAGTGAAGTTGCTGGACAAGGTTTATTGACAGATGCAATTAAATAGACATGTTGGGTACGCTAAACATGCTATTAACGCAACTGAATTCATGACTAACCTCAAGTTACGAGTCAGCTGCAATGTAGAACCCTTCTAATAAATAGCCAGGTTTTGCTAAACCGTGTCTGTTACCGATGGGCACGATTTTCATCTTGCCTTCTTCTACAACACACTCGCCTTGAGGGGATCGTTGTGAAATGGTTTCTCCCCTGATGTGAAGCGCTCAGAGGAGCTGAGTTTAATTAGCCTGCATTTTCATTCTCTTTCTCTCTTTCCATCGCTCTTGGTCGCTGTCGATGACAGAGAATAGCTTGTACCCTGGTGTGGGAGATAGGTTAGTAGTATAGAGGCTAATATGCAGTGCAAAAGGATTTATATAAACATGTTTCACATTCCATTGTTTCTTTAAATGATTAGCCCCGAGGCCAAGGCATCAACTCTTTGAAGGTTGGCTGTAAAGAGACTGTTGATGGCAAATATCATGTCAAATATTTGCAATGACATTTTTGGTGAAATATGAATGATGAATTGATGTCAATCCAAACCATCAATCATATTATTACATATTATTTTCTAAATTAATTTGACTTGGTCTTGGTAAATCACAATACCAACTAATCCTCAAATGAGTTTAGAAAGAAATTCAGATTTAGTGGTGCCTCAGCCAAGCATCCAACATGGCCATTAACATATGATTCCTAGTTCTTCTAGTTAAACGCAAATCAGTGAAGAACATGTTGATGGCTATTATATATCAAACACAACATTTAAACTTTTATTGATGCACACAGACATGTTTGATATATTATTTTGAAAAATGTATTTTAGGTCAATCATCCTCTTCTACTGCCTCCCCACTGCGGGTATAGGTCAAATAGGAATGAACAAGTACTCGCTCTCATCTGTATTCGCAGAACCTCGCCTCCTCGTTCTGCAGTAGTCTTCTGTTTCCTCCTGACCTCCAGAGTGGCACCGCTTAATTAGCTGATGTTCCCATTATCTCCCCACTCTCTGAGGAGAGACAGAATAGACTTGGCTCGGCCCATGGGTGGGGAGGCGTCCCCCGGGAACTCGCTGTACACCTGGTGAGCGTCGGCATGTGGGTATCATGTTGCCGTGCCATTTATCCATACATGAGCGCGCCGTAGGTCGGCTGAGAGGATCTGGAAATAGCCTGCGCTTAATCAGGACCCACCTGAAGATATGAACTCACACCTGCCGGCAACGGTGTCAGCGTGCTGCCGGCAACGGTGTCAGCGTGCTGCCGGCAACGGTGTCAGCGTGCTGCCGGCAACGGTGTCAGCGTGCTGCCGGCACGCTGCGTCTCCCTCGTCTCCCTGCATCAATATCCGTCCCAGTCGCCTCGGCTCTGAAACCATTTGAGGTCTCCACTCCTCGACAACAAATGTTATCTTCCTGCTGAATATCCCTTCTTATACATGTTTTCTCCCCCCCTCTCTCCCTCCCTCGGTCTCCCTCCCTCCCCATTCCTTCTACTATTCCATCTCACCATCCCTATCATGCATGTCCCCCGGCCTCTCCCGACGGCCCTCTGCCCTCTCAGACCTTTCTGCTGGCGGAGGAGTACCACCGGGAGTCCATGCTGGTCCAGTGGGAGCAGGTGAAGCAGCAGGTGCTGCGCACCCTGCTGGGGGCCGGAGAGGACGCCCTGGACTTCAGTCAGGATGTGGAGGTACGGCGTGCCAAACGCACCCACCAATTCACATTGGTAGTCAATTCACATTGACTACCCTTTATTAGAGGGTAGTCTAAAAATATTAGACTACCCTCTATTAGATCTCTATGTATTTTTTTGTATTAATACACTTTATTTCAATGGGACCTTTCAAAGTTTTTATTTGTGGTTAATGTGCTTGCTGCCAGCTGCTTAGTCTGAAACCCGAAAGGGAAAACATCAGACGTGGACACCTTTTTAATGCCCAGGAATATCCATTTAATAAATATAGGTGCTTGTGTTGGTCAAGCAATGCTATAATTGGGGGTTAATATTCTTGAACTGTTGCACTTTGTTTCCAAACATGAATTTTCATACGGATTTCATTGAGGTAAAATAATGTTTCATCCAGGTTGAACACATTTGAGATTAAAAATCTGTTTTACAAGAGCAACCCAACTGGTCCAATTCATTATTAATACAATGTGTTCATTTCTCATTATAATTCTTAATCTGATGTGCAGATGGCCGTGGAACTGAAATGAAATGTGGTTCTATGATAAATTATTCAGACACTTTCAAATTTTCACTCTGGTATCTCCTGCCAAATGCCCAAAACAGACTTGTTTTGATGTACAGCTTTAATACTCTAAGTAATGCTCCTAATCCATGTCTCCTTACCAAACCCCAATCTTTTCTGTTGTTTTTTGGTGTTGGTAGTTGTCAGTGTGTTGGCGATTGTATTGTATATTTTTTTCCCAGAGCATTGGGAAACCATTTAATTGGATCGAAATCCCCTTGTGTATAGGCCTATCCCTAGACCTTGACATGTTGTGTTTGTATGTCTTGCAGCCTAGTTTTGTGAGTGAAGTCGGGGTCCCAGGAAGGAGTGCCTTGGACAGTGTGGAAGTGGCCTATGGACGACAGGTGGGTTCCCTTCTTGTTATACCTCACGCTTTAATTATTATAAATATATTTTGGCTTCCTGCTTGTGGTTGAAAGGAATTTTAGTTGCAGATTTTCTTTTTCTTTTGTCTGGTGACCTCGATACAAATCACCCCCACCACCCAAAAACATAAATGGGTTCATTAAATAGTTTCTGCTAAAAAACATTAATATCATCACATTACGGTCAACAATCTTAATTTTATCAATATGGCATGATTTATATGAGGGCAGAGTATATATTTAGGTATTTAGCTACTGTAGTTACTGGATGTCATCCTATATATTTTTTAAATGCAAACAGAATAGTCCGTTATGAGAAAAATGTGTCAATTTAACCCTTCTTCTATGAAGCCTTATAAATCACATGTTACATTCCATATTAAAAAATAGGTCACAGCCTGCGAGACGGCAACGGATCAAACATATTGATTGATTGGAGTGAGAGCTAGGCACTCTGGGTAATTTCCCCAGCATTGTATAAAGATTAGCCAAAGCTCTGCATCTCCTCCACTGTAACTTTACCCTCCCTCGCTGTATGTGTGTTTGATCTCTGTCACCCTATTGTAGCCTCAGCCTCTCGTTGTCGTGCCCCCAGTGTCTCTCTGCCTGTCCCCTTTCTGTCCGTCCCCGATCCGCCTCCCCCCCTAGCCGCCCCTCTGACCATGTGCCGCCACATCGCCTGCGGCGTCGTGCTCCTGGTGTTTGTCGTCTTCTTCAATGACCTCCTCAACGTCTTCGTCCTCTTTGTCTTGTTCTTCATCATCAAGCGTTTCGCCCGGCAGCCCTAGCCGTGCAAGCAGCTGCCACCCCCCCCCCCCCCCCGCCCGGAGCCGCGGGTGGGAACAATATGGCCTCGTTTGGTTTAAACTGGTCGCCGCCTCCTCCTCCTGCTCACCCTCCTCTCTCCGTTCAGATCTACATCTTCAACGAGAAGATCGTCAACGGCCACATCCAGCCCAACCTGGGGGACCTGTGTGCCTCTGTGGTGGAGAGCATCGACGACAAGGTGGGAGCCGCCGCCCGCACGCCTCTCTCCCTATGAATGGACAGATCCATAGATACCGCTTTAGGAACGCAAAGGGACGTTCAGCTGTTCCAGCCGCCGCAGGGGACAGAGCGGTGGGAATAAAGACGGAGTAAGATCATGTTAGGGGAACTCAAATCCAATCTAAACCTAACCCGCGCGTAACAGGATAATAGTGCAATGAAAGAATAGCAGTCGGAAAGGGGAGATTGGGCGCAAAGGACCACAAAGTGGCGGCGGTCATTGCAATGTGACAACCAAATATACAAGCCCTACATTCAGCATATTAATAATTTACAACCAATTTGGTTGCAGTGTTGCGCACCCTATTATAGCAAAAAGGGTGGATGAGCGGCTCGCATAATTGCTTCAGAGTTCAGTCCAGTTTGTCACTGTCTCCCTGTGCTGTCACCCCCCCCCCCCCCCCCCCCCCCCCCCACCCCAGAACGTGTCAGACATGTGGCTGATGGTGAAGCAGATGACTGACGTGCTGCTGGTGCCGGCTAAAGACACCCTGAAGAGCCGCACGGCGGTGGACATGCAGATGGCCTTTGTGCGCCAGGCTCTCAGCTTCCTGGAGAACTGGTGTGTGTGTGTGTGTGTGTGTGTGTGTGTGTGTGTGTGTGTACTGCCTTGGATGGTCTTCTCATGCCTCTGTGTCTCCTGCCCCGCTGCAGCTACAAGAACTACACCATGGTGACGGTGTTTGGGAACCTCCACCAGGCCCAGCTGGGCGGGGTGCCTGGAACGTACCAACTGGTCCGCAGCTTCCTCAACATTAAACTGCCCGGCCCACTGCCCGGCATGCAGGTGACCTACGCTCACAGCACCCATGCACTCGTGATAAATGAATGGGGTGAGTGAGACGGGCTCTCTGACGGAGGGTGATTTCTGGGTGCAGGACGGGGAGGTGGAGGGTCACCCGGTGTGGGCGGTCATCTACTACTGCCTGCGCTGTGGGGACCTGAATGCAGCCATGCAGGTGGTGAACAGGGCCCAGCACCAGCTGGGGGACTTCAAGGCCTGGTTCCAGGAGTACATGAACAGCCCTGACAGACGGTGAGCCCCGGCGTGCTACCGTCGGCATAGCTACCACACTGGGAAGCCATGGCCCAGAAATCAAAGTCGGGTGTCGGGAGATGATGGCTGTTTCTGACATTGTTTTCCTTACGGTCTCGGTTACATCTGTTCCTCTCTCCTTCTCCGCCTGTCACCTCCCTCCCCGCCTACCTATCCCATCTCTCCCTCCCCTGGTCCCCAGGCTCTCCCCGGCATCGGAGAACAAGCTGCGTCTCCACTACCGCCGGGTCCTGCGGAACAGCGCCGACCCTTACAAGAGGGCCGTCTACTGCCTGATCGGAAAGTGCGACGTCAGCGACAACCACGGGGAGGTGGCGGACAAGACGGAGGACTACCTCTGGCTGAAGGTGCTGATCTAGTTTACTATAAGGTCCCTGTCGGCTGACGCCTTCGACCACGTGCTGGTCTCCCACACCACGACTTCACTACGCACACGGCGATGTGCGAAACAAGAGAAGACAAGACATTAGCGTAAACACATCATTTATAGCACGACACAAAACTGACAACACGAGTTGAAGCGCCATAATCCCCAGCCAGCCATATTCACAATGTGTCCAGTGTAGCTAATGCACTTGTTGTTGATGGGTCAATTACCGTTTAAGGCGGTACACAATGTTGAAGCATATTAGCTGAGGTGTTGTTGCTCCACGTCGGCTACCAGGTCGTGATGCTAACGCTGCTGAGGAACTCAACCACTGGGATTGCTCGAATGCAAAGAACACACGAGCGTACTCCATTTCAAATGCGTTCACCACAAGGGGCCGTCCCACGGCTAGCGAGGGGTCTCTGAAGCCGTGTCTCTCTGCTGTGCCCTACAGCTGAACCAGGTGTGTTTCGACGACGACGGCAGCAACTCACCGCAGGACCGACTGACCCTGCCCCAGCTGCAGAAACAGCTGCTGGAGGACTACGGTAAGGAGAGAGCACCCCCCAGCCATCCCCCTTCTCCCTACTGTCGCGCTCCCACCCAGCCATACTCCACCTACCCATGCTATCATTGTTATTCAGCACTGAGCTTAGAAACGCAGTGGGAACATTTAGGGAGGCCTGAGAGCTATAAAGTCCATAGCTCAACTCAGGGACTTGAATATTATGACAACTGACAGAAAATGAAGTCAAAGACGACTTGGATTGAAAGAAAATGGACGGATGCTTGTGCCTTCATGTGTCTTTCTGCGGATGTGTTGTGACCCTACACACAGGGTGCTCGCAGAGCTTTCCCTCCGACAGCTTGTAGGAGCACTTGTTTTCTCTCCCGGGCACTCCCTAGCCCGCACATCTTCTGCTGCGGCTGCTCCCCATAGATAAGCCCACACAGGGCTCTCGCTCTCGCTCTCGCTCTCTCTCTCTTTCTCTTTCTCTTTCTCTCTCTCTCTCTCTCTCTCTCTCTCTCTCTCTCTCTCTCTCTCTCTCTCTCTCTCTCTCTCTCTCTCTCTTTCTCTCTTTCTCTCTCTCTCTCTCTCTCTCTCTCTCTCTCTCTCTCTCTCTCTCTCTCTCTCTCTCTCTCTCTCTGTAGCACTGCTGCTCTCAGCAGGTGGTAAAGCTTGCTTCTCTTCTCTTCCTGCTCTCTTGCTCCTCAGCGGCCGTGTCCCCCGTCTGCTGCTGTGAGGAGGACGGGGGATGAGAGAGAGGGATTTATTCCCTGCTGTGAACGGAATAAAGGCCGGAGGGTTTTTTGACACCTTCTGTTTCGCTCTGTTGTCGCCATAATTGTGTCACTTTTTCCTTGCGCACCCCCATCGCGGCTCTTTCTTTGCATATTCTACTCATTCTGCGTTATCGCCATCTATTTTTTCCTTCGTCCTCTACATCTTACCCTCTCATTCCTTCTCGCTCTCTCCCTCGCTCACTCGCTCGCTCTCTCTTGAGCTCTCTCTCATGCTCTCTCTCTTCCTCTTGGAAACTAAAGAGCTGGAACATGGAGATAAGGCTTTAAAATGGAGGACACGCTTCGCCCTTTTTAATGTTCCTGCATGCAAGGGAACTTTTTCAGCCAGCGAGTGGGGATTAAGAGTTTTTCTTAATTAAAAAGCCAATTTGATGACTCAGTACCTGCAATGTTGCAAAAAATAAAAAGCCATTGCTCTCTATCGGTAGTGTGCACAATGTAGAAGTCATTCACTTATATTGATGTCACTAATACATGACCTTACCCTGACCTAATTATACTTAGTATAAAAGGGTGAAATGTATTGCCATTATATATACTTTGGGTTATATTTCCCGTGAAGTCCATACTTCTAGATTGGAAAGGTGAATCCAAAATTGGTTGAGGTTTGTCTGCAGAAGTAGTTTGTCCATTCTCTTCATGTCGTAGACCGATCATGAGAAGGATGCCATAGCCCATGTGAAGGACGGCTCCACCCCGATGAGACGGGCGGAGCCTCTGATAGGAACCCTGTTCCCAGGAGGCTCAGCGTCTCATCTCCGCCCCGCTCTCCCTTTCCTCCACCAGGGGAGTCCCACTTCTCGGCCAGCCAGCAGCCCTTCCTCTACTTCCAGGTGCTGTTCCTGACGGCCCAGTTCGAGGCGGCCGTGGCCTTCCTGTTCCGCGTGGAGCGCCTGCGCAGCCACAGCGTGCACGTGGCGCTGGTGCTGTACGAGCTGCGGCTGCTGCTCAAGTCGTCAGGCCAGAGCGCCCAACTCTGTGAGTGGTCCCCAACCCTCACCCTATATATACACCAATACACAATGCAACGGTCCGCTGGTTAGGGCCTTTGGTTCCCAGCCTTACGGTTCTGGGTTCGATCCCCAATGTCTGCGGTCCACCTGCAGACCTAATCCATACCTGCTCATTGATGCCGTCTACCTGAAGAGGAATTCACCATTAGTCAATTTGTATTAAAGCCAACGGCGCGATGCTCAATGACCAGTAAACAACAGTGCATGATCCCTTCTGCTTCTTGGTGGTGCCCCCCCGTAGTGAGCCAGGAGCCCGGGGACCCTCCCATGGTGCGCCGGATCAACTTCATCCGCCTGCTCATGCTCTACACCCGCAAGTTTGAGTCCACAGACCCACGGGAGGCCCTGCAGTATTTCTACTTCCTCCGGTAACTGATCCAGCGCACACGCAGAACCCACTGAAATCAAAGTGCTTCTAATATACTTCAGGTTATCCGAGGACTCTCTCCTGAGCCATCAACTCCTCTGCAGGCGTGTATGTGTTCACGACGGTGATCCGTAAGCATTGATTGCGCCTTGTGTCTGCCTCCCCACAGCAATGAGAAGGACAGCCAGGGAGAGAACATGTTCATGCGCTGCGTCAGTGAGCTGGTGATTGAGAGCCGTGAGGTAAAGCCACACGCTACACCATACTATACTGCGGGGAATCATGGCAGTAATATAGGGTTTTAACTGAGTTTATCTTTCATACTGCATCAATCATTTTATTTCTGAAAGAATCTCAAAATGTTTAATTGGCCATATCAAGGCCACATCCTGAATAAAATGGTTGATATCAAAGTCACTGCATGGATAAATATTAGTAGCACACGTTTGGCATTGATAAGATGAGAAGAGTGGGAACAGACAATAAACACTTCTCAACCCGAGGTCAACATAAATTTAAACATGAATAAATCATATCAAGAATTATTCACAGATTTATTTCTAAAATATACTGTGTGTCAATTCTTAGGGATCCAGTGTGTGTCTGTGACTGTTGACTCTCTCCCTCTCTCCTTAATGGATAGTTCGACATGCTGCTGGGAAGACTGGAGAAGGATGGCAGCAGAAAGGTAGGAGGACTCTCATTTCACGCTCCCCGTCTCCTACTCCTTGGAAATGTTTCGCACGGGTTGTTCTGTTTCACATTGACCTCCTCCCCCTCCTCCCCCCTTTCCTCTTCAGCCCGGCGTGATAGACAAGTTTGCCGGAGACACCAAAGCCATCATCAGCAAGGTGGCGTTGGAAGCAGAGAACAAGGGCCTGTTTGAGGAGGCAGTCAAACTCTACGAGTTGGCCAAGGTAGGGGACCCTGCAGTCTTTACCCCTCCATACGTCCAGTTGTACCTATAGTACGCCTGTGATGATGGGGGGGCTGATGATGATGATGTGGCTCTCCTTGTAGAACCCAGATAAGGTGCTGGGGCTGATGAACCGGTTGCTCAGTCCAGTGATTGCTCAGGTCAGCGCTCCCCAGTCCAACAAGGAGAGGCTAAAGAACACAGCCCTGGCCATCGCGGAGAGGTGAACACACACCCCCACGACCAAGCAGGACATACACACACACATACGATGAAATACATACTTACGGTAAACAATGGCCAAGACAAGAGCACATTAACGGAAAAAGAACAGCAAAGTATTGAGTCCACTATTGTATTGCAGGTCATTTTCTTTGTTCTGGATCATATGGTGAAATTACATGAATTCACTCCTGATGACCATTTCAATCCCTCATGGTTACAGTCATTTAATCAATCTGATTTGGACAATGTTTGCTGTTAACAGACTACTATTGCTAGAGCTCAGAGTACTTTGGTAGTGGTTTCATTAACAAAACCACAACAGTAGCTAGCTGTTAGTCAGGCCACAGGGGGACATGAACAGATCCCAAGGCTCACGGGTGCGTCTCCACGGCTGTCTCTGGCCCAGGTACCGCTCACAGGGCACGGCCGGGGAGAAGTCTGTGCACAGCACCTTCTACCTGCTGCTGGACCTCATGACCTTCTTCGATGAGTACCACGCCGGCCACATCGACCGGGCCTACGACGTGAGTACCACCGCATCCATACCACGACGAGCGTGGAGAGACTCACCTCGCATCTGCTCCAGTGTGTGTGTGTGTGTGTGTGTGTGTGTGTGTGTGTGTGTGTGTGTGTGTGTGTGTGTGTGTGTTGGGGGGGGGGAGAGAGTGCGAATGTAAAACTTCCCTTTACCGCTCACTTTTGACTCTTCCGTCATAATTTGTTCTTCGTTAGGTGATGGAGCATCTGAAGCTCCTCCCACTCAGTCAAGACAGCGTGGAGGAGAGAGTCGCCGCCTTCAGGAACTTCAGTGACGAGGTGAGACCCGTCAGGACTCTGCCTCAGGCTGCTAGGGATTGGTTAATGCTCCTAGGGCTGCTAGGGATTGGTTCCAAGCTCCTTGTTATAAGCTCCAATGCAGAGATCACATTTTGTTGCATACCTTCAATATAATTGGCCATTGCACAACCCTGAAACGGCCCCATCTGCTCTGTGCATCTCCAGGTCCGTCACAACCTGTCCGAGGTGCTGCTGGCCACCATGAACATCCTGTTCACGCAGTACAAGCGCCTGAAGGGGGCGTCGACGGGGACCCCAGGCCGACCCCAGAGGAGCATGGAGGACAGGGACATGGTGAGGAGGGGGGGGGGTTTGTTATCTCAAAAACAATTCTAAATTAATTTGTATGTTTCAATATGTATGTGTATTGTTTGCATTCCACATTTGTGTTAAATACATAAATTGTGTAAGCATGTGTAGATTATGCGACTTATTCCATCATGTACATTTTTTTTTCATTTGTTTTGTGATTACAGCAAATGCGCAGCCAGGCCAGAGCCCTGATCACCTTCGCTGGGATGATCCCGTACAGAATGGCCGGAGACACCAATGCCAGATTGGTGCAGATGGAAGTGTTGATGAACTGAGACTATATATATATACAGAGACACACACAGACAGACACACACACACACACACACACACACACACACTATGAATTGCATTTTCTTGTTTTGTTGTTCCATATTTTTGTTTTTCATGATTTTCAAATAAAAAAAAAGACAAATTTTCAGTTGCCTATGTTTCATAATTATTTTTTCAATATACTTTTCATCTTTATAATTTTTCTTATTTTCTATCACCCCAACCCTCCTCATTATACTCGATGCATTTTGTTATCATATTTTATTTGAATCACTAATTTTCCACTTCCATTTTCCAATAATGTTCTGCAAAGTATGTGAGGTTTACAAAACAGACTGTCGATAATGTTTCTTCGATAACGCATTTCTGAAATGTGCACTGACAGGGTATCGTACTCGATAAACCTGGCTTACAAATGCCTACAACATATACTGTCACCCTGTTTTAGTGGGGTTCTACTAAACCAAAGCCTTTACATGTATTTGCATTTTTCTTTTGTCAAGTCATCTGTGAGGCTGAGGTTTTTTTAACACGATCTGCTGAGCATACTTTAAGGAATCCGATTTTTTACTTCCGATATTTAATATTTTATACGCATACTTCATATCTATTGCTGTCCAATACAATTGCTTTTTGAAGGTTGCCAGAGGCTCTACAGCAGGGCGATAAGTAGCTTGATTGTTTACCTAGTCAGGCATGTTAACTCTGGGTTGAGTCTCTTCTTAACGACGGTGTCCCTTGACGTTCATCAGGAGACAGGCGCCTGGGTAGGGACACTCGGCTTACTCACCGACATTACGTGGGTGAGTAGTTGATGCCTTCACTTCAATGGAAGTAGTCAAGGTGTTGACCTTGATTGTGGCGGCTACAGGAAACCACTGAAGCAAAATGAAGAGCTGAATAATTTGCACGCTTCTGTGCGTTGAACACCTAACATGCTCTGCATGCTTAACTATCTGGATGTTTGACATGCCTTTGCTGGTAGCCTTTTATGCTTCAGTATTCGCATGATTTTACTGATGCAGGAAGTGAATGTCCCTGATTGAACTGAGTCGCCATGTCTGTCTTTGATAGGTTGACAGGATTATGAAGGTCCTTTATCCTAACAAAGTCACCTCTTAGGCAATCCATGCAAAGACTGGGAAGGAACAGTATAGAAAGGAGAATCATTATTCTTGTTGCTATGTACACAAAAGCAAGAGGAAACGGCCAAGCTACAACATCATCGGCTATAACTAATTCTTCACCAGCCCATTACTTATTGACAATCTAGTGGTATTTTTAAGATTTGCATTTCTGAATCCAGACGCAGCTTACAATTATTATTTTTCTGTGGCATAAATCATCGCTGGCATTTGGTAAAGGAGCTTTTTCACAGAGCGATGCGTGGGAACCTGAAGCCCCCATCTGCCCAAGTCCTTCAATCTGACTTACAGGCCCAGCGGAAGAAGAAGAAGAGATGTGTGTTGGGTGTGTGCGCTGCAGCTGGTGTTGTGAATCAGGCCGACGACCGACACTTTGATTACCGGCTACTTCACAACACCAGGGTAGTACCACACCAATGTCTACAAGACCCGCCCCTTATCTTCAGCACAGGACCGCAGTTGATTAGCCGCCCAAACGCCACTGGACGAAACAAACCAAAAGATGAACAGAGAGATTCTCTCTGTGAATGACCTTTCAAAAAGGTCTTTGCCCACAGTGGTTTCATAGCAGAATGTACAGCCGATGCTCTACAACCAATGGGAAAGGGCCCCATTGGTCACTGATGAGCCCAATTCCCTGGTGTGAGAGACAGCACTTATGTCATTCAAATGAATTCTGCCTTAATGGCAAGGTATGTCAGGTGTTAATTCTCCCACTCTTTCATTGTATGTTGATTGCAAGTATATCTTTATTATTTTTTACCTCTAATAAACAATAATTTATTCAAATGTTAATCATTCGTATTGTTCCAGTCTGCTCATTAAATACAGGAAGTTTCCTCTCACTCTGCATGTTCTTGTAATTCTTGACTTGCTGTCTGTATGTGAAATCAATCAACGGTCTTAAGATGCAAGCTCTTCAGACAGACAAACAGCACTGATGAAGCAGCCACAACAAAACGACAATTACACTGAAGACAGAAGTGGGTACTACCATATTATCAAAATAATATTTGAACAATGTCACATCATGTGCAATACATTGCATTCACCTAACTATGCTTATTTTTCAGAATTCCTTGTCAAACTTAATTTCCCTTTTAAAACACAATCATATACCTATATAGCTATGCTTCCTTCATATCATTGTCATTCAGAATAAGATTGAAAGTGAGTTGTGATTTACCTAGAGATTAACACAATGACTATTGTATAATGACAATCAGTTGTAGCAAAAAATAAGCAGAAGTAGAGTTTGTATATCATATTGTGTTTCTGTGTTCGTTGTCCCTTTCTGTGATATACAAATTGTAAATATTGCACTTGCAAGTTGCAAAGCCAGTTGTATTTTTTTTTTAATCTATGCAAGATTATGTAGTTGAATCATATTTTGGTGCAGTCTGGTTATGAATGGTCACTTTTCTTTGCTTTGTCTGAGAATATCTATCTT
The DNA here is from genome assembly GCF_902167405.1 of Gadus morhua. Lineage (NCBI taxonomy): Eukaryota > Metazoa > Chordata > Actinopteri > Gadiformes > Gadidae > Gadus > Gadus morhua. The sequence goes on along the minus strand of NC_044056.1, from coordinate 17,034,491 downwards.
TCAAAATTTACCAAACACACACAGTTGTTTGATAACAGATAAACCTAAAGTAATTTTTATATTTCTGACTGGCAATCTGTACAACCATAAAAAAAATATTGAAGTCAACCATGTGAAACTGTAATGGCAGTTAAACAGCTGGCTAAGGGACCTGCACTGTTGTACTGGGAAGGTTGCAGGCAAGGTTATGATTGAATGGGCCCCTGAGCCAAACCAAGAAAGAATCTCAGGAGAAGTACATTTTAATTATTTCCAACGTGCAAATGTACCTTAAATTTGGTAGGGGAGGGTCTGCCATTCAATATGGACATGGTCTGTCAAGTCACTAATCGCTTTAGGCTCTTACTGGCTACATGAAGGTCATACCTAACCCTAAGCCAAACCCCGTTTCTGATGACAGCACATTGCACAACCCTAACCCTAACCCTAACCCTGTTTCTGATGACAGCACCACCCTAACCATATCCCTAACCCTAACCCTCAACCTGTGAGGAATGGCTTGATAATGCCATCTCTCAACCATTTTCATCTCACTCTCCATCTCTTGACTCTATTGTAAGGACAAACGGAGCCCTGTTCAGCTTTGTCCTAGCATCCATAAGACTTTTGAATGGTTGAACCCCTCTTTGAACTGTATCCTCTCGTTTTAATACCTGGAATCTTTCAGGTATTAACCCCTCTTTGAACTGTATCCTCTCGTTTTAATGCCTGGAATCTTTTTTAAATTATTTATTTATTTCTCCTCCACTATGGAGGTAATACTATTTATTCATTAGGCTTAGGCAGGATTTATATTTTCTGCAGGGTTGATGGTGTGTGTGTGTGTGTGTGTGTGTGTGTGTGTGTGTGTGTGTGTGTGTGTGTGTGTGTGTGTCTGTGTGTGTGTGTGTGTGTGTTTGTTTATTGTATGTACTGTTGGGTATGGACACACCCTGCTGCTCCTTCACATCTGAAGTTCCTAACGGAAAAATAAAGTTATTTGAATTGAATATGGCTACCTGATTGAGTGGATAAACAACACCATTTTAAGAGAGATATTTATCTTATATATATTTCGTAGTGCATGAAATGTAGGCCTTATAAGCAGCTCTGATTTAACAGGTTTATTTTGAAGACCTTAGCTTTCAATCTATCCAAACCAAATATATACATAAGAATATATTGTAGAATTTAAGCTGCTCGGTATGTC